>NW_027475143.1:1246173-1557716 GCF_051020985.1 Nomia melanderi
TGATATCTCGGGTGCTATTATAGAAAGCGCAATAAATCAAAGTGCATTGTCTGTAGGAGGCCCTGGCGCATGAATCTGTGCAGCGGGATCGACCTCGGACCACCAGGGGCCGAGAAAATCACCGTCCCATGGGGCCGGACTGTCTGGGTCAGGGAAAAATCCATTATATATCTGGTGATATCTCGGGTGCTATTAGAGATAGCGCAATAAATCAAAATACATTGTCTGCAGGAGGCCCTAGCGCATGATTCTGTGCAGCGGGAACGACCTCGGACCACCAGGGGCCGAGAAAATCACCGTCTCATGGGGCCGGACTCTCAGGGTCAGGGAAAAATCCGATATATATCTGGTGATATCTCGGGTGCTATTAGAGATAGCGCAATAAATCAAAGTGAATTGTCTGCAGGAAGCCCAGGCGCATGAATCTGTTCAGCGGGATCGACCTCGGACCACGAGGGACCGAGAAAACCATCGACACATGGGGCCGGACTGTCTGGGTCAGGGAAAAATCCAATATATATGTGGTGATATCTCGGCTGCTATTAGAGATAGCGTAATCAATCAAAGTGCATTGTCTGTAGGAGGCCCTGGCGCCTGAATCTGTGCAGCGGGAACGACCTCGGACCACCAGGGGCCGAGAAAACTACCGTCTCATGGGGCCGGACACTCAGGGTCAGGGAAAAATCCAATATATCTCTGGTGATATCTCGGGTGCTATTAGAGATAGCGCAATAAACCAAAGTGCATTGTCTGTAGGAAGCCCTGGCGCATGAATCTGTGCAGCGGAAACGACCTCTTACCACCAGGGGCCGAGAAAACCACCGTCTCATGGGGTCGGAGACTCCGGGTCAGGGAAAAATCCAATATAAATCTGGTGATATCTCGGGCGCTATTACAGATAGCGCAATAAATCAAAGTGCACTGTCTGCAGGAGGCCTTGGTGCATGAATCTTTGGTAGCGGGATCGACCTCGGACCACGAGGGACCGAGAAAACCATCAACACATGGGGCCGGACACTCAGGGTCAGGGAACAATCCGATGTCTATCTGGTGATATCTCGGGTGCTATTATAGATAGAGCAATAAATCAAAGTGCATTGTCTGTAGGAGGCCCTGGCGCATGAATCTGTGCAGCGGGATCGACTTCGGAGCACCAGGGGCCGAGAAAATTACAGATATTCGGAATCCGTCACCCAAGATCATTTAAAAATCCAGCATATATCTGGTGATATCTCGGGTGCTATTACACATAGCGCAATAAACCAAAGTGAATTGTCTGCAGGAAGCCTTGGCGCAAGAATCCGTTCAGCGGGATCGACCTCGGACCACCAGGGGCCGAGAAAATCACCGTCTCATGGGGTCTGACACTCAGGGTCAGTGTAAAATCCAATATAAATCTGGTGATATCTCGGGTGCTATTACAGATAGCGCAATAAACCAAAGTGCATTGTCTGCAGGAGGCCCTGGCGCATGAATCTGTTCAGCGGGATCGACCTCGGACCACGAGGGACCGAGAAAACCATCGACACATGGGGCCGGACTGGCTGGGTCAGGGAAAAATCCAATATATATGTGGTGATATCTCGGCTGCTATTAGAGATAGTGTAATAAATCAAAGTGCATTGTCTGTAGGAGGCCCTGGCGCCTGAATCTGTGCAGCGGGAACGACCTCGGGCCACCAGGGGCCGAGAAAACTACCGTCTCATGGGGCCGGACACTCAGCGTCAGGGAAAAATCCAATATATCTCTGGTGATATCTCGGGCGCTATTAGAGATAGCGCAATAAACCAAAGTGCATTGTCTGTAGGAAGCCCTGGCGCATGAATCTGTGCAGCGGAAACGACCTCTTACCACCAGGGGCCGAGAAAACCACCGTCTCATGGGGTCGGAGACTCCGGGTCAGGGAAAAATCCAATATAAATCTGGTGATATCTCGGGCGCTATTACAGATAGCGCAATAAATCAAAGTGCATTGTCTGCAGGAGGCCTTGGTGCATGAATCTTTGGTAGCGGGATCGACCTCGGACCACGAGGGACCGAGAAAACCATCAACACATGGGGCCGGACACTCAGGGTCAGGGAAAAATCCGATATCTATCTGGTGATATCTCGGGTGCTATTATAGATAGAGCAATAAATCAAAGTGCATTGTCTGTAGGAGGCCCTGGCGCATGAATCTGTGCAGCGGGATCGACTTCGGAGCACCAGGGGCCGAGAAAATTACAGATATTCGGAATCCGTCACCCAAGATCATTTAAAAATCCAGCATATATCTGGTGATATCTCGGGTGCTATTAGAGATAGCGCAATAAATCAAAGGGCATTGTCTGTAGGAGGCCCTGGCGCATGAATCTGTTCAGCGGGAACGACCTCGGACCACCAGGGGCCGAGAAAACCACCGTCACATGGGGCCGGACACTCAGGGTCAGGGGTAAATCCAATATATATATGGTGATATCTCTGGTGCTATTACAGAAAGCGCAATAAATCAAAGTGCATTGTGTGTAGGAGGCCCTGGCGCATGAATCTGTGCAGCGGGATCTACCTCGGACCACCAGGGGCCGAGAAAATCACCGTCTCATGAGGCCGGACTGTCAGGGTCAGGGAAAAATCCGATATATATCTGGTGATATCTCGGGTGCTATTAGAGATAGCGCAATAAATCAAAGTGAATTGTCTGCAGGAAGCCCAGGCGCATGAATCTGTTCAGCGGGATCGACCTCGGACCACGAGGGACCGAGAAAACCATCGACACATGGGGCCGGACTGTCTGGGTCAGGGAAAAATCCAATATATATGTGGTGATATCTCGGCTGCTATTAGAGATAGCGTAATAAATCAAAGTTCATTGTCTGTAGGAGGCCCTGGCGCATGAATCTGCGCAGCGGGAACGACCTCGGACCACCAGGGGCCGAGAAAACTACCGTCTCATGGGGCCGGACACTCAGGGTCAGGGAAAAATCCAATATATCTCTGGTGATATCTCGGGTGCTATTAGAGATAGCGCAATAAACCAAAGTGCATTGTCTGTAGGAAGCCCTGGCGCATGAATCTGTGCAGCGGAAACGACCTCGTACCACCTGGGGCCGAGAAAACCACCGTCTCATGGGGTCGGAGACTCCGGGTCAGGGAAAAATCCAATATAAATCTGGTGATATCTCGGGCGCTATTACAGATAGCGCAATAAATCAAAGTGCATTGTCTGTAGGAGGACCTGGCGCATGAATCTGTGCAGCGGGATCGACTTCGGAGCACCAGGGGCCGAGAAAATTACAGATATTCGGAATCCGTCACCCAAGATCATTTAAAAATCCAGCATATATCTGGTGATTGCTCGGTTGCGATTACACATAGCGCAATAAACCAAAGTGAATTGTCTGCAGGAAGCCTTGGCGCAAGAATCTGTTCAGCGGGATCGACCTCGGACCACCAGGGGCCGAGAAAATCACCGTCTCATGGGGCAGGACTGACAGGGTCAGGGAAAAATCCAATATCTATCTGGTGATATCTCGGGTGCTATTATAGATAGCGCAATAAATCAAAGTGCATTGTCTGCAGGAGGCCCTGGCGCACCAATCTGTGCGGCGGGAACGACCTCGGACCACCAGGGGCCGAGAAAATCACCGTCTCATGGGGCAGGACTGACAGGGTCTGGGAAAAATCCAATATCTATCTGGTGATATCTCGGGTCCTATTATAGATAGCGCAATAAATCAAAGTGCATTGTCTGCAGGAGGCCCTGGCGCATGAATCTGTGCAGCGGGAACGACCTCGGACCACCAGGGACCGAGAAAACCACCGTCTCATGGGGTCGGACACTCAGGGTCAGGGAAAAATCCAATATATATGTGGTGATATCTCAGGTGCTATTAGAGATAGCGCAATAAACCAAAGGGCATTGTCTGCAGGAGGCCCTGGCGCATGAATCTGTGCAGCGGGAACGACCTCGGACCACCAGGGGCCGAGAAAACTACCGTCTCATGGGGCCGGACACTCAAGGTCCGGGAAAAATCCAACATATCTCTGGTGATATCTCGGGTGCTATTAGAGATAGCGCAATAAACCAAAGTGCATTGTCTGTAGGTGGCCCTGGCGCATGAATCTGTGCAGCGGGAACGACCTCGGACCACCAGGGGCCGAGAAAACCACCGTCTCATGGGGTCGGACACTCAGGGTCAGGGGAAAATCCAATATATATGTGGGGATATCTCAGGTGCTATTAGAGATAGCGCAATAAATCAAAGGGCATTGTCTGTAGGAGGCCCTGGCGCATCTATCTGTGCAGCGGGATCGACCTCGGACCACCAGGGGTCGAGAAAACCGCCGTCTCATGGGGTCTGACACTCAGGGTCAGTGAAAAATCCAATATATATCTGGTGATATCTCGGGTGCTATTACAGATAGCGCAATAAATCAAAGTGCATTGTCTGCAGGGGGCCCTAGGGTATGAATCTGTGCAGCGGGAACGACCTGGGACCACCAGGGGTCGAGAAAACCACCGTCTCATGGGGTCTGACACTCAGGGTCAGTGAAAAATCCAATATATATCTGGTGATATCTCGGGTGCTATTACAGATAGCGCAATAAATCAAAGTGCATTGTCTGCAGACGGACCTAGCGCATGAATCTGTGCAGCGGGATCGACCTCGGACCACCAGGGGCCGAGAAAATCACCGTCCCATGGGGCCGGACTGTCTGGGTCAGGGAAAAATCCATTATATATCTGGTGATATCTCGGGTGCTATTAGAGATAGCGCAATAAATCAAAATACATTGTCTGCAGGAGGCCCTAGCGCATGAATCTGTGCAGCGGGAACGACCTCGGACCACCAGGGGCCGAGAAAATCACCGTCTCATGGGGCCGGACTGTCTGGGTCAGGGAGAAATCCAATATATATCTGGTGATATCTCGGGTGCTATTAGAGATAGCGCAATAAATCAAAGTGCATTGTCTGCAGACGGACCTAGCGCATGAATCTGTGCAGCGGGATCGACCTCGGACCACCAGGGGCCGAGAAAATCACCGTCCCATGGGGCCGGACTGTCTGGGTCAGGGAAAAATCCATTATATATCTGGTGATATCTCGGGTGCTATTAGAGATAGCGCAATAAATCAAAATACATTGTCTGCAGGAGGCCCTAGCGCATGAATCTGTGCAGCGGGAACGTCCTCGGACCATCAGGGGCCGAGAAAACCACCGTCTCATGGGGTCGGACACTCAGGGTCAGAGAAAAATCCCATATAAATCTGGTGATATCTCGGGTGCTATTACAGATAGCGCAATAAACCAAAGTGCATTGTCTGCAGAAGGACCTAGCGCATGAATCTGTGCAGCGGGAACGACCTCGGACCACCAGCGGCCGAGAAAATCACCGTCTAATGGGGCCGGACTGTCATGGTCAGGGAAAAATCCGATATATATCTTGTGATATCTCGGGTGCTATTAGAGATAGTGCAATAAACCAAAGTGAATTATCAATAGGAGGCCCTGGCGAATGAATCGGTGCAGCGGGAACGACCTCGGACTACCAGGGGCCGAGAAAACCACAGTCTCATGGGGCCGGACACTCAGGGTCAGGGTAAAATCCAATATATATCTGGTGATATCTCGGGTGCTATTACAGATAGCGCAATAAATCAATGTGCATTGTCTGTAGGAGGCCCTGGCGCATGAATCTGTGCAGCGGGAACGTCCTCGGACCTCCAGGGGCCGAGACAACGACAGTCTCATGGGGCCGGACACTCAGGTTCAGGAGAAAATACAATATATACCTGGTGATATCTCGGGTGCTACTACAGATAGCTCAATAAATCAAAGTGCATTGTCTGTAGGAGGCCCTGGCGCATCAATCTGTGCAGCGGGATCGACCTCGGACCACCAGGGGCCGAGAAAATCACCGTCTCATGGGGCCGGACTGTCAGGGTCAGGGAAAAATCCGATATATATCTGGTGATATCTCGGGTGATATTAGATATAGCGCAATAAATCAAAGTGCATTGTCTGTAGGAGGCACTGGCGAATGAATCTGTGCAGCAGGAACGACCTCGGACAACCACGCGCCGAGAAAACCACCGTCTCATGGGTCCGGACACTCAGGGTCAGGGGAAAATCCAATATATATATGGTGATATCTCGGGAGCTATTACAGATGGCGCAATAAATCAAAGTGAATTATATGCAGGGGGCCCTGGCGCATGAATCTGTGCAGCGGGAACGACCTCGGACCACCAGGGGCCGAAAAAACTACCGTCTCATGGGGCCGGACTGTCAGGGTCAGGGAAAAATCCAATATATATCTGGTGATATCTCGGGTGCTATTAGAGCTAGCGAAATAAATCAAAGTGCATTGTCTGCAGGAGGCCCTGGCGCATGAATCTGTGCAGCGGGAACAACCTCGGACCATCAGGGGCCGAGAAAACCACCGTCTCATGGGGTCGGACACTCAGGGTCAGGGAAAAATCCCATATAAATCTGGTGATATCTCGGGTGCTATTACAGATAGCGCAATAAATCAAAGTGAATTATCTGCAGGGGGCCCTGGCGCATGAATCTGTGCAGCGGGAACTACCTCGGACCACCAGGGGCCGAGAAAACCACCGTCCGATGGGGCCGGACTTTCAGGGTCAAGGAAAAATCCAATATATATCTGGTGATATCTCGGGTGCTATTACAGATAGCGCAATAAATCAAAGTGCAAGGTCTGCAGGAGGCCCTGGCGCATGAATCTGTGCAGCGGGATCGACCTCGGACCACCAGCGGCCGAGAAAATCGCCGTCTCAGGGGTCCGGACTGTCAGGGTCAGGGAAAAATCCAATATATATCTGGTGATATCTCGGGTGCTATTAGAGATAGGGGAATAAATCAAAGTGAATTGTCTGCAGGAAGCCCTGGCGCATGAATCTGTGAAGCGGGATCGACCTCGGACCACCAGGGGCCGAGAAAACTGCCGTCTCATGGGGTCGGACACTCAGGGTCAGGGAAAAATCCAATATATATCTGGTGATATCTCGGGTGCTATTACATATAGCGCAATAAATAAAAGTGCATTGTCTGTAGGAGGCCCTGGCGCATGAATCTGTTCAACGGGAACGACCTCGGACCACCAGGGGCCGAGAAAACCACAGTCTCATGGGGCCGGACACTCACGGTCAGGGGAAAATCCAATATATATCTGGTGATATCTCGGGTGCTATTAGAGATAGCGCAATAAACAAAAGTGAATTATCTGCAGGAGGCCCTGGCGCATGAATCTGTGCAGCGGGAACGACCTCGGACCACCGGGGGCCGCGAAAACCACCGTCTCATGGGGCCGGACACTCAGGGTCAGGGAAAAATCCAATATATATCTGGTGATATCTCGGGTGCTATTAGAGATAGCGCAATAAACCAAGTGAGTTATCTGCAGGAGGCCCTGGCGCCTGAATCTGTGAAGCGGGAACGACCTCGGACCACCATGGGCCGAAAAAACCACATTCTCATGGGGCCGGACACTCAGGGTCAGGGGAAAATCCAATATATATCTGGTGATATCTCGGGTGCTATTAGAGATAGCGCAATAAACGAAAGTGAATTATCTGCAGGAGGCCCTGGCGCATGAATCTGTGCAGCGGGAACGACCTCGGACCACCAGGGTCCGAGAAAATCACAGTCTCATGGAGCCGGACACTCGGGGTCAGGGGAATATCCAATATATATCTGGTGATATCTCGGGTGCTATTAGAGATAGCGCAATAAATCAAAGTGCATTGTCTGTAGGAGGCCCTGGCGCATGAATCTGTACAGCGGGAACGACCTCGGACCACCAAGGGCCGAGAAAACCGCCGTCTCATGGGGCCGGACACTCAGGGTCAGGGGTAAATCCAATATATATATGGTGATATCTCTGGTGCTATTACAGAAAGCGCAATAAATCAAAGTGCATTGTCTGTAGGAGGCCCTGGCGCATGAATCTGTGCAGCGGGATCTACCTCGGACCACCAGGGGCCGAGAAAATCACCGTCTCATGGGGCCGGACTGTCAGGGTCAGGGAAAAACCCCGATATATATCTGGTGATATCTCGGGTGCTATTACAGATAGCGCAATAAACCAAAGTGCATTGTCTGCAGGAGGCCCTGGCGCATGAATCTGTGCAGCGGGATCGGCCTCGGTCCACCAGGGGCCTAGAAAATCACCGTCTCATGCGACCGAACACTCAGGGTCAGGTGTAAATCCAATATATATATAGTGATATCTCGGGTGCTATTACAGAAAGCGCAATAAATCAAAGTGCATTGTCTGTAGGAGGCCCTGGCGCATGAATCTGTGCAGCGGGATCGACCTCGGACCACCAGGGGCCGAGAAAATCACCGTCCCATGGGGCCGGACTGTCTGGGTCAGGGAAAAATCCATTATATATCTGGTGATATCTCGGGTGCTATTAGAGATAGCGCAATAAATCAAAATACATTGTCTGCAGGAGGCCCTAGCGCATGAATCTGTGCAGCGGGAACGACCTCGGACCACCAGGGGCCGAGAAAATCACCGTCTCATGGGGCCGGACTCTCAGGGTCAGGGAAAAATCCGATATATATCTGGTGATATCTCGGGTGCTATTAGAGATAGCGCAATAAATCAAAGTGAATTGTCTGCAGGAAGCCCAGGCGCATGAATCTGTTCAGCGGGATCGACCTCGGACCACGAGGGACCGAGAAAACCATCGACACATGGGGCCGGACTGTCTGGGTCAGGGAAAAATCCAATATATATGTGGTGATATCTCGGCTGCTATTAGAGATAGCGTAATCAATCAAAGTGCATTGTCTGTAGGAGGCCCTGGCGCCTGAATCTGTGCAGCGGGAACGACCTCGGACCACCAGGGGCCGAGAAAACTACCGTCTCATGGGGCCGGACACTCAGGGTCAGGGAAAAATCCAATATATCTCTGGTGATATCTCGGGTGCTATTAGAGATAGCGCAATAAACCAAAGTGCATTGTCTGTAGGAAGCCCTGGCGCATGAATCTGTGCAGCGGAAACGACCTCTTACCACCAGGGGCCGAGAAAACCACCGTCTCATGGGGTCGGAGACTCCGGGTCAGGGAAAAATCCAATATAAATCTGGTGATATCTCGGGCGCTATTACAGATAGCGCAATAAATCAAAGTGCATTGTCTGCAGGAGGCCTTGGTGCATGAATCTTTGGTAGCGGGATCGACCTCGGACCACGAGGGACCGAGAAAACCATCAACACATGGGGCCGGACACTCAGGGTCAGGGAACAATCCGATGTCTATCTGGTGATATCTCGGGTGCTATTATAGATAGAGCAATAAATCAAAGTGCATTGTCTGTAGGAGGCCCTGGCGCATGAATCTGTGCAGCGGGATCGACTTCGGAGCACCAGGGGCCGAGAAAATTACAGATATTCGGAATCCGTCACCCAAGATCATTTAAAAATCCAGCATATATCTGGTGATATCTCGGGTGCTATTAGAGATAGCGCAATAAATCAAAGGGCATTGTCTGTAGGAGGCCCTGGCGCATGAATCTGTTCAGCGGGAACGACCTCGGACCACCAGGGGCCGAGAAAACCACCGTCACATGGGGCCGGACACTCAGGGTCAGGGGTAAATCCAATATATATATGGTGATATCTCTGGTGCTATTACAGAAAGCGCAATAAATCAAAGTGCATTGTGTGTAGGAGGCCCTGGCGCATGAATCTGTGCAGCGGGATCTACCTCGGACCACCAGGGGCCGAGAAAATCACCGTCTCATGAGGCCGGACTGTCAGGGTCAGGGAAAAATCCGATATATATCTGGTGATATCTCGGGTGCTATTAGAGATAGCGCAATAAATCAAAGTGAATTGTCTGCAGGAAGCCCAGGCGCATGAATCTGTTCAGCGGGATCGACCTCGGACCACGAGGGACCGAGAAAACCATCGACACATGGGGCCGGACTGTCTGGGTCAGGGAAAAATCCAATATATATGTGGTGATATCTCGGCTGCTATTAGAGATAGCGTAATAAATCAAAGTTCATTGTCTGTAGGAGGCCCTGGCGCATGAATCTGCGCAGCGGGAACGACCTCGGACCACCAGGGGTCGAGAAAACCACCGTCTCATGGGGTCTGACACTCAGGGTCAGTGAAAAATCCAATATATATCTGGTGATATCTCGGGTGCTATTACAGATAGCGCAATAAATCAAAGTGCATTGTCTGCAGACGGACCTAGCGCATGAATCTGTGCAGCGGGATCGACCTCGGACCACCAGGGGCCGAGAAAATCACCGTCCCATGGGGCCGGACTGTCTGGGTCAGGGAAAAATCCATTATATATCTGGTGATATCTCGGGTGCTATTAGAGATAGCGCAATAAATCAAAATACATTGTCTGCAGGAGGCCCTAGCGCATGAATCTGTGCAGCGGGAACGACCTCGGACCACCAGGGGCCGAGAAAATCACCGTCCCATGGGGCCGGACTGTCTGGGTCAGGGAAAAATCCATTATATATCTGGTGATATCTCGGGTGCTATTAGAGATAGCGCAATAAATCAAAATACATTGTCTGCAGGAGGCCCTAGCGCATGAATCTGTGCAGCGGGAACGTCCTCGGACCATCAGGGGCCGAGAAAACCACCGTCTCATGGGGTCGGACACTCAGGGTCAGAGAAAAATCCCATATAAATCTGGTGATATCTCGGGTGCTATTACAGATAGCGCAATAAACCAAAGTGCATTGTCTGCAGAAGGACCTAGCGCATGAATCTGTGCAGCGGGAACGACCTCGGACCACCAGCGGCCGAGAAAATCACCGTCTAATGGGGCCGGACTGTCATGGTCAGGGAAAAATCCGATATATATCTTGTGATATCTCGGGTGCTATTAGAGATAGTGCAATAAACCAAAGTGAATTATCAATAGGAGGCCCTGGCGAATCAATCGGTGCAGCGGGAACGACCTCGGACGACCAGGGGCCGAGAAAACCACAGTCTCATGGGGCCGGACACTCAGGGTCAGGGTAAAATCCAATATATATCTGGTGATATCTCGGGTGCTATTACAGATAGCGCAATAAATCAATGTGCATTGTCTGTAGGAGGCCCTGGCGCATGAATCTGTGCAGCGGGAACGTCCTCGGACCTCCAGGGGCCGAGACAACGACAGTCTCATGGGGCCGGACACTCAGGTTCAGGAGAAAATACAATATATACCTGGTGATATCTCGGGTGCTACTACAGATAGCTCAATAAATCAAAGTGCATTGTCTGTAGGAGGCCCTGGCGCATCAATCTGTGCAGCGGGATCGACCTCGGACCACCAGGGGCCGAGAAAATCACCGTCTCATGGGGCCGGACTGTCAGGGTCAGGGAAAAATCCGATATATATCTGGTGATATCTCGGGTGCTATTAGATATAGCGCAATAAATCAAAGTGCATTGTCTGTAGGAGGCACTGGCGAATGAATCTGTGCAGCAGGAACGACCTCGGACAACCACGCGCCGAGAAAACCACCGTCTCATGGGTCCGGACACTCAGGGTCAGGGGAAAATCCAATATATATATGGTGATATCTCGGGAGCTATTACAGATGGCGCAATAAATCAAAGTGAATTATATGCAGGGGGCCCTGGCGCTTGAATCTGTGCAGCGGGAACGACCTCGGACCACCAGGGGCCGAAAAAACTACCGTCTCATGGGGCCGGACTGTCAGGGTCAGGGAAAAATCCAATATATATCTGGTGATATCTCGGGTGCTATTAGAGCTAGCGAAATAAATCAAAGTGCATTGTCTGCAGGAGGCCCTGGCGCATGAATCTGTGCAGCGGGAACAACCTCGGACCATCAGGGGCCGAGAAAACCACCGTCTCATGGGGTCGGACACTCAGGGTCAGGGAAAAATCCCATATAAATCTGGTGATATCTCGGGTGCTATTACAGATAGCGCAATAAATCAAAGTGAATTATCTGCAGGGGGCCCTGGCGCATGAATCTGTGCAGCGGGAACTACCTCGGACCACCAGGGGCCGAGAAAACCACCGTCCGATGGGGCCGGACTTTCAGGGTCAAGGAAAAATCCAATATATATCTGGTGATATCTCGGGTGCTATTACAGATAGCGCAATAAATCAAAGTGCAAGGTCTGCAGGAGGCCCTGGCGCATGAATCTGTGCAGCGGGATCGACCTCGGACCACCAGCGGCCGAGAAAATCGCCGTCTCAGGGGTCCGGACTGTCAGGGTCAGGGAAAAATCCAATATATATCTGGTGATATCTCGGGTGCTATTACATATAGCGCAATAAATAAAAGTGCATTGTCTGTAGGAGGCCCTGGCGCATGAATCTGTTCAACGGGAACGACCTCGGACCACCAGGGGCCGAGAAAACCACAGTCTCATGGGGCCGGACACTCACGGTCAGGGGAAAATCCAATATATATCTGGTGATATCTCGGGTGCTATTAGAGATAGCGCAATAAACAAAAGTGAATTATCTGCAGGAGGCCCTGGCGCATGAATCTGTGCAGCGGGAACGACCTCGGACCACCGGGGGCCGCGAAAACCACCGTCTCATGGGGCCGGACACTCAGGGTCAGGGAAAAATCCAATATATATCTGGTGATATCTCGGGTGCTATTAGAGATAGCGCAATAAACCAAGTGAGTTATCTGCAGGAGGCCCTGGCGCCTGAATCTGTGAAGCGGGAACGACCTCGGACCACCATGGGCCGAAAAAACCACATTCTCATGGGGCCGGACACTCAGGGTCAGGGGAAAATCCAATATATATCTGGTGATATCTCGGGTGCTATTAGAGATAGCGCAATAAACCAAAGTGAATTATCTGCAGGAGGCCCTGGCGCATGAATCTGTGCAGCGGGAACGACCTCGGACCACCAGGGTCCGAGAAAATCACCGTCTCATGGGGCCGGACTGTCAGGGTCAGGGAAAAACCCCGATATATATCTGGTGATATCTCGGGTGCTATTAGAGATAGCGCAATAAAACAAAGTGAATTGTCTGCAGGAAGCCCAGGCGCATGAATCTGTTCAGCGGGATCGACCTCGGACCACGAGGGACCGAGAAAACCATCGACACATGGGGCCGGACTGTCTGGGTCAGGCAAAAATCCAATATATATGTGGTGATATCTCGGCTGCTATTACACATAGCGCAATAAACCAAAGTGAATTGTCAGCAGGAAGCCTTGGCGCAAGAATCCGTTCAGCGGGATCGACCTCGGACCACCAGGGGCCGAGAAAATCACCGTCTCATGGGGTCTGACACTCAGGGTCAGTGTAAAATCCAATATAAATCTGGTGATATCTCGGGTGCTATTACAGATAGCGCAATAAACCAAAGTGCATTGTCTGCAGGAGGCCCTGGCGCATGAATCTGTGCAGCGGGATCGGCCTCGGTCCACCAGGGGCCTAGAAAATCACCGTCTCATGCGGCCGAACACTCAGGGTCAGGTGTAAATCCAATATATATATAGTGATATCTCGGGTGCTATTACAGAAAGCGCAATAAATCAAAGTGCATTGTCTGTAGGAGGCCCTGGCGCATGAATCTGTGCAGCGGGATCGACCTCGGACCACCAGGGGCCGAGAAAATCACCGTCCCATGGGGCCGGACTGTCTGGGTCAGGGAAAAATCCATTATATATCTGGTGATATCTCGGGTGCTATTAGAGATAGCGCAATAAATCAAAATACATTGTCTGCAGGAGGCCTTAGCGCATGAATCTGTGCAGCGGGAACGACCTCGGACCACCAGGGGCCGAGAAAATCACCGTCTCATGGGGCCGGACTCTCAGGGTCAGGGAAAAATCCAATATATCTCTGGTGATATCTCGGGTGCTATTAGAGATAGCGCAATAAACCAAAGTGCATTGTCTGTAGGAAGCCCTGGCGCATGAATCTGTGCAGCGGAAACGACCTCTTACCACCAGGGGCCGAGAAAACCACCGTCTCATGGGGTCGGAGACTCCGGGTCAGGGAAAAATCGAATATAAATCTGGTGATATCTCGGGCGCTATTACAGATAGCGCAATAAATCAAAGTGCATTGTCTGCAGGAGGCCTTGGTGCATGAATCTTTGGTAGCGGGATCGACCTCGGACCTCGAGGGACCGAGAAAACCATCAACACATGGGGCCGGACACTCAGGGTCAGGGAACAATCCGATGTCTATCTGGTGATATCTCGGGTGCTATTATAGATAGAGCAATAAATCAAAGTGCATTGTCTGTAGGAGGCCCTGGCGCATGAATCTGTGCAGCGGGATCGACTTCGGAGCACCAGGGGCCGAGAAAATTACAGATATTCGGAATCCGTCACCCAAGATCATTTAAAAATCCAGCATATATCTGGTGATATCTCGGGTGCTATTACACATAGCGCAATAAACCAAAGTGAATTGTCTGCAGGAAGCCTTGGCGCAAGAATCCGTTCAGCGGGATCGACCTCGGACCACCAGGGGCCGAGAAAATCACCGTCTCATGGGGTCTGACACTCAGGATCAGTGTAAAATCCAATATAAATCTGGTGATATCTCGGGTGCTATTACAGATAGCGCAATAAACCAAAGTGCATTGTCTGCAGGAGGCCCTGGCGCATGAATCTGTTCAGCGGGATCGACCTCGGACCACGAGGGACCGAGAAAACCATCGACACATGGGGCCGGACTGGCTGGGTCAGGGAAAAATCCAATATATATGTGGTGATATCTCGGCTGCTATTAGAGATAGTGTAATAAATCAAAGTGCATTGTCTGTAGGAGGCCCTGGCGCCTGAATCTGTGCAGCGGGAACGACCTCGGGCCACCAGGGGCCGAGAAAACTACCGTCTCATGGGGCCGGACACTCAGCGTCAGGGAAAAATCCAATATATCTCTGGTGATATCTCGGGCGCTATTAGAGATAGCGCAATAAACCAAAGTGCATTGTCTGTAGGAAGCCCTGGCGCATGAATCTGTGCAGCGGAAACGACCTCTTACCACCAGGGGCCGAGAAAACCACCGTCTCATGGGGTCGGAGACTCCGGGTCAGGGAAAAATCCAATATAAATCTGGTGATATCTCGGGCGCTATTACAGATAGCGCAATAAATCAAAGTGCATTGTCTGCAGGAGGCCTTGGTGCATGAATCTTTGGTAGCGGGATCGACCTCGGACCACGAGGGACCGAGAAAACCATCAACACATGGGGCCGGACACTCAGGGTCAGGGAAAAATCCGATATCTATCTGGTGATATCTCGGGTGCTATTATAGATAGAGCAATAAATCAAAGTGCATTGTCTGTAGGAGGCCCTGGCGCATGAATCTGTGCAGCGGGATCGACTTCGGAGCACCAGGGGCCGAGAAAATTACAGATATTCGGAATCCGTCACCCAAGATCATTTAAAAATCCAGCATATATCTGGTGATATCTCGGTTGCGATTACACATAGCGCAATAAACCAAAGTGAATTGTCTGCAGGAAGCCTTGGCGCAAGAATCTGTTCAGCGGGATCGACCTCGGACCACCAGGGGCCGAGAAAATCACCGTCTCATGGGGCAGGACTGACAGGGTCAGGGAAAAATCCAATATCTATCTGGTGATATCTCGGGTGCTATTATAGATAGCGCAATAAATCAAAGTGCATTGTCTGCAGGAGGCCCTGGCGCACCAATCTGTGCGGCGGGAACGACCTCGGACCACCAGGGGCCGAGAAAATCACCGTCTCATGGGGCAGGACTGACAGGGTCTGGGAAAAATCCAATATCTATCTGGTGATATCTCGGGTCCTATTATAGATAGCGCAATAAATCAAAGTGCATTGTCTGCAGGAGGCCCTGGCGCATGAATCTGTGCAGCGGGAACGACCTCGGACCACCAGGGACCGAGAAAACCACCGTCTCATGGGGTCGGACACTCAGGGTCAGGGAAAAATCCAATATATATGTGGTGATATCTCAGGTGCTATTAGAGATAGCGCAATAAACCAAAGGGCATTGTCTGCAGGAGGCCCTGGCGCATCTATCTGTGCAGCGGGATCGACCTCGGACCACCAGGGGTCGAGAAAACCGCCGTCTCATGGGGTCTGACACTCAGGGTCAGTGAAAAATCCAATATATATCTGGTGATATCTCGGGAGCTATTACAGATAGCGCATTAAATCAAAGTGCATTGTCTGCAGGAGGCCCTAGGGTATGAATCTGTGCAGCGGGAACGACCTGGGACCACCAGGGGTCGAGAAAACCACCGTCTCATGGGGTCTGACACTCAGGGTCAGTGAAAAATCCAATATATATCTGGTGATATCTCGGGTCCTATTACAGATAGCGCAATAAATCAAAGTGCATTGTCTGCAGGAGGCCCTAGCGCATGAATTTGTACAGCGGGATCGACCTCGGACCACCAAGGGTCGAGAAAACCACCGATACATGGGGCCGGGCACTCAGTGTCAGGGGAAAATGCAATATATATATGGTGATATCACGGGTGCTATTACAGAAAGCGCAATAAATCAATGTGCATTGTCTGTAGGAGGCCCTGGCGCATGTATCTGTGCAGCGGGATCAACCTCGGACCACCAGGGGCCGAGAAAATCACCGTCTCATGGGGCCGGACTGTCAGGGTCAGGGAGAAAACCAATATATATCTGGTGATATCTCGGGTGCTATTAGAGATAGCGCAATAAATCAAAGTGCATTGTCTGCAGACGGACCTAGCGCATGAATCTGTGCAGCGGGATCGACCTCGGACCACCAGGGGCCGAGAAAATCACCGTCCCATGGGGCCGGACTGTCTGGGTCAGGGAAAAATCCATTATATATCTGGTGATATCTCGGGTGCTATTAGAGATAGCGCAATAAATCAAAATACATTGTCTGCAGGAGGCCCTAGCGCATGAATCTGTGCAGCGGGAACGACCTCGGACCACCAGGGGCCGAGAAAATCACCGTCTCATGGGGCCGGACTGTCAGGGTCAGGGAGAAATCCAATATATATCTGGTGATATCTCGGGTGCTATTAGAGATAGCGCAATAAATCAAAGTGCATTGTCTGCAGACGGACCTAGCGCATGAATCTGTGCAGCGGGATCGACCTCGGACCACCAGGGGCCGAGAAAATCACCGTCCCATGGGGCCGGACTGTCTGGGTCAGGGAAAAATCCATTATATATCTGGTGATATCTCGGGTGCTATTAGAGATAGCGCAATAAATCAAAATACATTGTCTGCAGGAGGCCCTAGCGCATGAATCTGTGCAGCGGGAACGTCCTCGGACCATCAGGGGCCGAGAAAACCACCGTCTCATGGGGTCGGACACTCAGGGTCAGAGAAAAATCCCATATAAATCTGGTGATATCTCGGGTGCTATTACAGATAGCGCAATAAACCAAAGTGCATTGTCTGCAGAAGGACCTAGCGCATGAATCTGTGCAGCGGGAACGACCTCGGACCACCAGCGGCCGAGAAAATCACCGTCTAATGGGGCCGGACTGTCATGGTCAGGGAAAAATCCGATATATATCTTGTGATATCTCGGGTGCTATTAGAGATAGTGCAATAAACCAAAGTGAATTATCAATAGGAGGCCCTGGCGAATGAATCGGTGCAGCGGGAACGACCTCGGACGACCAGGGGCCGAGAAAACCACAGTCTCATGGGGCCGGACACTCAGGGTCAGGGTAAAATCCAATATATATCTGGTGATATCTCGGGAGCTATTACAGATGGCGCAATAAATCAAAGTGAATTAAATGCAGGGGGCCCTGGCGCATGAATCTGTGCAGCGGGAACGACCTCGGACCACCAGGGGCCGAAAAAACTACCGTCTCATGGGGCCGGACTGTCAGGGTCAGGGAAAAATCCAATATATATCTGGTGATATCTCGGGTGCTATTAGAGCTAGCGAAATAAATCAAAGTGCATTGTCTGCAGGAGGCCCTGGCGCATGAATCTGTGCAGCGGGAACCACCTCGGACCATCAGGGGCCGAGAAAACCACCGTCTCATGGGGTCGGACACTCAGGGTCAGGGAAAAATCCCATATAAATCTGGTGATATCTCGGGTGCTATTACAGATAGCGCAATAAATCAAAGTGAATTATCTGCAGGGGGCCCTGGCGCATGAATCTGTGCAGCGGGAACTACCTCGGACCACCAGGGGCCGAGAAAACCACCGTCCGATGGGGCCGGACTTTCAGGGTCAAGGAAAAATCCAATATATATCTGGTGATATCTCGGGTGCTATTACAGATAGCGCAATAAATCAAAGTGCAAGGTCTGCAGGAGGCCCTGGCGCATGAATCTGTGCAGCGGGATCGACCTCGGACCACCAGCGGCCGAGAAAATCACCGTCTCAGGGGTCCGGACTGTCAGGGTCAGGGAAAAATCCAATATATATCTGGTGATATCTCGGGTGCTATTAGAGATAGGGGAATAAATCAAAGTGAATTGTCTGCAGGAAGCCCTGGCGCATGAATCTGTGAAGCGGGATCGACCTCGGACCACCAGGGGCCGAGAAAACTGCCGTCTCATGGGGTCGGACACTCAGGGTCAGGGAAAAATCCAATATATATCTGGTGATATCTCGGGTGCTATTACATATAGCGCAATAAATAAAAGTGCATTGTCTGTAGGAGGCCCTGGCGCATGAATCTGTTCAACGGGAACGACCTCGGACCACCAGGGGCCGAGAAAACCACAGTCTCATGGGGCCGGACACTCACGGTCAGGGGAAAATCCAATATATATCTGGTGATATCTCGGGTGCTATTAGAGATAGCGCAATAAACAAAAGTGAATTATCTGCAGGAGGCCCTGGCGCATGAATCTGTGCAGCGGGAACGACCTCGGACCACCAGGGGCCGCGAAAACCACCGTCTCATGGGGCCGGACACTCAGGGTCAGGGAAAAATCCAATATATATCTGGTGATATCTCGGGTGCTATTAGAGATAGCGCAATAAACCAAGTGAGTTATCTGCAGGAGGCCCTGGCGCCTGAATCTGTGAAGCGGGAACGACCTCGGACCACCATGGGCCGAAAAAACCACATTCTCATGGGGCCGGACACTCAGGGTCAGGGGAATATCCAATATATATCTGGTGATATCTCGGGTGCTATTAGAGATAGCGCAATAAACCAAAGTGAATTATCTGCAGGAGGCCCTGGCGCATGAATCTGTGCAGCGGGAACGACCTCGGACCACCAGGGTCCGAGAAAATCACAGTCTCATGGAGCCGGACACTCAGGGTCAGGGGAATATCCAATATATATCTGGTGATATCTCGGGTGCTATTAGAGATAGCGCAATAAATCAAAGTGCATTGTCTGTAGGAGGCCCTGGCGCATGAATCTGTACAGCGGGAACGACCTCGGACCACCAAGGGCCGAGAAAACCGCCGTCTCATGGGGCCGGACACTCAGGGTCAGTGAAAAATATAATATATATCTGGTGATATCTCGGGTGCTATTACAGATAGCGCAATAAATCAAACTGCATTGTCTGTAGGAGGCCCTGGCGCATGAATCTGTGCAGCGGGAACGACCTCGGACCACCAGGGTCCGAGAAAATCACAGTCTCATGGAGCCGGACACTCAGGGTCAGGGGAATATCCAATATATATCTGGTGATATCTTGGGTGCAATTTGAGATAGCGCAATAAACCAAAGAGAATTATCTGCAGGTTGCCCTGGCGCATGAATCTGTGCAACCGGAACGACCTCGGACCACCAGGGGCCCAGAAAACCACAGTCTCATGGGGCCGGAAACTCAGGGTCAGGGAAAAATCCAATATATATCTGGTGATATCTCGGGTGCTATTAGAGATAGCGCAATAAACCAAGTGAGTTATCTGCAGGAGGCCCTGGCGCCTGAATCTGTGCAGCGGGAACGACCTCGGACCACCAGGGGCCGAAAAAACCACATTCTCATGGGGCCGGACACTCAGGGTCAGGGGAAAATCCAATATATATCTGGTGATATCTCGGGTGCTATTAGAGATAGCGCAATAAACCAAAGTGAATTATCTGCAGGAGGCCCTGGCGCATGCATCTGTGCAGCGGGAACGACCTCGGACCACCAGGGGCCGAGAAAACCACCGGCTCATGGGGCCGGACACTCTGGGTCAGGGAAAAATCCAATATATATGTGGTGATATCCCGGGTGCTATTACAGATAGCGCAATAAATCAAGGTGCATTGTCTGTAGGAGGCCCTGACGCATGAATCTGTGCAGCGGGAACGACCTCGGACCACCAGGGGCCGAGAAAACTACAGTCTCATGGGGCCGGACACTCAGAGTCTGGGGAAAGTCTAATATATATCTGGTGATATCTCGGGTCCTATTACAGATAGCGAAATAAACCAAAGTGAATTATCTGCAGGAGGCCCTGGCGCCTGAATCTGTGCAGCGGGAACGACCTCGGACCAACAGGGGCCGAAAAAACCACATTCTCATGGGGCCGGACACTCAGGGTCAGGGGAAAATACAATATATATCTGGTGATATCTCGGGTGCTATTACAGATAGCGCAATAAACCAAAGTGAGTTATCTGCAGGAGGCCCTGGCGCCTGAATCTGAGCAGCGGGAACGACCTCGGACCACCAGGGGCCGAGAAAACCACAGTCTCATGAGGCCGGACACTCAGGTTCAGGGAAAAATCCAATATATATCTGGTGATATCTCGGGTGCTATTAAAGATAGCGCAAGAAATCAAAGTGCATTGTCTGTAGGAGGCCCTGACGCATGAATCTGTGCAGCGGGAACGACCTCGGACCACCAGGTGCCGAGAAAACCACAGTCTCATGGGGCCGGACACTCAGGGTCAGGGGAAAATCCAATATATATCTGGTGATATCTCGGGTGCTATTAGAGATAGCGCAATAAACCAAAGTGAATTATCTGCAGGAGGCCCTGGCGCATGAATCTGTGCAACGGGAACGTCCTCGGACCACCAGGCGCCGAGTAAACCACAGTCTCATGGGGCCGGACACTCAGGGTCAGGGTAAAATCCAATATATATCTGGTGATATCTCTGGTGCTATTAGAGATAGCGCAATAAACCAAAGTGAATTATCTGCAGGAGGCCCTGGCGCATGAATCTGTGCAACGGGAACGACCTCGGACCACCAGGGGCCAAGAAAACCACAGTCTCATGGGGCCGGACACTCAGGGTCAGGGGAAAATCCAATATATATCTGGTGATATCTCGGGTGCTATTAGAGATAGCGCAATAAATCAAAGTGCATTGTCTGTAGGAGGCCCTGGCGCATGAATCTGTGCAGCGGGAACCACCTCGGACCACCAGGGTCCGAGAAAGTCACAGTCTCATGGGGCCGGACTCTCAGGGTCAGGGGAAAATCCAATATATATCTGGTGATATCTCGGGTGCTATTAGAGATAGCGCAATAAACCAAAGTGAATTATCTGCAGGAGGCCCTGGCGCATGAAACAGTGCAACGGGAACGACCTCGGACCACCAGGCGCCGAGAAAACCACAGTCTCATGGGGCCGGACACTCAGGGTCAGGGGAAAATCCAATATATATCTGGTGATATCTCGGGTGCTATTAGAGATAGCGCAATAAACCAAGTGAGTTATCTGCAGGAGGCCCTGGCGCCTGAATCTGTGAAGCGGGAACGACCTCGGACCACCATGGGCCGAAAAAACCACATTCTCATGGGGCCGGACACTCAGGGTCAGGGGAAAATCCAATATATATCTGGTGATATCTCGGGTGCTATTAGAGATAGCGCAATAAACCAAAGTGAATTATCTGCAGGAGGCCCTGGCGCATGAATCTGTGCAGCGGGAACGACCTCGGACCACCAGGGTCCGAGAAAATCACAGTCTCATGGAGCCGGACACTCAGGGTCAGGGGAATACCCAATATATATCTGGTGATATCTCGGGTGCTATTAGAGATAGCGCAATAAATCAAAGTGCATTGTCTGTAGGAGGCCCTGGCGCATGAATCTGTACAGCGGGAACGACCTCGGACCACCAAGGGCCGAGAAAACCGCCGTCTCATGGGGCCGGACACTCAGGGTCAGTGAAAAATATAATATATATCTGGTGATATCTCGGGTGCTATTACAGATAGCGCAATAAATCAAACTGCATTGTCTGTAGGAGGCCCTGGCGCATGAATCTGTGCAGCGGGAACGACCTCGGACCACCAGGGTCCGAGAAAATCACAGTCTCATGGAGCCGGACACTCAGGGTCAGGGGAATATCCAATATATATCTGGTGATATCTTGGGTGCAATTTGAGATAGCGCAATAAACCAAAGAGAATTATCTGCAGGTTGCCCTGGCGCATGAATCTGTGCAACCGGAACGACCTCGGACCACCAGGGGCCCAGAAAACCACAGTCTCATGGGGCCGGACACTCAGGGTCAGGGAAAAATCCAATATATATCTGGTGATATCTTGGGTGCTATTAGAGATAGCGCAATAAGCCAAAGTGAATTATTTGCAGGAGGCCCTGGCGCATGAATCTGTGCTGCGGGAACGACCTTGGACCACCAGGGGCCGAGACAACCACCGTCTCATGGGGCCGGACACTCAGGGTCAGGGTAAAATCCAATATATATCTGGTGATATCTCGTGTGCTATTACATATAGCGCAATCAATCAAAGTGCATTGTCTGTAGGAGGCCCTGGCGCATGAATCTGTACAGCGGGAACCACCTCGGACCACCAGGGTCCGAGAAAGTCACAGTCTCATGGGGCCGGACTCTCAGGGTCAGGGGAAAATCCAATATATATCTGGTGATATCTCGGGTGCTATTAGAGATAGCGCAATAAACCAAAGTGAATTATCTGCAGGAGGCCCTGGCGCATGAAACAGTGCAACGGGAACGACCTCGGACCACCAGGCGCCGAGAAAACCACAGTCTCATGGGGCCGGACACTCAGGGTCAGGGGAAAATCCAATATATATCTGGTGATATCTCGGGTGCTATTAGAGATAGCGCAATAAACCAAGTGAGTTATCTGCAGGAGGCCCTGGCGCCTGAATCTGTGAAGCGGGAACGACCTCGGACCACCATGGGCCGAAAAAACCACATTCTCATGGGGCCGGACACTCAGGGTCAGGGGAAAATCCAATATATATCTGGTGATATCTCGGGTGCTATTAGAGATAGCGCAATAAACCAAAGTGAATTATCTGCAGGAGGCCCTGGCGCATGAATCTGTGCAGCGGGAACGACCTCGGACCACCAGGGTCCGAGAAAATCACAGTCTCATGGAGCCGGACACTCAGGGTCAGGGGAATACCCAATATATATCTGGTGATATCTCGGGTGCTATTAGAGATAGCGCAATAAATCAAAGTGCATTGTCTGTAGGAGGCCCTGGCGCATGAATCTGTACAGCGGGAACGACCTCGGACCACCAAGGGCCGAGAAAACCGCCGTCTCATGGGGCCGGACACTCAGGGTCAGTGAAAAATATAATATATATCTGGTGATATCTCGGGTGCTATTACAGATAGCGCAATAAATCAAACTGCATTGTCTGTAGGAGGCCCTGGCGCATGAATCTGTGCAGCGGGAACGACCTCGGACCACCAGGGTCCGAGAAAATCACAGTCTCATGGAGCCGGACACTCAGGGTCAGGGGAATATCCAATATATATCTGGTGATATCTTGGGTGCAATTTGAGATAGCGCAATAAACCAAAGAGAATTATCTGCAGGTTGCCCTGGCGCATGAATCTGTGCAACCGGAACGACCTCGGACCACCAGGGGCCCAGAAAACCACAGTCTCATGGGGCCGGACACTCAGGGTCAGGGAAAAATCCAATATATATCTGGTGATATCTTGGGTGCTATTAGAGATAGCGCAATAAGCCAAAGTGAATTATTTGCAGGAGGCCCTGGCGCATGAATCTGTGCTGCGGGAACGACCTTGGACCACCAGGGGCCGAGACAACCACCGTCTCATGGGGCCGGACACTCAGGGTCAGGGTAAAATCCAATATATATCTGGTGATATCTCGTGTGCTATTACATATAGCGCAATCAATCAAAGTGCATTGTCTGTAGGAGGCCCTGGCGCATGAATCTGTACAGCGGGAACGACCTCGGACCACCAGGGGCCGAGAAAACCACCGTCTCATTGGGCCGGACACTCAGGGTCAGTGAAAAATCCAATATATATCTGGTGATATCACGGGTGCTATTACAGATAGCGCCATAAACCAAAGTGCATTGTCTGTAGGAGGCCCTGGCGCATGAATCTGTGCAGCGGGAACGACCTCGGACCACCAGTGGCCGAGAAAACCACCGTCTCATGGGGCCGGACACTCAGGGTCAGGGAAAAATCCAATATATATCTGGTGATATCTCGGGTGCTATTAGAGATAGCGCAATAAACCAAGTGAGTTATCTGCAGGAGGCCCTGGCGCCTGAATCTGTGCAGCGGGAACGACCTCGGACCACCAGGGGCCGAAAAAACCACATTCTCATGGGGCCGGACACTCAGGGTCAGGGGAAAATCCAATATATATCTGGTGATATCTCGGGTGCTATTAGAGATAGCGCAATAAACCAAAGTGAATTATCTGCAGGAGGCCCTGGCGCATGCATCTGTGCAGCGGGAACGACCTCGGACCACCAGGGGCCGAGAAAACCACCGGCTCATGGGGCCGGACACTCTGGGTCAGGGAAAAATCCAATATATATGTGGTGATATCCCGGGTGCTATTACAGATAGCGCAATAAATCAAGGTGCATTGTCTGTAGGAGGCCCTGACGCATGAATCTGTGCAGCGGGAACGACCTCGGACCACCAGGGGCCGAGAAAACTACAGTCTCATGGGGCCGGACACTCAGAGTCTGGGGAAAATCTAATATATATCTGGTGATATCTCGGGTCCTATTACAGATAGCGAAATAAACCAAAGTGAATTATCTGCAGGAGGCCCTGGCGCATGAATCTGTGCAGCGGGAACGACCTCGGTCCACCAGGGGCCGAGAAAACCACCGTCTCATGGGGCTGGACACTCAGGGTGAGGGAAATATCCAATATATATCTGGTGATATCTCGGGTGCTATTACAGATAGCGCAATAAATCAAAGTGCATTGTCTGTAGGAGGCCCTGGCGCATGAATCTGTGCAGCGGGAACGACCTCGGACCACCAGGGGCTGAGAAAACCAGTCTCATGGGGCCGGACACTCAGGGTCAGGGGAAAATCCAATATATATCTGGTGATATCTCGGGTGCTATTACAGATAGCGCAGTAAATCAAAGTGCATTGTCTGTAGGAGGCCCTGGCGCATGAATCTGTGCAGCGGGAACGACCTCGGACCACCAGGGGCCGAGAAAACCACCGTCTCATGGGGCCGGACACTCAGGGTCAGGGGAAAATACAATATATATCTGGTGATATCTCGGATGCTATTACAGATAGCGCAATAAACCAAAGTGAGTTATCTGCAGGAGGCCCTGGCGCCTGAATCTGAGCAGCGGGAACGACCTCGGACCACCAGGGGCCGAGAAAACCACCGTCTCATGGGGCCGGACACTCAGGGTCAGGGGAAAATCCAATATATATGTGGTGATATCCCGGGTGCTATTACAGATAGCGCAATAAATCAAGGTGCATTGTCTGTAGGAGGCCCTGGCGCATGAATCTGTGCAGCGGGAACGACCTCGGAACACCAGGGGCCGAGAAAACCACCGTCTCATGGGGCTGGACACTCAGGGTCAGGGAAATATCCAATATATATCTGGTGATATCTCGGGTGCTATTAGAGATAGCGCAATAAATCAAAGCACATTGTCTGTAGGAGGCCCTGGCGCATGAATCTGTACAGCGGGATCGACCTCGGACCACCAGGGGCCGAGAAAACCGCCGTCTCATGGGGCCGGACACTCAGGGTCAGTGAAAAATCCAATATATTTCTGGTGATATCTCGGGTGCTATTACAGATAGCGCCATAAACCAAAGTGCATTGTCTGTAGGAGGCCCTGGCGCATGAATCTGTGCAGCGGGAACGACCTCGGACCAATCAGGGGCCGAGACAACCACCGTCTCATGGGACGGGACACTCAGGGTCAGGGTAAAATCCAATATATATCTGGTGATATCTCGGGTGCTATTACATATAGCGCAATAAATCAAAGTGCAATGTCTGTAGGAGGCCGTGGCGCATGAATCTGTGCAGCGGGAACGACCTCGGACCACCAGGGGCCGAGAAAACCACCGTCTCATGGGGCTGGACACTCAGGGTCAGGGAAATATCCAATATATATCTGGTGATATCTCGGGTGCTATTAGAGATAGCGCAATAAATCAAAGCGCATTGTCTGTAGGAGGCCCTGGCGCATGAGTCTGTACAGCGGGAACGACCTCGGACCACCAGGGGCCGAGAAAACCACCGTCTCATGGGGCCGGACACTCAGGGTCAGTGAAAAATCCAATATATTTCTGGTGATATCTCGGGTGCTATTACAGATAGCGCCATAAACCAAAGTGCATTGTCTGTAGGAGGCCCTGGCGCATGAATCTGTGCAGCGGGAACGACCTCGGACCAATCAGGGGCCGAGACAACCACCGTCTCATGGGACGGGACACTCAGGTTCAGGGTAAAATCCAATATATATCTGGTGATATCTCGGGTGCTATTACATATAGCGCAATAAATCAAAGTGCATTGTCTGTAGGAGGCCCTGGCGCATGAATCTGTGCAGCGGGAATGACCTCGGACCACCAGGGGCCGAGAAAACCACCGGCTCATGGTGCCGGACACTCTGCGTCAGGGAAAAATCCAATATATATGTGGTGATATCCCGGGTGCTATTACAGATAGCGCAATAAATCAAGGTGCATTGTCTGTAGGAGGCCCTGGCGCATGAATCTGTGCAGCGGGAACGACCTCGGAACACCAGGGGCCGAGAAAACCACCGTCTCATGGGGCTGGACACTCAGGGTCAGGGAAATATCCAATATATATCTGGTGATATCTCGGGTGCTATTAGAGATAGCGCAATAAATCAAAGCACATTGTCTGTAGGAGGCCCTGGCGCATGAATCTGTACAGCGGGATCGACCTCGGACCACCAGGGGCCGAGAAAACCGCCGTCTCATGGGGCCGGACACTCAGGGTCAGTGAAAAATCCAATATATATCTGGTGATATCTCGGGAGCTATTACAGATAGCGCAATAAATCAAAGTGCATTGTCTGCAGGAGGCCCTAGGGTATGAATATGTGCAGCGGGAACGACCTGGGACCACCAGGGGTCGAGAAAACCACCGTCTCATGGGGTCTGACACTCAGGGTCAGTGAAAAATCCAATATATATCTGGTGATATCTCGGGTCCTATTACAGATAGCGCAATAAATCAAAGTGCATTGTCTGCAGGAGGCCCTAGCGCATGAATTTGTACAGCGGGATCGACCTCGGACCACCAAGGGTCGAGAAAACCACCGATACATGGGGCCGGGCACTCAGTGTCAGGGGAAAATGCAATATATATATGGTGATATCACGGGTGCTATTACAGAAAGCGCAATAAATCAATGTGCATTGTCTGTAGGAGGCCCTGGCGCATGTATCTGTGCAGCGGGATCAACCTCGGACCACCAGGGGCCGAGAAAATCACCGTCTCATGGGGCCGGACTGTCAGGGTCAGGGAGAAAACCAATATATATCTGGTGATATCTCGGGTGCTATTAGAGATAGCGCAATAAATCAAAGTGCATTGTCTGCAGACGGACCTAGCGCATGAATCTGTGCAGCGGGATCGACCTCGGACCACCAGGGGCCGAGAAAATCACCGTCCCATGGGGCCGGACTGTCTGGGTCAGGGAAAAATCCATTATATATCTGGTGATATCTCGGGTGCTATTAGAGATAGCGCAATAAATCAAAATACATTGTCTGCAGGAGGCCCTAGCGCATGAATCTGTGCAGCGGGAACGACCTCGGACCACCAGGGGCCGAGAAAATCACCGTCTCATGGGGCCGGACTGTCAGGGTCAGGGAGAAATCCAATATATATCTGGTGATATCTCGGGTGCTATTAGAGATAGCGCAATAAATCAAAGTGCATTGTCTGCAGACGGACCTAGCGCATGAATCTGTGCAGCGGGATCGACCTCGGACCACCAGGGGCCGAGAAAATCACCGTCCCATGGGGCCGGACTGTCTGGGTCAGGGAAAAATCCATTATATATCTGGTGATATCTCGGGTGCTATTAGAGATAGCGCAATAAATCAAAATACATTGTCTGCAGGAGGCCCTAGCGCATGAATCTGTGCAGCGGGAACGTCCTCGGACCATCAGGGGCCGAGAAAACCACCGTCTCATGGGGTCGGACACTCAGGGTCAGAGAAAAATCCCATATAAATCTGGTGATATCTCGGGTGCTATTACAGATAGCGCAATAAACCAAAGTGCATTGTCTGCAGAAGGACCTAGCGAATGAATCGGTGCAGCGGGAACGACCTCGGACGACCAGGGGCCGAGAAAACCACAGTCTCATGGGGCCGGACACTCAGGGTCAGGGTAAAATCCAATATATATCTGGTGATATCTCGGGTGCTATTACAGATAGCGCAATAAATCAATGTGCATTGTCTGTAGGAGGCCCTGGCGCATGAATCTGTGCAGCGGGAACGTCCTCGGACCTCCAGGGGCCGAGACAACGACAGTCTCATGGGGCCGGACACTCAGGTTCAGGAGAAAATACAATATATACCTGGTGATATCTCGGGTGCTACTACAGATAGCTCAATAAATCAAAGTGCATTGTCTGTAGGAGGCCCTGGCGCATCAATCTGTGCAGCGGGATCGACCTCGGACCACCAGGGGCCGAGAAAATCACCGTCTCATGGGGCCGGACTGTCAGGGTCAGGGAAAAATCCGATATATATCTGGTGATATCTCGGGTGCTATTAGATATAGCGCAATAAATCAAAGTGCATTGTCTGTAGGAGGCACTGGCGAATGAATCTGTGCAGCAGGAACGACCTCGGACAACCACGCGCCGAGAAAACCACCGTCTCATGGGTCCGGACACTCAGGGTCAGGGGAAAATCCAATATATATATGGTGATATCTCGGGAGCTATTACAGATGGCGCAATAAATCAAAGTGAATTAAATGCAGGGGGCCCTGGCGCATGAATCTGTGCAGCGGGAACGACCTCGGACCACCAGGGGCCGAAAAAACTACCGTCTCATGGGGCCGGACTGTCAGGGTCAGGGAAAAATCCAATATATATCTGGTGATATCTCGGGTGCTATTAGAGCTAGCGAAATAAATCAAAGTGCATTGTCTGCAGGAGGCCCTGGCGCATGAATCTGTGCAGCGGGAACCACCTCGGACCATCAGGGGCCGAGAAAACCACCGTCTCATGGGGTCGGACACTCAGGGTCAGGGAAAAATCCCATATAAATCTGGTGATATCTCGGGTGCTATTACAGATAGCGCAATAAATCAAAGTGAATTATCTGCAGGGGGCCCTGGCGCATGAATCTGTGCAGCGGGAACTACCTCGGACCACCAGGGGCCGAGAAAACCACCGTCCGATGGGGCCGGACTTTCAGGGTCAAGGAAAAATCCAATATATATCTGGTGATATCTCGGGTGCTATTACAGATAGCGCAATAAATCAAAGTGCAAGGTCTGCAGGAGGCCCTGGCGCATGAATCTGTGCAGCGGGATCGACCTCGGACCACCAGCGGCCGAGAAAATCACCGTCTCAGGGGTCCGGACTGTCAGGGTCAGGGAAAAATCCAATATATATCTGGTGATATCTCGGGTGCTATTAGAGATAGGGGAATAAATCAAAGTGAATTGTCTGCAGGAAGCCCTGGCGCATGAATCTGTGAAGCGGGATCGACCTCGGACCACCAGGGGCCGAGAAAACTGCCGTCTCATGGGGTCGGACACTCAGGGTCAGGGAAAAATCCAATATGTATCTGGTGATATCTCGGGTGCTATTACATATAGCGCAATAAATAAAAGTGCATTGTCTGTAGGAGGCCCTGGCGCATGAATCTGTTCAACGGGAACGACCTCGGACCACCAGGGGCCGAGAAAACCACAGTCTCATGGGGCCGGACACTCACGGTCAGGGGAAAATCCAATATATATCTGGTGATATCTCGGGTGCTATTAGAGATAGCGCAATAAACAAAAGTGAATTATCTGCAGGAGGCCCTGGCGCATGAATCTGTGCAGCGGGAACGACCTCGGACCACCAGGGGCCGCGAAAACCACCGTCTCATGGGGCCGGACACTCAGGGTCAGGGAAAAATCCAATATATATCTGGTGATATCTCGGGTGCTATTAGAGATAGCGCAATAAACCAAGTGAGTTATCTGCAGGAGGCCCTGGCGCCTGAATCTGTGAAGCGGGAACGACCTCGGACCACCATGGGCCGAAAAAACCACATTCTCATGGGGCCGGACACTCAGGGTCAGGGGAATATCCAATATATATCTGGTGATATCTCGGGTGCTATTAGAGATAGCGCAATAAACCAAAGTGAATTATCTGCAGGAGGCCCTGGCGCATGAATCTGTGCAGCGGGAACGACCTCGGACCACCAGGGTCCGAGAAAATCACAGTCTCATGGAGCCGGACACTCAGGGTCAGGGGAATATCCAATATATATCTGGTGATATCTCGGGTGCTATTAGAGATAGCGCAATAAATCAAAGTGCATTGTCTGTAGGAGGCCCTGGCGCATGAATCTGTACAGCGGGAACGACCTCGGACCACCAAGGGCCGAGAAAACCGCCGTCTCATGGGGCCGGACACTCAGGGTCAGTGAAAAATATAATATATATCTGGTGATATCTCGGGTGCTATTACAGATAGCGCAATAAATCAAACTGCATTGTCTGTAGGAGGCCCTGGCGCATGAATCTGTGCAGCGGGAACGACCTCGGACCACCAGGGTCCGAGAAAATCACAGTCTCATGGAGCCGGACACTCAGGGTCAGGGGAATATCCAATATATATCTGGTGATATCTTGGGTGCAATTTGAGATAGCGCAATAAACCAAAGAGAATTATCTGCAGGTTGCCCTGGCGCATGAATCTGTGCAACCGGAACGACCCCGGACCACCAGGGGCCCAGAAAACCACAGTCTCATGGGGCCGGAAACTCAGGGTCAGGGAAAAATCCAATATATATCTGGTGATATCTCGGGTGCTATTAGAGATAGCGCAATAAACCAAGTGAGTTATCTGCAGGAGGCCCTGGCGCCTGAATCTGTGCAGCGGGAACGACCTCGGACCACCAGGGGCCGAAAAAACCACATTCTCATGGGGCCGGACACTCAGGGTCAGGGGAAAATCCAATATATATCTGGTGATATCTCGGGTGCTATTAGAGATAGCGCAATAAACCAAAGTGAATTATCTGCAGGAGGCCCTGGCGCATGCATCTGTGCAGCGGGAACGACCTCGGACCACCAGGGGCCGAGAAAACCACCGGCTCATGGGGCCGGACACTCTGGGTCAGGGAAAAATCCAATATATATGTGGTGATATCCCGGGTGCTATTACAGATAGCGCAATAAATCAAGGTGCATTGTCTGTAGGAGGCCCTGACGCATGAATCTGTGCAGCGGGAACGACCTCGGACCACCAGGGGCCGAGAAAACTACAGTCTCATGGGGCCGGACACTCAGAGTCTGGGGAAAGTCTAATATATATCTGGTGATATCTCGGGTCCTATTACAGATAGCGAAATAAACCAAAGTGAATTATCTGCAGGAGGCCCTGGCGCCTGAATCTGTGCAGCGGGAACGACCTCGGACCACCAGGGGCCGAAAAAACCACATTCTCATGGGGCCGGACACTCAGGGTCAGGGGAAAATACAATATATATCTGGTGATATCTCGGATGCTATTACAGATAGCGCAATAAACCAAAGTGAGTTATCTGCAGGAGGCCCTGGCGCCTGAATCTGAGCAGCGGGAACGACCTCGGACCACCAGGGGCCGAGAAAACCACAGTCTCATGGGGCCGGACACTCAGGTTCAGGGAAAAATCCAATATATATCTGGTGATATCTCGGGTGCTATTAAAGATAGCGCAAGAAATCAAAGTGCATTGTCTGTAGGAGGCCCTGACGCATGAATCTGTGCAGCGGGAACGACCTCGGACCACCAGGTGCCGAGAAAACCACAGTCTCATGGGGCCGGACACTCAGGGTCAGGGGAAAATCCAATATATATCTGGTGATATCTCGGGTGCTATTAGAGATAGCGCAATAAACCAAAGTGAATTATCTGCAGGAGCCCCTGGCGCATGAATCTGTGCAACGGGAACGTCCTCGGACCACCAGGGGCCGAGTAAACCACAGTCTCATGGGGCCGGACACTCAGGGTCAGGGTAAAATCCAATATATATCTGGTGATATCTCTGGTGCTATTAGAGATAGCGCAATAAACCAAAGTGAATTATCTGCAGGAGGCCCTGGCGCATGAATCTGTGCAACGGGAACGACCTCGGACCACCAGGGGCCAAGAAAACCACAGTCTCATGGGGCCGGACACTCAGGGTCAGGGGAAAATCCAATATATATCTGGTGATATCTCGGGTGCTATTAGAGATAGCGCAATAAATCAAAGTGCATTGTCTGTAGGAGGCCCTGGCGCATGAATCTGTGCAGCGGGAACCACCTCGGACCACCAGGGTCCGAGAAAGTCACAGTCTCATGGGGCCGGACTCTCAGGGTCAGGGGAAAATCCAATATATATCTGGTGATATCTCGGGTGCTATTAGAGATAGCGCAATAAACCAAAGTGAATTATCTGCAGGAGGCCCTGGCGCATGAAACAGTGCAACGGGAACGACCTCGGACCACCAGGCGCCGAGAAAACCACAGTCTCATGGGGCCGGACACTCAGGGTCAGGGGAAAATCCAATATATATGTGGTGATATCCCGGGTGCTATTACAGATAGCGCAATAAATCAAGGTGCATTGTCTGTAGGAGGCCCTGGCGCATGAATCTGTGCAGCGGGAACGACCTCGGACCACCAGGGGCCGAGAAAACCACCGTCTCATGGGGCTGGACACTCAGGGTCAGGGAAATATCCAATATATATCTGGTGATATCTCGGGTGCTATTAGAGATAGCGCAATAAATCAAAGCACATTGTCTGTAGGAGGCCCTGGCGCATGAATCTGTACAGCGGGATCGACCTCGGACCACCAGGGGCCGAGAAAACCGCCGTCTCATGGGGCCGGACACTCAGGGTCAGTGAAAAATCCAATATATTTCTGGTGATATCTCGGGTGCTATTACAGATAGCGCCATAAACCAAAGTGCATTGTCTGTAGGAGGCCCTGGCGCATGAATCTGTGCAGCGGGAACGACCTCGGACCAATCAGGGGCCGAGACAACCACCGTCTCATGGGACGGGACACTCAGGGTCAGGGTAAAATCCAATATATATCTGGTGATATCTCGGGTGCTATTACATATAGCGCAATAAATCAAAGTGCATTGTCTGTAGGAGGCCGTGGCGCATGAATCTGTGCAGCGGGAACGACCTCGGACCACCAGGGGCCGAGAAAACCACCGTCTCATGGGGCTGGACACTCAGGGTCAGGGAAATATCCAATATATATCTGGTGATATCTCGGGTGCTATTAGAGATAGGGGAATAAATCAAAGTGAATTGTCTGCAGGAAGCCCTGGCGCATGAATCTGTGAAGCGGGATCGACCTCGGACCACCAGGGGCCGAGAAAACTGCCGTCTCATGGGGTCGGACACTCAGGGTCAGGGAAAATTCCAATATATATCTGGTGATATCTCGGGTGCTATTACATATAGCGCAATAAATAAAAGTGCATTGTCTGTAGGAGGCCCTGGCGCATGAATCTGTTCAACGGGAACGACCTCGGACCACCAGGGGCCGAGAAAACCACAGTCTCATGGGGCCGGACACTCACGGTCAGGGGAAAATCCAATATATATCTGGTGATATCTCGGGTGCTATTAGAGATAGCGCAATAAACAAAAGTGAATTATCTGCAGGAGGCCCTGGCGCATGAATCTGTGCAGCGGGAACGACCTCGGACCACCAGGGGCCGCGAAAACCACCGTCTCATGGGGCCGGACACTCAGGGTCAGGGAAAAATCCAATATATATCTGGTGATATCTCGGGTGCTATTAGAGATAGCGCAATAAACCAAGTGAGTTATCTGCAGGAGGCCCTGGCGCCTGAATCTGTGAAGCGGGAACGACCTCGGACCACCATGGGCCGAAAAAACCACATTCTCATGGGGCCGGACACTCAGGGTCAGGGGAAAATCCAATATATATCTGGTGATATCTCGGGTGCTATTAGAGATAGCGCAATAAACCAAAGTGAATTATCTGCAGGAGGCCCTGGCGCATGAATCTGTGCAGCGGGAACGACCTCGGACCACCAGGGTCCGAGAAAATCACAGTCTCATGGAGCCGGACACTCAGGGTCAGGGGAATACCCAATATATATCTGGTGATATCTCGGGTGCTATTAGAGATAGCGCAATAAATCAAAGTGCATTGTCTGTAGGAGGCCCTGGCGCATGAATCTGTACAGCGGGAACGACCTCGGACCACCAAGGGCCGAGAAAACCGCCGTCTCATGGGGCCGGACACTCAGGGTCAGTGAAAAATTTAATATATATCTGGTGATATCTCGGGTGCTATTACAGATAGCGCAATAAATCAAACTGCATTGTCTGTAGGAGGCCCTGGCGCATGAATCTGTGCAGCGGGAACGACCTCGGACCACCAGGGTCCGAGAAAATCACAGTCTCATGGAGCCGGACACTCAGGGTCAGGGGAATATCCAATATATATCTGGTGATATCTTGGGTGCAATTTGAGATAGCGCAATAAACCAAAGAGAATTATCTGCAGGTTGCCCTGGCGCATGAATCTGTGTAACCGGAACGACCTCGGACCACCAGGGGCCCAGAAAACCACAGTCTCATGGGGCCGGACACTCAGGGTCAGGGAAAAATCCAATATATATCTGGTGATATCTTGGGTGCTATTAGAGATAGCGCAATAAGCCAAAGTGAATTATTTGCAGGAGGCCCTGGCGCATGAATCTGTGCTGCGGGAACGACCTTGGACCACCAGGGGCCGAGACAACCACCGTCTCATGGGGCCGGACACTCAGGGTCAGGGTAAAATCCAATATATATCTGGTGATATCTCGTGTGCTATTACATATAGCGCAATCAATCAAAGTGCATTGTCTGTAGGAGGCCCTGGCGCATGAATCTGTACAGCGGGAACGACCTCGGACCACCAGGGGCCGAGAAAACCACCGTCTCATGGGGCCGGACACTCAGGGTCAGTGAAAAATCCAATATATATCTGGTGATATCACGGGTGCTATTACAGATAGCGCCATAAACCAAAGTGCATTGTCTGTAGGAGGCCCTGGCGCATGAATCTGTGCAGCGGGAACGACCTCGGACCACCAGTGGCCGAGAAAACCACCGTCTCATGGGGCCGGACACTCAGGGTCAGGGAAAAATCCAATATATATCTGGTGATATCTCGGGTGCTATTAGAGATAGCGCAATAAACCAAGTGAGTTATCTGCAGGAGGCCCTGGCGCCTGAATCTGTGCAGCGGGAACGACCTCGGACCACCAGGGGCCGAAAAAACCACATTCTCATGGGGCCGGACACTCAGGGTCAGGGGAAAATCCAATATATATCTGGTGATATCTCGGGTGCTATTAGAGATAGCGCAATAAACCAAAGTGAATTATCTGCAGGAGGCCCTGGCGCATGCATCTGTGCAGCGGGAACGACCTCGGACCACCAGGGGCCGAGAAAACCACCGGCTCATGGGGCCGGACACTCTGGGTCAGGGAAAAATCCAATATATATGTGGTGATATCCCGGGTGCTATTACAGATAGCGCAATAAATCAAGGTGCATTGTCTGTAGGAGGCCCTGATGCATGAATCTGTGCAGCGGGAACGACCTCGGACCACCAGGGGCCGAGAAAACTACAGTCTCATGGGGCCGGACACTCAGAGTCTGGGGAAAATCTAATATATATCTGGTGATATCTCGGGTCCTATTACAGATAGCGAAATAAACCAAAGTGAATTATCTGCAGGAGGCCCTGGCGCATGAATCTGTGCAGCGGGAACGACCTCGGTCCACCAGGGGCCGAGAAAACCACCGTCTCATGGGGCTGGACACTCAGGGTCAGGGTAAAATCCAATATATATCTGGTGATATCTCGTGTGCTATTACATATAGCGCAATCAATCAAAGTGCATTGTCTGTAGGAGGCCCTGGCGCATGAATCTGTACAGCGGGAACGACCTCGGACCACCAGGGGCCGAGAAAACCACCGTCTCATTGGGCCGGACACTCAGGGTCAGTGAAAAATCCAATATATATCTGGTGATATCACGGGTGCTATTACAGATAGCGCCATAAACCAAAGTGCATTGTCTGTAGGAGGCCCTGGCGCATGAATCTGTGCAGCGGGAACGACCTCGGACCACCAGTGGCCGAGAAAACCACCGTCTCATGGGGCCGGACACTCAGGGTCAGGGAAAAATCCAATATATATCTGGTGATATCTCGGGTGCTATTAGAGATAGCGCAATAAACCAAGTGAGTTATCTGCAGGAGGCCCTGGCGCCTGAATCTGTGCAGCGGGAACGACCTCGGACCACCAGGGGCCGAAAAAACCACATTCTCATGGGGCCGGACACTCAGGGTCAGGGGAAAATCCAATATATATCTGGTGATATCTCGGGTGCTATTAGAGATAGCGCAATAAACCAAAGTGAATTATCTGCAGGAGGCCCTGGCGCATGCATCTGTGCAGCGGGAACGACCTCGGACCACCAGGGGCCGAGAAAACCACCGGCTCATGGGGCCGGACACTCTGGGTCAGGGAAAAATCCAATATATATGTGGTGATATCCCGGGTGCTATTACAGATAGCGCAATAAATCAAGGTGCATTGTCTGTAGGAGGCCCTGACGCATGAATCTGTGCAGCGGGAACGACCTCGGACCACCAGGGGCCGAGAAAACTACAGTCTCATGGGGCCGGACACTCAGAGTCTGGGGAAAATCTAATATATATCTGGTGATATCTCGGGTCCTATTACAGATAGCGAAATAAACCAAAGTGAATTATCTGCAGGAGGCCCTGGCGCATGAATCTGTGCAGCGGGAACGACCTCGGTCCACCAGGGGCCGAGAAAACCACCGTCTCATGGGGCTGGACACTCAGGGTGAGGGAAATATCCAATATATATCTGGTGATATCTCGGGTGCTATTACAGATAGCGCAATAAATCAAAGTGCATTGTCTGTAGGAGGCCCTGGCGCATGAATCTGTGCAGCGGGAACGACCTCGGACCACCAGGGGCTGAGAAAACCAGTCTCATGGGGCCGGACACTCAGGGTCAGGGGAAAATCCAATATATATCTGGTGATATCTCGGGTGCTATTACAGATAGCGCAGTAAATCAAAGTGCATTGTCTGTAGGAGGCCCTGGCGCATGAATCTGTGCAGCGGGAACGACTTCGGACCACCAGGGGCCGAGAAAACCACCGTCTCATGGGGCCGGACACTCAGGGTCAGGGGAAAATACAATATATATCTGGTGATATCTCGGATGCTATTACAGATAGCGCAATAAACCAAAGTGAGTTATCTGCAGGAGGCCCTGGCGCCTGAATCTGAGCAGCGGGAACGACCTCGGACCACCAGGGGCCGAGAAAACCACCGTCTCATGGGGCCGGACACTCAGGGTCAGGGGAAAATCCAATATATATGTGGTGATATCCCGGGTGCTATTACAGATAGCGCAATAAATCAAGGTGCATTGTCTGTAGGAGGCCCTGGCGCATGAATCTGTGCAGCGGGAACGACCTCGGAACACCAGGGGCCGAGAAAACCACCGTCTCATGGGGCTGGACACTTAGGGTCAGGGAAATATCCAATATATATCTGGTGATATCTCGGGTGCTATTAGAGATAGCGCAATAAATCAAAGCACATTGTCTGTAGGAGGCCCTGGCGCATGAATCTGTACAGCGGGATCGACCTCGGACCACCAGGGGCCGAGAAAACCGCCGTCTCATGGGGCCGGACACTCAGGGTCAGTGAAAAATCCAATATATTTCTGGTGATATCTCGGGTGCTATTACAGATAGCGCCATAAACCAAAGTGCATTGTCTGTAGGAGGCCCTGGCGCATGAATCTGTGCAGCGGGAACGACCTCGGACCAATCAGGGGCCGAGACAACCACCGTCTCATGGGACGGGACACTCAGGGTCAGGGTAAAATCCAATATATATCTGGTGATATCTCGGGTGCTATTACATATAGCGCAATAAATCAAAGTGCATTGTCTGTAGGAGGCCGTGGCGCATGAATCTGTGCAGCGGGAACGACCTCGGACCACCAGGGGCCGAGAAAACCACCGTCTCATGGGGCTGGACACTCAGGGTCAGGGAAATATCCAATATATATCTGGTGATATCTCGGGTGCTATTAGAGATAGCGCAATAAATCAAAGCGCATTGTCTGTAGGAGGCCCTGGCGCATGAGTCTGTACAGCGGGAACGACCTCGGACCACCAGGGGCCGAGAAAACCACCGTCTCATGGGGCCGGACACTCAGGGTCAGTGAAAAATCCAATATATTTCTGGTGATATCTCGGGTGCTATTACAGATAGCGCCATAAACCAAAGTGCATTGTCTGTAGGAGGCCCTGGCGCATGAATCTGTGCAGCGGGAACGACCTCGGACCAATCAGGGGCCGAGACAACCACCGTCTCATGGGACGGGACACTCAGGGTCAGGGTAAAATCCAATATATATCTGGTGATATCTCGGGTGCTATTACATATAGCGCAATAAATCAAAGTGCATTGTCTGTAGGAGGCCCTGGCGCATGAATCTGTGCAGCGGGAATGACCTCGGACCACCAGGGGCCGAGAAAACCACCGGCTCATGGTGCCGGACACTCTGCGTCAGGGAAAAATCCAATATATATGTGGTGATATCCCGGGTGCTATTACAGATAGCGCAATAAATCAAGGTGCATTGTCTGTAGGAGGCCCTGGCGCATGAATCTGTGCAGCGGGAACGACCTCGGAACACCAGGGGCCGAGAAAACCACCGTCTCATGGGGCTGGACACTCAGGGTCAGGGAAATATCCAATATATATCTGGTGATATCTCGGGTGCTATTAGAGATAGCGCAATAAATCAAAGCACATTGTCTGTAGGAGGCCCTGGCGCATGAATCTGTACAGCGGGATCGACCTCGGACCACCAGGGGCCGAGAAAACCGCCGTCTCATGGGGCCGGACACTCAGGGTCAGTGAAAAATCCAATATATTTCTGGTGATATCTCGGGTGCTATTACAGATAGCGCCATAAACCAAAGTGCATTGTCTGTAGGAGGCCCTGGCGCATGAATCTGTGCAGCGGGAACGACCTCGGACCAATCAGGGGCCGAGACAACCACCGTCTCATGGGACGGGACACTCAGGGTCAGGGTAAAATCCAATATATATCTGGTGATATCTCGGGTGCTATTACATATAGCGCAATAAATCAAAGTGCATTGTCTGTAGGAGGCCGTGGCGCATGAATCTGTGCAGCGGGAACGACCTCGGACCACCAGGGGCCGAGAAAACCACCGTCTCATGGGGCTGGACACTCAGGGTCAGGGAAATATCCAATATATATCTGGTGATATCTCGGGTGCTATTAGAGATAGCGCAATAAATCAAAGCGCATTGTCTGTAGGAGGCCCTGGCGCATGAATCTGTACAGCGGGAACGACCTCGGACCACCAGGGGCCGAGAAAACCACCGTCTCATGGGGCCGGACACTCAGGGTCAGTGAAAAATCCAATATATTTCTGGTGATATCACGGGTGCTATTACAGATAGCGCCATAAACCAAAGTGCATTGTCTGTAGGAGGCCCTGGCGCATGAATCTGTGCAGCGGGAACGACCTCGGACCAATCAGGGGCCGAGACAACCACCGTCTCATGGGACGGGACACTCAGGGTCAGGGTAAAATCCAATATATATCTGGTGATATCTCGGGTGCTATTACATATAGCGCAATAAATCAAAGTGCATTGTCTGTAGGAGGCCCTGGCGCATGAATCTGTGCAGCGGGAATGACCTCGGACCACCAGGGGCCGAGAAAACCACCGGCTCATGGTGCCGGACACTCTGCGTCAGGGAAAAATCCAATATATATGTGGTGATATCCCGGGTGCTATTACAGATAGCGCAATAAATCAAGGTGCATTGTCTGTAGGAGGCCCTGGCGCATGAATCTGTGCAGCGGGAACGACCTCGGACCACCAGGGGCCGAGAAAACCACCGTCTCATGGGGCCGGACACTCAGGGTCAGGGGAAAATCCAATATATATCTGGTGATATCTCGGGTGCTATTACAGATAGCGCAATAAATCAAAGTGCATTGTCTGTAGGAGGCCCTGGCGCATGAATCTGTGCAGCGGGAACGACCTCGGACCACCAGGGGCCGAGAAAACCAGTCTCATGGGGCCGGACACTCAGGGTCAGGGGAAAATCCAATATATATCTGGTGATATCTCGGGTGCTATTAGAGATAGCGCAATAAAACAAAGTGAGTTATCTGCAGGAGGACCTGGTGCCTGAATCTGTGCAGCGGGAACGACCTCGGACCACCAGGGTCCGAAAAAACCACATTCTCATGGGGCCGGACACTCAGGGTCAGGGGAAAATCCAATATATATCTGGTGATATCTCGGGTGCTATTAGAGATAGCGCAATAAACCAAAGTGAATTATCTGCAGGAGGCCCTGGCGCATGCATCTGTGCAGCGGGAACGACCTCGGACCACCAGGGGCCGAGAAAACCACAGTCTCATGGGGCCGGACACGCAGGGTCAGGGGAAAATCCAATATATATCTGGTGATATCTCGGGTCCTATTACAGATAGCGCAATAAATCAAAGTGCATTGTCTGTAGGAGGCCCTGGCGCATGAATCTGTGCAGCGGGACCGACCTCGGACAACCAGGGGCCGAGAAAACCACCGTCTCATGGGGCCGGACACTCAGGGTCAGGGTAAAATCCAATATATATCTGGTGATATCTCGGGTGCTATTAGAGATAGCGCAATAAACCAAAGTGAATTATCTACAGGAGGCCCTGGCGCATGCATCTGTGCAGCGGGAACGACCTCGGACCACCAGGGGCCGAGAAAACCACCGTCTCATGGGGCCGGTCACTCAGGGTCAGGGAAAAATCCAATATATATCGGGTGATATCTCGGGTACTATTAGAGATAGCGCAGTAAACCCAAGTGAATTATCTGCAGGAGGCCCTGGCGCATGAATCTGTGCAGCGGGAACGACCTCGGACCACCAGGGTCCGAGAAAATCACAGTCTCATGGAGCCGGACACTCAGGGTCAGGGGAATACCCAATATATATCTGGTGATATCTCGGGTGCTATTAGAGATAGCGCAATAAATCAAAGTGCATTGTCTGTAGGAGGCCCTGGCGCATGAATCTGTACAGCGGGAACGACCTCGGACCACCAAGGGCCGAGAAAACCGCCGTCTCATGGGGCCGGACACTCAGGGTCAGTGAAAAATATAATATATATCTGGTGATATCTCGGGTGCTATTACAGATAGCGCAATAAATCAAACTGCATTGTCTGTAGGAGGCCCTGGCGCATGAATCTGTGCAGCGGGAACGACCTCGGACCACCAGGGTCCGAGAAAATCACAGTCTCATGGAGCCGGACACTCAGGGTCAGGGGAATATCCAATATATATCTGGTGATATCTTGGGTGCAATTTGAGATAGCGCAATAAACCAAAGAGAATTATCTGCAGGTTGCCCTGGCGCATGAATCTGTGCAACCGGAACGACCTCGGACCACCAGGGGCCCAGAAAACCACAGTCTCATGGGGCCGGACACTCAGGGTCAGGGAAAAATCCAATATATATCTGGTGATATCTTGGGTGCTATTAGAGATAGCGCAATAAGCCAAAGTGAATTATTTGCAGGAGGCCCTGGCGCATGAATCTGTGCTGCGGGAACGACCTTGGACCACCAGGGGCCGAGACAACCACCGTCTCATGGGGCCGGACACTCAGGGTCAGGGTAAAATCCAATATATATCTGGTGATATCTCGTGTGCTATTACATATAGCGCAATCAATCAAAGTGCATTGTCTGTAGGAGGCCCTGGCGCATGAATCTGTACAGCGGGAACGACCTCGGACCACCAGGGGCCGAGAAAACCACCGTCTCATGGGGCCGGACACTCAGGGTCAGTGAAAAATCCAATATATATCTGGTGATATCACGGGTGCTATTACAGATAGCGCCATAAACCAAAGTGCATTGTCTGTAGGAGGCCCTGGCGCATGAATCTGTGCAGCGGGAACGACCTCGGACCACCAGTGGCCGAGAAAACCACCGTCTCATGGGGCCGGACACTCAGGGTCAGGGAAAAATCCAATATATATCTGGTGATATCTCGGGTGCTATTAGAGATAGCGCAATAAACCAAGTGAGTTATCTGCAGGAGGCCCTGGCGCCTGAATCTGTGCAGCGGGAACGACCTCGGACCACCAGGGGCCGAAAAAACCACATTCTCATGGGGCCGGACACTCAGGGTCAGGGGAAAATCCAATATATATCTGGTGATATCTCGGGTGCTATTAGAGATAGCGCAATAAACCAAAGTGAATTATCTGCAGGAGGCCCTGGCGCATGCATCTGTGCAGCGGGAACGACCTCGGACCACCAGGGGCCGAGAAAACCACCGGCTCATGGGGCCGGACACTCTGGGTCAGGGAAAAATCCAATATATATGTGGTGATATCCCGGGTGCTATTACAGATAGCGCAATAAATCAAGGTGCATTGTCTGTAGGAGGCCCTGACGCATGAATCTGTGCAGCGGGAACGACCTCGGACCACCAGGGGCCGAGAAAACTACAGTCTCATGGGGCCGGACACTCAGAGTCTGGGGAAAATCTAATATATATCTGGTGATATCTCGGGTCCTATTACAGATAGCGAAATAAACCAAAGTGAATTATCTGCAGGAGGCCCTGGCGCATGAATCTGTGCAGCGGGAACGACCTCGGTCCACCAGGGGCCGAGAAAACCACCGTCTCATGGGGCTGGACACTCAGGGTGAGGGAAATATCCAATATATATCTGGTGATATCTCGGGTGCTATTACAGATAGCGCAATAAATCAAAGTGCATTGTCTGTAGGAGGCCCTGGCGCATGAATCTGTGCAGCGGGAACGACCTCGGACCACCAGGGGCGGAGAAAACCAGTCTCATGGGGCCGGACACTCAGGGTCAGGGGAAAATCCAATATATATCTGGTGATATCTCGGGTGCTATTACAGATAGCGCAGTAAATCAAAGTGCATTGTCTGTAGGAGGCCCTGGCGCATGAATCTGTGCAGCGGGAACGACCTCGGACCACCAGGGGCCGAGAAAACCACCGTCTCATGGGGCCGGACACTCAGGGTCAGGGGAAAATACAATATATATCTGGTGATATCTCGGATGCTATTACAGATAGCGCAATAAACCAAAGTGAGTTATCTGCAGGAGGCCCTGGCGCCTGAATCTGAGCAGCGGGAACGACCTCGGACCACCAGGGGCCGAGAAAACCACAGTCTCATGGGGCCGGACACTCAGGTTCAGGGAAAAATCCAATATATATCTGGTGATATCTCGGGTGCTATTAAAGATAGCGCAAGAAATCAAAGTGCATTGTCTGTAGGAGGCCCTGACGCATGAATCTGTGCAGCGGGAACGACTTCGGACCACCAGGTGCCGAGAAAACCACAGTCTCATGGGGCCGGACACTCAGGGTCAGGGGAAAATCCAATATATATCTGGTGATATCTCGGGTGCTATTAGAGATAGCGCAATAAACCAAAGTGAATTATCTGCAGGAGGCCCTGGCGCATGAATCTGTGCAACGGGAACGTCCTCGGACCACCAGGGGCCGAGTAAACCACAGTCTCATGGGGCCGGACACTCAGGGTCAGGGGAAAATCCAATATATATCTGGTGATATCTCGGGCGCTATTAGAGATAGCGCAATAAATCAAAGTGCATTGTCTGTAGGAGGCCCTGGCGCATGAATCTGTGCAGCGGGAACCATCTCGGACCACCAGGGTCCGAGAAAGTCACAGTCTCATGGGGCCGGACTCTCAGGGTCAGGGGAAAATCCAATATATATCTGGTGATATCTCGGGTGCTATTAGAGATAGCGCAATAAACCAAAGTGAATTATCTGCAGGAGGCCCTGGCGCATGAAACAGTGCAACGGGAACGACCTCGGACCACCAGGCGCCGAGAAAACCACAGTCTCATGGGGCCGGACACTCAGGGTCAGGGGAAAATCCAATATATATGTGGTGATATCCCGGGTGCTATTACAGATAGCGCAATAAATCAAGGTGCATTGTCTGTAGGAGGCCCTGGCGCATGAATCTGTGCAGCGGGAACGACCTCGGAACACCAGGGGCCGAGAAAACCACCGTCTCATGGGGCTGGACACTCAGGGTCAGGGAAATATCCAATATATATCTGGTGATATCTCGGGTGCTATTAGAGATAGCGCAATAAATCAAAGCACATTGTCTGTAGGAGGCCCTGGCGCATGAATCTGTATAGCGCGATCGACCTCGGACCACCAGGGGCCGAGAAAACCGCCGTCTCATGGGGCCGGACACTCAGGGTCAGTGAAAAATCCAATTTATTTCTGGTGATATCTCGGGTGCTATTACAGATAGCGCCATAAACCAAAGTGCATTGTCTGTAGGAGGCCCTGGCGCATGAATCTGTGCAGCGGGAACGACCTCGGACCAATCAGGGGCCGAGACAACCACCGTCTCATGGGACGGGACACTCAGGGTCAGGGTAAAATCCAATATATATCTGGTGATATCTCGGGTGCTATTACATATAGCGCAATAAATCAAAGTGCATTGTCTGTAGGAGGCCGTGGCGCATGAATCTGTGCAGCGGGAACGACCTCGGACCACCAGGGGCCGAGAAAACCACCGTCTCATGGGGCTGGACACTCAGGGTCAGGGAAATATCCAATATATATCTGGTGATATCTCGGGTGCTATTAGAGATAGCGCAATAAATCAAAGCGCATTGTCTGTAGGAGGCCCTGGCGCATGAATCTGTACAGCGGGAACGACCTCGGACCACCAGGGGCCGAGAAAACCACCGTCTCATGGGGCCGGACACTCAGGGTCAGTGAAAAATCCAATATATTTCTGGTGATATCTCGGGTGCTATTACAGATAGCGCCATAAACCAAAGTGCATTGTCTGTAGGAGGCCCTGGCGCATGAATCTGTGCAGCGGGAACGACCTCGGACCAATCAGGGGCCGAGACAACCACCGTCTCATGGGACGGGACACTCAGGGTCAGGGTAAAATCCAATATATATCTGGTGATATCTCGGGTGCTATTACATATATCGCAATAAATCAAAGTGCATTGTCTGTAGGAGGCCCTGGCGCATGAATCTGTGCAGCGGGAATGACCTCGGACCACCAGGGGCCGAGAAAACCACCGGCTCATGGTGCCGGACACTCTGCGTCAGGGAAAAATCCAATATATATGTGGTGATATCCCGGGTGCTATTACAGATAGCGCAATAAATCAAGGTGCATTGTCTGTAGGAGGCCCTGGCGCATGAATCTGTGCAGCGGGAACGACCTCGGAACACCAGGGGCCGAGAAAACCACCGTCTCATGGGGCTGGACACTCAGGGTCAGGGAAATATCCAATATATATCTGGTGATATCTCGGGTGCTATTAGAGATAGCGCAATAAATCAAAGCACATTGTCTGTAGGAGGCCCTGGCGCATGAATCTGTACAGCGGGATCGACCTCGGACCACCAGGGGCCGAGAAAACCGCCGTCGCATGGGGCCGGACACTCAGGGTCAGTGAAAAATCCAATATATTTCTGGTGATATCTCGGGTGCTATTACATATAGCGCCATAAACCAAAGTGCATTGTCTGTAGGAGGCCCTGGCGCATGAATCTGTGCAGCGGGAACGACCTCGGACCAATCAGGGGCCGAGACAACCACCGTCTCATGGGACGGGACACTCAGGGTCAGGGTAAAATCCAATATATATCTGGTGATATCTCGGGTGCTATTACATATAGCGCAATAAATCAAAGTGCATTGTCTGTAGGAGGCCGTGGCGCATGAATCTGTGCAGCGGGAACGACCTCGGACCACCAGGGGCCGAGAAAACCACCGTCTCATGGGGCTGGACACTCAGGGTCAGGGAAATATCCAATATATATCTGGTGATATCTCGGGTGCTATTAGAGATAGCGCAATAAATCAAAGCGCATTGTCTGTAGGAGGCCCTGGCGCATGAATCTGTACAGCGGGAACGACCTCGGACCACCAGGGGCCGAGAAAACCACCGTCTCATGGGGCCGGACACTCAGGGTCAGTGAAAAATCCAATATATTTCTGGTGATATCTCGGGTGCTATTACAGATAGCGCCATAAACCAAAGTGCATTGTCTGTAGGAGGCCCTGGCGCATGAATCTGTGCAGCGGGAACGACCTCGGACCAATCAGGGGCCGAGACAACCACCGTCTCATGGGACGGGACACTCAGGGTCAGGGTAAAATCCAATATATATCTGGTGATATCTCGGGTGCTATTACATATAGCGCAATAAATCAAAGTGCATTGTCTGTAGGAGGCCCTGGCGCATGAATCTGTGCAGCGGGAATGACCTCGGACCACCAGGGGCCGAGAAAACCACCGGCTCATGGTGCCGGACACTCTGCGTCAGGGAAAAATCCAATATATATGTGGTGATATCCCGGGTGCTATTACAGATAGCGCAATAAATCAAGGTGCATTGTCTGTAGGAGGCCCTGGCGCATGAATCTGTGCAGCGGGAACGACCTCGGACCACCAGGGGCCGAGAAAACCACCGTCTCATGGGGCCGGACACTCAGGGTCAGGGGAAAATCCAATATATATCTGGTGATATCTCGGGTGCTATTACAGATAGCGCAATAAATCAAAGTGCATTGTCTGTAGGAGGCCCTGGCGCAGGAATCTGTGCAGCGGGAACGACCTCGGACCACCAGGGGCCGAGAAAACCAGTCTCATGGGGCCGGACACTCAGGGTCAGGGGAAAATCCAATATATATCTGGTGATATCTCGGGTGCTATTAGAGATAGCGCAATAAAACAAAGTGAGTTATCTGCAGGAGGACCTGGTGCCTGAATCTCTGCAGCGGGAACGACCTCGGACCACCAGGGTCCGAAAAAACCACATTCTCATGGGGCCGGACACTCAGGGTCAGGGGAAAATCCAATATATATCTGGTGATATCTCGGGTGCTATTAGAGATAGCGCAATAAACCAAAGTGAATTATCTGCAGGAGGCCCTGGCGCATGCATCTGTGCAGCGGGAACGACCTCGGACCACCAGGGGCCGAGAAAACCACAGTCTCTTGGGGCCGGACACTCAGGGTCAGGGGAAAATCCAATATATATCTGGTGATATCTCGGGTGCTATTACAGATAGCGCAATAAATCAAAGTGCATTGTCTGTAGGAGGCCCTGGCGCATGAATCTGTGCAGCGGGACCGACCTCGGACAACCAGGGGCCGAGTAAACCATAGTCACATGGGGCCGGACACTCAGGGTCAGGGGAATATCCAATATATATCTGGTGATATCTCGGGTGCTATTAGAGATAGCGCAATAAATCAAAGTGCATTGTCTGTAGGAGGCCCTGGCGCATAAATGTGGCCAGCGGGAACGACCTCGGACCACCAGGGGCCGAGAAAACCACCGCCTCATGGGGTCGGACATTCAGGGTCAGGGACAAATCCAATATATATCTGGTGATATCTCGGGTGATATTACAGATAGCGCAATAAATCAAAGTGCATTGCCTGTAGGAGGCCCTGGCGCATGAATCTGTGCAGCGGGAACGACCTCGGACCACCAGGGGCCGAAAAAACCACCGTCTCATGGAGCCGGACACTCAGGGTCAGGGAAAAATCCAATATATATCTGGTGATATCTCGGGTGCTATTAGAGATAGCTCAATAAACCAAAGTGAGTTATCTGCAGGAGGCCCTGGCGCCTGAATCTGTGCAGCGGGAACGACCTCGGACCACCAGGGGGCGAGAAAACCACAGTCTCATGGGGCCGGACACGCAGGGTCAGGGGAAAATCCAATATATATCTGGTGATATCTCGGGTCCTATTACAGATAGCGCAATAAATCAAAGTGCATTGTCTGTAGGAGGCCCTGGCGCATGAATCTGTGCAGCGGGACCGACCTCGGACAACCAGGGGCCGAGAAAACCACCGTCTCATGGGGCCGGACACTCAGGGTCAGGGTAAAATCCAATATATATCTGGTGATATCTCGGGTGCTATTAGAGATAGCGCAATAAACCAAAGTGAATTATCTACAGGAGGCCCTGGCGCATGCATCTGTGCAGCGGGAACGACCTCGGACCACCAGGGGCCGAGAAAACCACCGTCTCATGGGGCCGGTCACTCAGGGTCAGGGAAAAATCCAATATATATCGGGTGATATCTCGGGTACTATTAGAGATAGCGCAGTAAACCCAAGTGAATTATCTGCAGGAGGCACTGGCGCATGAATCTGTGCAGCGGGAACATCCTCGGACCTCCAGGGGCCGAGACAACCACCGTCTCATGGGGCCGGACACTCAGGGTCAGGGTAAAATCCAATATATATCTGGTGATATATCTGGTGCTATTACAGATAGCGCAATAAATCAAAGTGCATTGTCTGTAGGAGGCCCTGGCGCATGAATCTGTGCAGCGGGAACGACCTCGGACCACCAGGGGCCGAGAAAACCAGTCTCATGGGGCCGGACACTCAGGGTCAGGGGAAAATCCAATATATATCTGGTGATATCTCGGGTGCTATTAGAGATAGCGCAATAAACCAAAGTGAGTTATCTGCAGGAGGACCTGGCGCCTGAATCTGTGCAGCGGGAACGACCTCGGACCACCAGGGGCCGAGAAAACCACCGTCTCATGGGGCCGGACACTCAGGGTCAGGGTAAAATCCAATATATATCTGGTGATATATCTGGTGCTATTACAGATAGCGCAATAAATCAAAGTGCATTGTCTGTAGGAGGCCCTGGCGCATGAATCTGTGCAGCGGGAACGACCTCGGACCACCAGGGGCCGAGAAAACCACCGTCTCATGGGGCTGGACACTCAGGGTCAGGGAAATATCCAATATATGTCTGGTGATATCTCGGGTGCTATTAGAGATAGCGCAATAAATCAAAGCACATTGTCTGTAGGAGGCCCTGGCGCATGAATCTGTACAGCGGGATCGACCTCGGACCACCAGGGGCCGAGAAAACCGCCGTCTCATGGGGCCGGACACTCAGGGTCAGTGAAAAATCCAATATATTTCTGGTGATATCTCGGGTGCTATTACAGATAGCGCCATAAACCAAAGTGCATTGTCTGTAGGAGGCCCTGGCGCATGAATCTGTGCAGCGGGAACGACCTCGGACCAATCAGGGGCCGAGACAACCACCGTCTCATGGGACGGGACACTCAGGGTCAGGGTAAAATCCAATATATATCTGGTGATATCTCGGGTGCTATTACATATAGCGCAATAAATCAAAGTGCATTGTCTGTAGGAGGCCGTGGCGCATGAATCTGTGCAGCGGGAACGACCTCGGACCACCAGGGGCCGAGAAAACCACCGTCTCATGGGGCTGGACACTCAGGGTCAGGGAAATATCCAATATATATCTGGTGATATCTCGGGTGCTATTAGAGATAGCGCAATAAATCAAAGCGCATTGTCTGTAGGAGGCCCTGGCGCATGAATCTGTACAGCGGGAACGACCTGGGACCACCAGGGGCCGAGAAAACCACCGTCTCATGGGGCCGGACACTCAGGGTCAGTGAAAAATCCAATATATTTCTGGTGATATCTCGGGTGCTATTACAGATAGCGCCATAAACCAAAGTGCATTGTCTGTAGGAGGCCCTGGCGCATGAATCTGTGCAGCGGGAACGACCTCGGACCACCAGGGGCCGAGAAAACCAGTCTCATGGGGCCGGACACTCAGGGTCAGGGGAAAATCCAATATATATCTGGTGATATCTCGGGTGCTATTAGAGATAGCGCAATAAAACAAAGTGAGTTATCTGCAGGAGGACCTGGCGCCTGAATCTGTGCAGCGGGAACGACCTCGGACCACCAGGGTCCGAAAAAACCACATTCTCATGGGGCCGGACACTCAGGGTCAGGGGAAAATCCAATATATATCTGGTGATATCTCGGGTGCTATTAGAGATAGCGCAATAAACCAAAGTGAATTATCTGCAGGAGGCCCTGGCGCATGCATCTGTGCAGCGGGAACGACCTCGGACCACCAGGGGCCGAGAAAACCACAGTCTCTTGGGGCCGGACACTCAGGGTCAGGGGAAAATCCAATATATATCTGGTGATATCTCGGGTGCTATTACAGATAGCGCAATAAATCAAAGTGCATTGTCTGTAGGAGGCCCTGGCGCATGAATCTGTGCAGCGGGACCGACCTCGGACAACCAGGGGCCGAGTAAACCATAGTCACATGGGGCCGGACACTCAGGGTCAGGGGAATATCCAATATATATCTGGTGATATCTCGGGTGCTATTAGAGATAGCGCAATAAATCAAAGCACATTGTCTGTAGGAGGCCCTGGCGCATGAATCTGTACAGCGGGATCGACCTCGGACCACCAGGGGCCGAGAAAACCGCCGTCTCATGGGGCCGGACACTCAGGGTCAGTGAAAAATCCAATATATTTCTGGTGATATCTCGGGTGCTATTACAGATAGCGCCATAAACCAAAGTGCATTGTCTGTAGGAGGCCCTGGCGCATGAATCTGTGCAGCGGGAACGACCTCGGACCAATCAGGGGCCGAGACAACCACCGTCTCATGGGACGGGACACTCAGGGTCAGGGTAAAATCCAATATATATCTGGTGATATCTCGAGTGCTATTACATATAGCGCAATAAATCAAAGTGCATTGTCTGTAGGAGGCCCTGGCGCATGAATCTGTGCAACGGGATCGACCTCGGACCACCAGGGGCCGAGAAAACCGCCGTCTCATGGGGCCGGACACTCAGGGTCAGTGAAAAATCCAATATATTTCTGGTGATATCTCGGGTGCTATTACAGATAGCGCCATAAACCAAAGTGCATTGTCTGTAGGAGGCCCTGGCGCATGAATCTGTGCAGCGGGAACGACCTCGGACCAATCAGGGGCCGAGACAACCACCGTCTCATGGGACGGGACACTCAGGGTCAGGGTAAAATCCAATATATATCTGGTGATATCTCGGGTGCTATTACATATAGCGCAATAAATCAAAGTGCATTGTCTGTAGGAGGCCGTGGCGCATGAATCTGTGCAGCGGGAACGACCTCGGACCACCAGGGGCCGAGAAAACCACCGTCTCATGGGGCTGGACACTCAGGGTCAGGGAAATATCCAATATATATCTGGTGATATCTCGGGTGCTATTAGAGATAGCGCAATAAATCAAAGCGCATTGTCTGTAGGAGGCCCTGGCGCATGAATCTGTACAGCGGGAACGACCTCGGACCACCAGGGGCCGAGAAAACCACCGTCTCATGGGGCCGGACACTCAGGGTCAGTGAAAAATCCAATATATTTCTGGTGATATCTCGGGTGCTATTACAGATAGCGCCATAAACCAAAGTGCATTGTCTGTAGGAGGCCCTGGCGCATGAATCTGTGCAGCGGGAACGACCTCGGACCACCAGGGGCCGAGAAAACCAGTCTCATGGGGCCGGACACTCAGGGTCAGGGGAAAATCCAATATATATCTGGTGATATCTCGGGTGCTATTAGAGATAGCGCAATAAAACAAAGTGAGTTATCTGCAGGAGGACCTGGCGCCTGAATCTGTGCAGCGGGAACGACCTCGGACCACCAGGGTCCGAAAAAACCACATTCTCATGGGACCGGACACTCAGGGTCAGGGGAAAATCCAATATATATCTGGTGATATCTCGGGTGCTATTAGAGATAGCGCAATAAACCAAAGTGAATTATCTGCAGGAGGCCCTGGCGCATGCATCTGTGCAGCGGGAACGACCTCGGACCACCAGGGGCCGAGAAAACCACAGTCTCTTGGGGCCGGACACTCAGGGTCAGGGGAAAATCCAATATATATCTGGTGATATCTCGGGTGCTATTACAGATAGCGCAATAAATCAAAGTGCATTGTCTGTAGGAGGCCGTGGCGCATGAATCTGTGCAGCGGGAACGACCTCGGACAACCAGGGGCCGAGTAAACCATAGTCACATGGGGCCGGACACTCAGGGTCAGGGGAATATCCAATATATATCTGGTGATATCTCGGGTGCTATTAGAGATAGCGCAATAAATCAAAGCGCATTGTCTGTAGGAGGCCCTGGCGCATGAATCTGTACAGCGGGAACGACCTCGGACCACCAGGGGCCGAGAAAACCACCGTCTCATGGGGCCGGACACTCAGGGTCAGTGAAAAATCCAATATATTTCTGGTGATATCTCGGGTGCTATTACAGATAGCGCCATAAACCAAAGTGCATTGTCTGTAGGAGGCCCTGGCGCATGAATCTGTGCAGCGGGAACGACCTCGGACCACCAGGGGCCGAGAAAACCAGTCTCATGGGGCCGGACACTCAGGGTCAGGGGAAAATCCAATATATATCTGGTGATATCTCGGGTGCTATTAGAGATAGCGCAATAAACCAAAGTGAATTATCTGCAGGAGGCCCTGGCGCATGCATCTGTGCAGCGGGAACGACCTCGGACCACCAGGGGCCGAGAAAACCACAGTCTCTTGGGGCCGGACACTCAGGGTCAGGGGAAAATCCAATATATATCTGGTGATATCTCGGGTGCTATTACAGATAGCGCAATAAATCAAAGTGCATTGTCTGTAGGAGGCCCTGGCGCATGAATCTGTGCAGCGGGACCGACCTCGGACAACCAGGGGCCGAGTAAACCATAGTCACATGGGGCCGGACACTCAGGGTCAGGGGAATATCCAATATATATCTGGTGATATCTCGGGTGCTATTAGAGATAGCGCAATAAATCAAAGTGCATTGTCTGTAGGAGGCCCTGGCGCATAAATGTGGCCAGCGGGAACGACCTCGGACCACCAGGGGCCGAGAAAACCACCGCCTCATGGGGTCGGACATTCAGGGTCAGGGACAAATCCAATATATATCTGGTGATATCTCGGGTGATATTACAGATAGCGCAATAAATCAAAGTGCATTGCCTGTAGGAGGCCCTGGCGCATGAATCTGTGCAGCGGGAACGACCTCGGACCACCAGGGGCCGAGAAAACCACCGGCTCATGGAGCCGGACACTCAGGGTCAGGGAAAAATCCAATATATATCTGGTGATATCTCGGGTGCTATTAGAGATAGCGCAATAAACCAAAGTGAGTTATCTGCAGGAGGCCCTGGCGCCTGAATCTGTGCAGCGGGAACGACCTCGGACCACCAGGGGGCGAGAAAACCACAGTCTCATGGGGCCGGACACGCAGGGTCAGGGGAAAATCCAATATATATCTGGTGATATCTCGGGTCCTATTACAGATAGCGCAATAAATCAAAGTGCATTGTCTGTAGGAGGCCGTGGCGCATGAATCTGTGCAGCGGGAACGACCTCGGACCACCAGGGGCCGAGAAAACCACCGTCTCATAGGGCTGGACACTCAGCGTGAGGGAAATATCCAATATATATCTGGTGATATCTCGGGTGCTATTACAGATAGCGCAATAAATCAAAGCGCATTGTCTGTAGGAGGCCCTGGCCCATGAATCTGTACAGCGGGAACGACCTCGGACCACCAGGGGCCGAGAAAACCACCGTCTCATGGGACGGGACACTCAGGGTCAGTGAAAAATCCAATATATTTCTGGTGATATCTCGGGTGCTATTACATATAGCGCAATAAATCAAAGTGCATTGTCTGTAGGAGGCCCTGGCGCATGAATCTGTGCAGCGGGAACGACCTCGGACCACCAGGGGCCGAGAAAACCGCCGGCTCATGGGGCCGGCACTCTGGGTCAGGGAAAAATCCAATATATATGTGGTAATATCCCGGGTGCTATTACAGATAGCGCAATAAATCAAGGTGCATTGTCTGTAGGAGGCCCTGGCGCATGAATCTGTGCAGCGGGAACGACCTCGGACCACCAGGGGCCGAGAAAACCACCGCCTCATGGGGCCGGACACTCAGGGTCAGGGGAAAATCCAATATATATCTGGTGATATCTCGGGTGCTATTACAGATAGCGCCATAAATCAAAGTGCATTGTCTGTAGGAGGCCCTGGCGCATGAATCTGTGCAGCGGGACCGACCTCGGACAACCAGGGGCCGAGAAAACCACCGTCTCATGGGGCCGGTCACTCAGGGTCAGGGGAAAATCCAATATATATCTGGTGATATCTCGGGTGCTATTAGAGATAGCGCAATAAACCAAAGTGAGTTATCTGCAGGAGGACCTGGCGCCAGAATCTGTGCAGCGGGAACGACCTCGGACCACCAGGGGCCGAGAAAACCACCGTCTCATGGGGCCGGACACTCAGGGTCAGTGAAAAATCCAATATATTTCTGGTGATATCTCGGGTGCTATTACAGATAGCGCCATAAACCAAAGTGCATTGTCTGTAGGAGGCCCTGGCGCATGAATCTGTGCAGCGGGAACGACCTCGGACCAATCAGGGGCCGAGACAACCACCGTCTCATGGGACGGGACACTCAGGGTCAGGGTAAAATCCAATATATATCTGGTGATATCTCGGGTGCTATTACATATAGCGCAATAAATCAAAGTGCATTGTCTGTAGGAGGCCCTGGCACATGAATCTGTGCAGCGGGAACGACCTCGGACCTCCAGGGGCCGAGAAAACCGCCGGCTCATGGGGCCGGCACTCTGGGTCAGGGAAAAATCCAATATATATGTGGTAATATCCCGGGTGCTATTACAGATAGCGCAATAAATCAAGGTGCATTGTCTGTAGGAGGCCCTGGCGCATGAATCTGTGCAGCGGGAACGACCTCGGACCACCAGGGGCCGAGAAAACCACCGCCTCATGGGGCCGGACACTCAGGGTCAGGGGAAAATCCAATATATATCTGGTGATATCTCGGGTGCTATTACAGATAGCGCCATAAATCAAAGTGCATTGTCTGTAGGAGGCCCTGGCGCATGAATCTGTGCAGCGGGACCGACCTCGGACAACCAGGGGCCGAGAAAACCACCGTCTCATGGGGCCGGTCACTCAGGGTCAGGGAAAAATCCAATATATATCTGGTGATATCTCGGGTGCTATTAGAGATAGCGCAGTAAACCGAAGTGAATTATCTGCAGGAGGCACTGGCGCATGAATCTGTGCAGCGGGAACATCCTCGGACCTCCAGGGGCCAAGACAACCACCGTCTCATGGGGCCGGACACTCAGGGTCAGGGTAAAATCCAATATATATCTGGTGATATATCTGGTGCTATTACAGATAGCGCAATAAATCAAAGTGCATTGTCTGTAGGAGGCCCTGGCGCATGAATCTGTGCAGCGGGAACGACCTCGGACCACCAGGGGCCGAGAAAACCAGTCTCATGGGGCCGGACACTCAGGGTCAGGGGAAAATCCAATATATATCTGGTGATATCTCGGGTGCTATTAGAGATAGCGCAATAAACCAAAGTGAGTTATCTGCAGGAGGACCTGGCGCCAGAATCTGTGCAGCGGGAACGACCTCGGACCACCAGGGGTCGCGAAAACCACAGTCTCTTGGGGCCAGACACTCAGGGTCAGGGGAAAATCCAATATATATCTGGTGATATCTCGGGTGCTATTACAGATAGCGCAATAAATCAAAGTGCATTGTCTGTAGGAGGCGCTGGTGCATGAATCTGTGCAGCGGGAACGACCTCGGACCGCTAGCCGCCGAGAAAACTACCGTCTCATGGGGTCGGGCACTCAGGGTCAGGGAAAAATCCAATACATGTCTGGTGATATCGCGGGTGCTATTAGAGATAGCGAAATAAATCAAAGTGCATTGTCTGTAGGGGGCCCTGGCGCATGAATCTGTGCAGCGGGATCGACCTCGGACCACCAGGGGCCGAGAAAACCACCGTCTCATGGGGCCGGACTGTCAGGGTCAGGGGAAAATCCAATATAAATCTGGTGATATCTCGGGTGCTATAAGAGATAGCGCTATAAACCAAAGTGCATTGTCTGCAGAAGGCCCTGGCGCATGAATCTGTGCAGCGGGAACGACCTCGGACCACCAGGGGCCGAGAAAACCACCGTCGCATGGGGTCGGACGCTCAGGGTCAGTGAAAAATCCAATATATATCTGGTGATATCTCGGGTGCTCTTACAGATAGCGCAATAAATCAAAGTGCATTGTCTGTAGGAGGTCCTGACGCATGAATCTGTGCAGCGGGAACGACCTCGGACCGCCAGCGGCCGAGAAAACTACCGTCTCATGGGGTCGGACACTCAGGGTCAGGGAAAAATCCAATATATATCTGGTGATATCTCGGGTGCTACAAGAGATAGCGCAATAAATCAAAGTGCATTGTCTGTAGGAGGCCCTGACGCATGAATCTGTGCCGCGGGAAAGACCTCGGAATGCCAGCGGCCGAGAAAACTACCGTCTCATGTGGTCGGACACTCAGGGTCAGGGAAAAATCCAATATATGTCTGGTGATATCTCGGGTGCTATAAGAGATAGCGCAATAAGCCAAAGTGCATTGTCTGCAGGAGGCCCTGGCGCATGAATCTGTGCAGCGGGAACGACCTCGGTTCACCAGGGGCCGAGAAAACCACCGTCTGATGGGGCCGGACTGTCAGGGTCAGGGGAAAATCCAATATATATCTGGTGATATCTCGGGTCCTATTACAGATAGCGCAATAAATCAAAGTGCATTGTCTGTAGGAGGCCCTGGCGCATGAATCTGTGCAGCGGGACCGACCTCGGACAACCAGGGGCCGAGAAAACCACCGTCTCATGGGGCCGGACACTCAGGGTCAGGGAAAAATCCAATATATGTCTGGTGATATCTCGGGTGCTATTAGAGATAGCGCAATAAATCAAAGTGCATTGTCTGCAGGTGGCCCTGGCGCATGGACGTGTGCAGCGGGAACGACCTCGGACCACCAGGGGCCGAGATAACCACCGTCTCATGGGGCCGGACTGTCAGGGTCAGGGGAAAATCCAATATAAATCTGGTGATATCTCGGGTGCTATTACAGATAGCGCACTAAACCAAAGAGAATTATCTGCAGGAGGCCCTGGCGCACGAATCTGTGAAGCGGGAACGACCTCGGACCACCAGGCGCCGAGAAAATTACAGATATTCGGAATCCGTCAACAAAGGTCATGTAAAAATCCAGCATATATCTGGTGATATCTCGGGTGCTATTACAAATAGCGCAATAAACCAAAGTGACTTATCTGCAGGAAGCCCTGGCGCAACAATCTGCTCAGCGGGATCGACCTCGGACCACGAGGGATCGAGAAAACCTTCGACACATGCGGCCGGACTGTCAGGGTCAAGGAAAAATCCAATATATATCTGGTGATATCTCTGGTGCTATTCGAGATAGGGCAATAAATCAAACTGCATTGTCTGCAGGAGGCCCTGGCGCATGAATCTGTGCAGCGGGAACGACCTCGCACCACCTGGGGCCGAGAGAATCACCGTCTCATGGGGCCGGACTGTCAGGGTCAGCTAAAAATCCAATATATATCTATTGATATCTCGCGTGCTCTTACAGATAGCGCAATAAATCAAAGTGCATTGTCTGTAGGAGGCCCTGGCGCATGAATCTGTGCAGCGGGATCGACCTCGGACCACCAGGGGCCGAGAAAACCACCGTCTCATGGGGCCGGACTGTCAGGGTCAAGGAAAAATCCAATATATATCTGGTGATATCTCTGGTGCTATTAGAGATAGCGCAATAAATCAAAGTGCATTGTCTGTAGGAGGCCCTGGCGCATGAATCTGTGCAGCGGGAACGCCCTCGGACCACCAGGGGCCGAGAAAATCACCGTCTCATGGGGCCGGACTGTCAGGGTCAGGGAAAAATCCAATATATATCTGGTGATATCTCGGGTGCTATTACAGATAGCGCAATAAATCAAAGTGCATTGTCTGCAGGAGGCCCTGGCGCATGAATCTGTGCAGCGGGATCGGCCTCGGACCACCAGGGGCCGAGAAAATCACCGTCTCATGGGGTCGGACACTCAGGGTCAGGGTAAAATCCAATATATATCTGGTGATATCTCGGGTGCTATTAGAGATAGCGCAATAAATAAAAGTGCATTGTCTGTAGGAACCCCTGGCGCATGAATCTGTGCAGCGGGAACGACCTCGGACCACCAGGGGCCGAGAAAACCACCGTCTCATGGGGCCGGACTGTCAGGGTCAGGGGAAAATCCAATATATATCTGGTGATATCTCGGGTGCTATTAGAGATAGCGCAATAAATCAAAGTGCATTTTCTGCAGGAGGCCCTGGCGCATGAATCTGTGCAGCGGGAACGCCCTCGGACCACCAGGGGCCGAGAAAATCACCGTCTCATGGGGCCGGACTGTCAGGGTCAGGGAAAAATCCAATATATATCTGGTGATATCTCGGGTGCTATTACAGATAGCGCAATAAATCAAAGTGCATTGTCTGTAGGAGGCCCTGGCGCATGAATCTGTGCAGCTGGAACGACCTCGGACCACTAGGGGCCGGGACACCCCCCGTCTCATGGGGCCGGACACTCAGGGTCAGGGGAATATCCAATATGTGTCTGGTGATATCTCGGATGCTATTACAGATAGCGCAATAAATCAAAGTGCATTGTCTGCAGGAGGCCCTGGCCCATGAATCTGTGCAGCGGGAACGACCTCCGACCACCAGGGGCAGAGAAAACTACCGTCTCATGGGGCCGGACACTCAGGGTCAGGGAAAAATCCAATATATATCTGGTGATATCTCGGGTGCTATAAGAGATAGCGCAACAAACCAAAGTGCATTGTCTGCAGGAGGCCCTGGCGCATGAATCAGTGCAGCGGGAACGCCCTCGGACCACCAGGGTCCGAGAAAATCACCGTCTCATGGGGCCGGACTGTCAGGGTCAGGGAAAAATCCAATATGTATCTGGTGATATCTCGGGTGCTATTAGAGATAGCGCAATAAACCAAAGTGCATTGTCTGCAGCAGGCCCTGGCGCATGAATCTGTACAGCGGGAACGACCTCGGACCACCAGGGGCCGAGAAAATCACCGTCTCATGGGGCCGGACTCTCAGGGTCAGGGAAAAATCCAATATGTATCTGGTGATATCTCGGGTGCTATTAGAGATAGCGCTATAAACCAAAGTGCATTGTCTGCAGCATGCCCTGGCGCATGAATCTGTGCAGCGGGAACGACCTCGGACCACCAGGGGCCGAGAAAACCACCGTCGCATGGGGTCGGACGCTCAGGGTCAGTGAAAAATCCAATATATATCTGGTGATATCTCGGGTGCTCTTACAGATAGCGCAATAAATCAAAGTGCATTGTCTGTAGGAGGTCCTGACGCATGAATCTGTGCAGCGGGAACGACCTCGGACCGCCAGCGGCCGAGAAAACTACCGTCTCATGGGGTCGGACACTCAGGGTCAGGGAAAAATCCAATATATATCTGGTGATATCTCGGGTGCTATAAGAGATAGCGCTATAAACCAAAGTGCATTGTCTGCAGAAGGCCCTGGCGCATGAATCTGTACAGCGGGAACGACCTCGAACCACCAGGGGCCGAGAAAACCACCGTCTCATGGGGTCGGACTGTCAGGGTCAGGGAAAAATCCAATATGTATCTGGTGATATCTCGTGTGCTATTAGAGATAGCGCAATAAACCAAAGTGCATTGTCTGCAGGAGGCACTGGCGCATGAATCTGTGCAGCGGGAACGACCTCGGACCACCAGGGGCCGAGAAAACCACCGTCTCATGGGGTCGGACACTCAGGGTCAGGGACAAATCCAATATATATCTGGTGATATCTCGGGTGCTATTACAGATAGCGCAATAAATCAAAGCGCATTGTCTGTAGGAGGCCCTGGCGCATGAATCTGTACAGCGGGAACGACCTCGGACCACCAGGGGCCGAGAAAACCACCGTCTCATGGGGCCGGACATTCAGCGACAGGGAAAAATCCAATATATATCTGGTGATATCTCGGGTGCTCTTACAGATAGCGCAATAAATCAAAGTGCATTGTCTGTAGGAGGCCCTGGCGCATGAATCTGTGCAGCGGGAACGCCCTCGGACCACCAGGGGCCGAGAAAATCACCGTCTCATGGGGCCGGACATTCAGCGACAGGGAAAAATCCAATATATGTCTGGTGATATCTCGGATGCTATTACAGATAGCGCAATAAATCAAAGTGCATTGTCTGCAGGAGGCCCTGGCCCATGAATCTGTGCAGCGGGAACGACCTCCGACCACCAGGGGCAGAGAAAACTACCGTCTCATGGGGCCGGACTGTCAGGGTCAGGTAAAAATCCAATATATATCTGGTGATATCTCGGGTGCTATTAGAGATAGCGAAATAAATCAAAGTGCATTGTCTGCAGGAGGCCCTGGCGCATGAATCAGTGCAGCGGGAACGCCCTCGGACCACCAGGGGCCGAGAAAATCACGGTCTCATGGGGCCGGACATTCAGCGACAGGGAAAAATCCAATATATGTCTGGTGATATCTCGGATGCTATTACAGATAGCGCAATAAATCAAAGTGCATTGTCTGCAGGAGGCCCTGGCCCATGAATCTGTGCAGCGGGAACGACCTCCGACCACCAGGGGCAGAGAAAACTACCGTCTCATGGGGCCGGACACTCAGGGTCAGGGACAAATCCAATATATATCTGGTGATATCTCGGGTGCTATTACAGATAGCGCAATAAATCAAAGCGCATTGTCTGTAGGAGGCCCTGGCGCATGAATCTGTACAGCGGGAACGACCTCGGACCACCAGGGGCCGAGAAAACCACCGTCTCATGGGGCCGGACACTCAGGGTCAGTGAAAAATCCAATATATTTCTGGTGATATCTCGGGTGCTATTACAGATAGCGCAATAAATCAAAGTGCATTGTCTGTAGGAGGCCCTGGCGCATGAATCTGTGCAGCGGGAACGCCCTCGGACCACCAGGGGCCGAGAAAATCACCGTCTCATGGGGTCGGACATTCAGGGTCAGTGAAAAATCCAATATATATCTGGTGATATCTCGGGTGCTCTTACAGATAGCGCAATAAATCAAAGTGCATTGTCTGTAGGAGGCCCTGGCGCATGAATCTGTGCAGCGGGAACGCCCTCGGACCACCAGGGGCCGAGAAAATCACCGTCTCATGGGGCCGGACATTCAGCGACAGGGAAAAATCCAATATATGTCTGGTGATATCTCGGATGCTATTACAGATAGCGCAATAAATCAAAGTGCATTGTCTGCAGGAGGCCCTGGCCCATGAATCTGTGCAGCGGGAACGACCTCCGACCACCAGGGGCAGAGAAAACTACCGTCTCATGGGGCCGGACTGTCAGGGTCAGGTAAAAATCCAATATATATCTGGTGATATCTCGGGTGCTATTAGAGATAGCGAAATAAATCAAAGTGCATTGTCTGCAGGAGGCCCTGGCGCATGAATCAGTGCAGCGGGAACGCCCTCGGACCACCAGGGTCCGAGAAAATCACAGTCTCATGGGGCCGGACTGTCAGGGTCAGGGAAAAATCCAATATGTATCTGGTGATATCTCGGGTGCTATTAGAGATAGCGCAATAAACCAAAGTGCATTGTCTGCAGCAGGCCCTGGCGCATGAATCTGTGCAGCGGGAACGACCTCGGACCACCAGGGGCCGAGAAAATCACCGTCTCATGGGGCCGGACTGTCAGGGTCAGGGAAAAATCCAATATGTATCTGGTGATATCTCGGGTGCTATTAGAGATAGCGCTATAAACCAAAGTGCATTGTCTGCAGCATGCCCTGGCGCATGAATCTGTGCAGCGGGAACGACCTCGGACCACCAGGGGCCGAGAAAACCACCGTCTCATGGGGTCGGACGCTCAGGGTCAGTGAAAAATCCAATATATATCTGGTGATATCTCGGGTGCTCTTACAGATAGCGCAATAAATCAAAGTGCATTGTCTGTAGGATGTCCTGACGCATGAATCTGTGCAGCGGGAACGACCTCGGACCGCCAGCGGCCGAGAAAACTACCGTCTCATGGGGTCGGACACTCAGGGTCAGGGAAAAATCCAATATATATCTGGTGATATCTCGGGTGCTATTACAGATAGCGCAATAAATCAAAGCGCATTGTCTGTAGGAGGCCCTGGCGCATGAATCTGTACAGCGGGAACGACCTCGGACCACCAGGGGCCGAGGAAACCACCGTCTCATGGGGCCGGACACTCAGGGTCAGTGAAAAATCCAATATATTTCTGGTGATATCTCGGGTGCTATTACAGATAGCGCAATAAATCAAAGTGCATTGTCTGTAGGAGGCCCTGGCGCATGAATCTGTGCAGCGGGAACGCCCTCGGACCACCAGGGGCCGAGAAAACCACCGTCTCATGGGGCCGGACTGTCAGGGTCAAGGAAAAATCCAATATATATCTGGTGATATCTCTGGTGCTATTAGAGATAGCGCAATAAATCAAAGTGCATTGTCTGTAGGAGGCCCTGGCGCATGAATCTGTGCAGCGGGAACGCCCTCGGACCACCAGGGGCCGAGAAAATCACCGTCTCATGGGGCCGGACTGTCAGGGTCAGGGAAAAATCCAATATATATCTGGTGATATCTCGGGTGCTATTACAGATAGCGCAATAAATCAATGTGCATTGTCTGCAGGAGGCCCTGGCGCATGAATCTGTGCAGCGGGATCGGCCTCGGACCACCAGGGGCCGAGAAAATCACCGTCTCATGGGGTCGGACACTCAGGGTCAGGGTAAAATCCAATATATATCTGGTGATATCTCGGGTGCTATTAGAGATAGCGCAATAAATAAAAGTGCATTGTCTGTAGGAAGCCCTGGCGCATGAATCTGTGCAGCGGGAACGACCTCGGACCACCAGGGGCCGAGAAAACCACCGTCTCATGGGGCCGGACTGTCAGGGTCAGGGGAAAATCCAATATATATCTGGTGATATCTCGGGTGCTATTAGAGATAGCGCAATCAATCAAAGTGCATTTTCTGCAGGAGGCCCTGGCGCATGAATCTGTGCAGCGGGAACGCCCTCGGACCACCAGGGGCCGAGAAAATCACCGTCTCATGGGGCCGGACTGTCAGGGTCAGGGAAAAATCCAATATATATCTGGTGATATCTCGGGTGCTAGTAGAAATAGCGAAATAAATCAAAATGCATTGTCTGCAGGAGGCCCTGGCGCATGAATCTGCGCAGCGGGAACGACCTCGGACCACCAGGGGCCGAGAAAACTACCGTCTCATGGGGCCGGACATTCAGGGTCAGGGAAAAATCCAATATATATCTGGTGATATCTCGGATGCTATTACAGATAGCGCAATAAATCAAAGTGCATTGTCTGCTGGAGGCCCTGGCCCATGAATCTGTGCAGCGGGAACGACCTCCGACCACCAGGGGCAGAGAAAACTACCGTCTCATGGGGCCGGACACTCAGGGTCAGGGAAAAATCCAATATATATCTGGTGATATCTCGGGTGCTATAAGAGATAGCGCAACAAACCAAAGTGCATTGTCTGCAGGAGGCCCTGGCGCATGAATCAGTGCAGCGGGAACGCCCTCGGACCACCAGGGTCCGAGAAAATCACCGTCTCATGGGGCCGGACTCTCAGGGTCAGGGAAAAATCCAATATGTATCTGGTGATATCTCGGGTGCTATTAGAGATAGCGCAATAAACCAAAGTGCATTGTCTGCAGCAGGCCCTGGCGCATGAATCTGTACAGCGGGAACGACCTCGGACCACCAGGGGCCGAGAAAATCACCGTCTCATGGGGCCGGACTGTCAGGGTCAGGGAAAAATCCAATATGTATCTGGTGATATCTCGGGTGCTATTAGAGATAGCGCTATAAACCAAAGTGCATTGTCTGCAGCATGCCCTGGCGCATGAATCTGTGCAGCGGGAACGACCTCGGACCACCAGGGGCCGAGAAAACCACCGTCGCATGGGGTCGGACGCTCAGGGTCAGTGAAAAATCCAATATATATCTGGTGATATCTCGGGTGCTCTTACAGATAGCGCAATAAATCAAAGTGCATTGTCTGTAGGAGGTCCTGACGCATGAATCTGTGCAGCGGGAACGACCTCGGACCGCCAGCGGCCGAGAAAACTACCGTCTCATGGGGTCGGACACTCAGGGTCAGGGAAAAATCCAATATATATCTGGTGATATCTCGGGTGCTATAAGAGATAGCGCTATAAACCAAAGTGCATTGTCTGCAGAAGGCCCTGGCGCATGAATCTGTACAGCGGGAACGACCTCGGACCACCAGGGGCCGAGAAAACCACCGTCTCATGGGGTCGGACTGTCAGGGTCAGGGAAAAATCCAATATGTATCTGGTGATATCTCGTGTGCTATTAGAGATAGCGCAATAAACCAAAGTGCATTGTCTGCAGGAGGCACTGGCGCATGAATCTGTGCAGCGGGAACGACCTCGGACCACCAGGGGCCGAGAAAACCACCGTCTCATGGGGTCGGACACTCAGGGTCAGGGACAAATCCAATATATATCTGGTGATATCTCGGGTGCTATTACAGATAGCGCAATAAATCAAAGCGCATTGTCTGTAGGAGGCCCTGGCGCATGAATCTGTACAGCGGGAACGACCTCGGACCACCAGGGGCCGAGAAAACCACCGTCTCATGGGGCCGGACTGTCAGGGTCAGGTAAAAATCCAATATACATCTGGTGATATCTCGGGTGCTATTAGAGATAGCGAAATAAATCAAAGTGCATTGTCTGCAGGAGGCCCTGGCGCATGAATCAGTGCAGCGGGAACGCCCTCGGACCACCAGGGTCCGAGAAAATCACCGTCTCATGGGGCCGGACTGTCAGGGTCAGGGAAAAATCCAATATGTATCTGGTGATATCTCGGGTGCTATTAGAGATAGCGCAATAAACCAAAGTGCATTGTCTGCAGCAGGCCCTGGCGCATGAATCTGTGCAGCGGGAACGACCTCGGGCCACCAGGGGCCGAGAAAATCACCGTCTCATGGGGCCGGACTGTCAGGGTCAGGGAAAAATCCAATATGTATCTGGTGATATCTCGGGTGCTATTAGAGATAGCGCTATAAACCAAAGTGCATTGTCTGCAGCATGCCCTGGCGCATGAATCTGTGCAGCGGGAACGACCTCGGACCACCAGGGGCCGAGAAAACCACCGTCTCATGGGGTCGGACGCTCAGGGTCAGTGAAAAATCCAATATATATCTGGTGATATCTCGGGTGCTCTTACAGATAGCGCAATAAATCAAAGTGCATTGTCTGTAGGATGTCCTGACGCATGAATCTGTGCAGCGGGAACGACCTCGGACCGCCAGCGGCCGAGAAAACTACCGTCTCATGGGGTCGGACACTCAGGGTCAGGGAAAAATCCAATATATATCTGGTGATATCTCGGGTGCTATTACAGATAGCGCAATAAATCAAAGTGCATTGTCTGCAGGAGGCCCTGGCCCATGAATCTGTGCAGCGGGAACGACCTCCGACCATCAGGGGCAGAGAAAACTACCGTCTCATGGGGCCGGACTGTCAGGGTCAGGTAAAAATCCAATATATATCTGGTGATATCTCGGGTGCTATTAGAGATAGCGAAATAAATCAAAGTGCATTGTCTGCAGGAGGCCCTGGCGCATGAATCAGTGCAGCGGGAACGCCCTCGGACCACCAGGGGCCGAGAAAATCACGGTCTCATGGGGCCGGACATTCAGCGACAGGGAAAAATCCAATATATGTCTGGTGATATCTCGGATGCTATTACAGATAGCGCAATAAATCAAAGTGCATTGTCTGCAGGAGGCCCTGGCCCATGAATCTGTGCAGCGGGAACGACCTCCGACCACCAGGGGCAGAGAAAACTACCGTCTCATGGGGCCGGACACTCAGGGTCAGGGACAAATCCAATATATATCTGGTGATATCTCGGGTGCTATTACAGATAGCGCAATAAATCAAAGCGCATTGTCTGTAGGAGGCCCTGGCGCATGAATCTGTACAGCGGGAACGACCTCGGACCACCAGGGGCCGAGAAAACCACCGTCTCATGGGGCCGGACACTCAGGGTCAGTGAAAAATCCAATATATTTCTGGTGATATCTCGGGTGCTATTACAGATAGCGCAATAAATCAAAGTGCATTGTCTGTAGGAGGCCCTGGCGCATGAATCTGTGCAGCGGGAACGCCCTCGGACCACCAGGGGCCGAGAAAATCACCGTCTCATGGGGCCGGACATTCAGCGACAGGGAAAAATCCAATATATGTCTGGTGATATCTCGGATGCTATTACAGATAGCGCAATAAATCAAAGTGCATTGTCTGCAGGAGGCCCTGGCCCATGAATCTGTGCAGCGGGAACGACCTCCGACCACCAGGGGCAGAGAAAACTACCGTCTCATGGGGCCGGACTGTCAGGGTCAGGTAAAAATCCAATATATATCTGGTGATATCTCGGGTGCTATTAGAGATAGCGAAATAAATCAAAGTGCATTGTCTGCAGGAGGCCCTGGCGCATGAATCAGTGCAGCGGGAACGCCCTCGGACCACCAGGGTCCGAGAAAATCACCGTCTCATGGGGCCGGACTGTCAGGGTCAGGGAAAAATCCAATATGTATCTGGTGATATCTCGGGTGCTATTAGAGATAGCGCAATAAACCAAAGTGCATTGTCTGCAGCAGGCCCTGGCGCATGAATCTGTGCAGCGGGAACGACCTCGGACCACCAGGGGCCGAGAAAATCACCGTCTCATGGGGCCGGACTGTCAGGGTCAGGGAAAAATCCAATATGTATCTGGTGATATCTCGGGTGCTATTAGAGATAGCGCTATAAACCAAAGTGCATTGTCTGCAGCATGCCCTGGCGCATGAATCTGTGCAGCGGGAACGACCTCGGACCACCAGGGGCCGAGAAAACCACCGTCTCATGGGGTCGGACGCTCAGGGTCAGTGAAAAATCCAATATATATCTGGTGATATCTCGGGTGCTCTTACAGATAGCGCAATAAATCAATGTGCATTGTCTGCAGGAGGCCCTGGCCCATGAATCTGTGCAGCGGGAACGACCTCCGACCACCAGGGGCAGAGAAAACTACCGTCTCATAGGGCCGGACTGTCAGGGTCAGGTAAAAATCCAATATATATCTGGTGATATCTCGGGTGCTATTAGAGATAGCGAAATAAATCAAAGTGCATTGTCTGCAGGAGGCCCTGGCGCATGAATCAGTGCAGCGGGAACGCCCTCGGACCACCAGGGTCCGAGAAAATCACCGTCTCATGGGGCCGGACTGTCAGGGTCAGGGAAAAATCCAATATGTATCTGGTGATATCTCGGGTGCTATTAGAGATAGCGCAATAAACCAAAGTGCATTGTCTGCAGCAGGCCCTGGCGCATGAATCTGTGCAGCGGGAACGACCTCGGACCACCAGGGGCCGAGAAAATCACCGTCTCATGGGGCCGGACTGTCAGGGTCAGGGAAAAATCCAATATGTATCTGGTGATATCTCGGGTGCTATTAGAGATAGCGCTATAAACCAAAGTGCATTGTCTGCAGCATGCCCTGGCGCATGAATCTGTGCAGCGGGAACGACCTCGGACCACCAGGGGCCGAGAAAACCACCGTCTCATGGGGTCGGACGCTCAGGGCCAGTGAAAAATCCAATATATATCTGGTGATATCTCGGGTGCTCTTACAGATAGCGCAATAAATCAAAGTGCATTGTCTGTAGGATGTCCTGACGCATGAATCTGTGCAGCGGGAACGACCTCGGACCGCCAGCGGCCGAGAAAACTACCGTCTCATGGGGTCGGACACTCAGGGTCAGGGAAAAATCCAATATATATCTGGTGATATCTCGGGTGCTATTACAGATAGCGCAATAAATCAAAGCGCATTGTCTGTAGGAGGCCCTGGCGCATGAATCTGTACAGCGGGAACGACCTCGGACCACCAGGGGCCGAGGAAACCACCGTCTCATGGGGCCGGACACTCAGGGTCAGTGAAAAATCCAATATATTTCTGGTGATATCTCGGGTGCTATTACAGATAGCGCAATAAATCAAAGTGCATTGTCTGTAGGAGGCCCTGGCGCATGAATCTGTGCAGCGGGAACGCCCTCGGACCACCAGGGGCCGAGAAAATCACCGTCTCATGGGGTCGGACATTCAGGGTCAGTGAAAAATCCAATATATATCTGGTGATATCTCGGGTGCTCTTACAGATAGCGCAATAAATCAAAGTGCATTGTCTGTAGGAGGCCCTGGCGCATGAATCTGTGCAGCGGGAACGCCCTCGGACCACCAGGGGCCGAGAAAATCACCGTCTCATGGGGCCGGACATTCAGCGACAGGGAAAAATCCAATATATGTCTGGTGATATCTCGGATGCTATTACAGATAGCGCAATAAATCAAAGTGCATTGTCTGCAGGAGGCCCTGGCCCATGAATCTGTGCAGCGGGAACGACCTCCGACCACCAGGGGCAGAGAAAACTACCGTCTCATGGGGCCGGACACTCAGGGTCAGGGAAAAATCCAATATATATCTGGTGATATCTCGGGTGCTATAAGAGATAGCGCAACAAACCAAAGTGCATTGTCTGCAGGAGGCCCTGGCGCATGAATCAGTGCAGCGGGAACGCCCTCGGACCACCAGGGTCCGAGAAAATCACCGTCTCATGGGGCCGGACTGTCAGGGTCAGGGAAAAATCCAATATGTATCTGGTGATATCTCGGGTGCTATTAGAGATAGCGCTATAAACCAAAGTGCATTGTCTGCAGCATGCCCTGGCGCATGAATCTGTGCAGCGGGAACGACCTCGGACCACCAGGGGCCGAGAAAACCACCGTCTCATGGGGTCGGACGCTCAGGGTCAGTGAAAAATCCAATATATATCTGGTGATATCTCGGGTGCACTTACAGATAGCGCAATAAATCAAAGTGCATTGTCTGTAGGAGGTCCTGACGCATGAATCTGTGCAGCGGGAACGACCTCGGACCGCCAGCGGCCGAGAAAACTACCGTCTCATGGGGTCGGACACTCAGGGTCAGGGAAAAATCCAATATATATCTGGTGATATCTCGGGTGCTATAAGAGATAGCGCTATAAACCAAAGTGCATTGTCTGCAGAAGGCCCTGGCGCATGAATCTGTACAGCGGGAACGACCTCGGACCACCAGGGGCCGAGAAAACCACCGTCTCATGGGGTCGGACTGTCAGGGTCAGGGAAAAATCCAATATGTATCTGGTGATATCTCGGGTGCTATTAGAGATAGCGCAATAAACCAAAGTGCATTGTCTGCAGCAGGCCCTGGCGCATGAATCTGTGCAGCGGGAACGACCTCGGACCACCAGGGGCAGAGAAAATCACCGTCTCATGGGGCCGGACTGTCAGGGTCAGGTAAAAATCCAATATATATCTGGTGATATCTCGGGTGCTATTAGAGATAGCGAAATAAATCATAGTGCATTGTCTGCAGGAGGCACTGGCGCATGAATCTGTGCAGCGGGAACGACCTCGGACCACCTGGGGCCGAGAAAACCACCGTCTCATGGGGTCGGACACTCAGGGTCAGGGACAAATCCAATATATATCTGGTGATATCTCGGGTGCTATTACAGATAGCGCAATAAATCAAAGCGCATTGTCTGTAGGAGGCCCTGGCGCATGAATCTGTACAGCGGGAACGACCTCGGACCACCAGGGGCCGAGAAAACCACCGTCTCATGGGGCCGGACACTCAGGGTCAGGGAAAAATCCAATATATATCTGGTGATATCTCGGGTGCTATAAGAGATAGCGCAATAAACCAAAGTGCATTGTCTGCAGCAGGCCCTGGCGCATGAATCTGTGCAGCGGGAACGACCTCGGACCACCAGGGGCAGAGAAAATCACCGTCTCATGGGGCCGGACTGTCAGGGTCAGGTAAAAATCCAATATATATCTGGTGATATCTCGGGTGCTATTAGAGATAGCGAAATAAATCATAGTGCATTGTCTGCAGGAGGCACTGGCGCATGAATCTGTGCAGCGGGAACGACCTCGGACCACCTGGGGCCGAGAAAACCACCGTCTCATGGGGTCGGACACTCAGGGTCAGGGACAAATCCAATATATATCTGGTGATATCTCGGGTGCTATTACAGATAGCGCAATAAATCAAAGCGCATTGTCTGTAGGAGGCCCTGGCGCATGAATCTGTACAGCGGGAACGACCTCGGACCACCAGGGGCCGAGAAAATCACCGTCTCGTGGGGCCGGACTGTCAGGGTCAGGGAAAAATCCAATATGTATCTGGTGATATCTCGGGTGCTATTAGAGATAGCGCTATAAACCAAAGTGCATTGTCTGCAGCATGCCCTGGCGCATGAATCTGTGCAGCGGGAACGACCTCGAACCGCCAGCGGCCGAGAAAACTACCGTCTCATGGGGTCGGACACTCAGGGTCAGGGAAAAATCCAATATATATCTGGTGATATCTCGGGTGCTATTACAGATAGCGCAATAAATCAAAGTGCATTGTCTGCAGGAGGCCCTGGCCCATGAATCTGTGCAGCGGGAAAGACCTCGGAATGCCAGCGGCCGAGAAAACTACCGTCTCATGTGGTCGGACACTCAGGGTCAGGGAAAAATCCAATATATGTCTGGTGATATCTCGGGTGCTATTAGAGATAGCGCAATAAATCAAAGTGCATTGTCTGCAGGTGGCCCTGGCGCATGGACGTGTGCAGCGGGAACGACCTCGGACCACCAGGGGCCGAGAGAATCACCGTCTCATGGTGCCGGACTGTCAGGGTCAGCTAAAAATCCAATATATATCTATTGATATCTCGCGTGCTCTTACAGATAGCGCAATAAATCAAAGTGCATTGTCTGTAGGAGGCCCTGGCGCATGAATCTGTGCAGCGGGAACGCCCTCGGACCACCAGGGGCCGAGAAAATCACCGTCTCATGGGGCCGGACTGTCAGGGTCAGGGAAAAATCCAATATATGTCTGGTGATATCTCGGATGCTATTACAGATAGCGCAATAAATCAAAGTGCATTGTCTGCAGGAGGCCCTGGCCCATGAATCTGTGCAGCGGGAACGACCTCCGACCACCAGGGGCAGAGAAAACTACCGTCTCATGGGGCCGGACTGTCAGGGTCAGGTAAAAATCCAATATATATCTGGTGATATCTCGGGTGCTATTAGAGATAGCGAAATAAATCAAAGTGCATTGTCTGCAGGAGGCCCTGGCGCATGAATCAGTGCAGCGGGAACGCCCTCGGACCACCAGGGTCCGAGAAAATCACCGTCTCATGGGGCCGGACTGTCAGGGTCAGGGAAAAATCCAATATGTATCTGGTGATATCTCGGGTGCTATTAGAGATAGCGCAATAAACCAAAGTGCATTGTCTGCAGCAGGCCCTGGCGCATGAATCTGTGCAGCGGGAACGACCTCGGACCACCAGGGGCCGAGAAAATCACCGTCTCATGGGGCCGGACTGTCAGGGTCAGGGAAAAATCCAATATGTATCTGGTGATATCTCGGGTGCTATTAGAGATAGCGCTATAAACCAAAGTGCATTGTCTGCAGCATGCCCTGGCGCATGAATCTGTGCAGCGGGAACGACCTCGGACCACCAGGGGCCGAGAAAACCACCGTCTCATGGGGTCGGACGCTCAGGGTCAGTGAAAAATCCAATATATATCTGGTGATATCTCGGGTGCTCTTACAGATAGCGCAATAAATCAAAGTGCATTGTCTGTAGGATGTCCTGACGCATGAATCTGTGCAGCGGGAACGACCTCGGACCGCCAGCGGCCGAGAAAATCACCGTCTCATGGGGCCGGACAGTCAGGGTCAGGGAAAAATCCAATATGTATCTGGTGATATCTCGGGTGCTATTAGAGATAGCGCTATAAACCAAAGTGCATTGTCTGCAGCATGCCCTGGCGCATGAATCTGTGCAGCGGGAACGACCTCGGACCACCAGGGGCCGAGAAAACCACCGTCTCATGGGGTCGGACTGTCAGGGTCAGGGAAAAATCCAATATGTATCTGGTGATATCTCGGGTGCTATTAGAGATAGCGCAATAAACCAAAGTGCATTGTCTGCAGCAGGCCCTGGCGCATGAATCTGTGCAGTGGGAACGACCTCGGACCACCAGGGGCAGAGAAAAGCACCGTCTCATGGGGCCGGACTGTCAGGGTCAGGTAAAAATCCAATATATATCTGGTGATATCTCGGGTGCTATTAGAGATAGCGAAATAAATCAAAGTGCATTGTCTGCAGGAGGCACTGGCGCATGAATCTGTGCAGCGGGAACGACCTCGGACCACCAGGGGCCGAGAAAACCACCGTCTCATGGGGTCGGACACTCAGGGTCAGGGACAAATCCAATATATATCTGGTGATATCTCGGGTGCTATTACAGATAGCGCAATAAATCAAAGCGCATTGTCTGTAGGAGGCCCTGGCGCATGAATCTGTACAGCGGGAACGACCTCGGACCACCAGGGGCCGAGAAAACCACCGTCTCATGGGGCCGGACACTCAGGGTCAGTGAAAAATCCAATATATTTCTGGTGATATCTCGGGTGCTATTACAGATAGCGCAATAAATCAAAGTGCATTGTCTGTAGGAGGCCCTGGCGCATGAATCTGTGCAGCGGGAACGCCCTCGGACCACCAGGGGCCGAGAAAATCACCGTCTCATGGGGCCGGACTGTCAGGGTCAGGTAAAAATCCAATATATATCTGGTGATATCTCGGGTGCTATTAGAGATAGCGAAATAAATCAAAGTGCATTGTCTGCAGGAGGCCCTGGCGCATGAATCAGTGCAGCGGGAACGCCCTCGGACCACCAGGGTCCGAGAAAATCACCGTCTCATGGGGCCGGACTTTCAGGGTCAGGGAAAAATCCAATATGTATCTGGTGATATCTCGGGTGCTATTAGAGATAGCGCAATAAACCAAAGTGCATTGTCTGCAGCAGGCCCTGGCGCATGAATCTGTGCAGCGGGAACGACCTCGGACCACCAGGGGCCGAGAAAATCACCGTCTCGTGGGGCCGGACTGTCAGGGTCAGGGAAAAATCCAATATGTATCTGGTGATATCTCGGGTGCTATTAGAGATAGCGCTATAAACCAAAGTGCATTGTCTGCAGCATGCCCTGGCGCATGAATCTGTGCAGCGGGAACGACCTCGAACCGCCAGCGGCCGAGAAAACTACCGTCTCATGGGGTCGGACACTCAGGGTCAGGGAAAAATCCAATATATATCTGGTGATATCTCGGGTGCTATAAGAGATAGCGCAATAAATCAAAGCGCATTGTCTGTAGGAGGCCCTGGCGCATGAATCTGTACAGCGGGAACGACCTCGGACCACCAGGGGCCGAGAAAACCACCGTCTCATGGGGCCGGACACTCAGGGTCAGTGAAAAATCCAATATATGTCTGGTGATATCTCGGATGCTATTACAGATAGCGCAATAAATCAAAGTGCATTGTCTGCAGGAGGCCCTGGCCCATGAATCTGTGCAGCGGGAACGACCTCCGACCACCAGGGGCAGAGAAAACTACCGTCTCATGGGGCCGGACACTCAGGGTCAGGGAAAAATCAAATATATATCTGGTGATATCTCGGGTGCTATAAGAGATAGCGCTATAAACCAAAGTGCATTGTCTGCAGAAGGCCCTGGCGCATGAATCTGTACAGCGGGAACGACCTCGGACCACCAGGGGCCGAGAAAACCACCGTCTCTAGGGGTCGGACTGTCAGGGTCAGGGAAAAATCCAATATGTATCTGGTGATATCTCGGGTGCTATTAGAGATAGCGCAATAAACCAAAGTGCATTGTCTGCAGGAGGCCCTGGCGCAACAATCTGCTCAGCGGGATCGACCTCGGACCACGAGGGATCGAGAAAACCATCGACACATGCGGCCGGACTGTCAGGGTCAAGGAAAAATCCAATATATATCTGGTGATATCTCTGGTGCTATTAGAGATAGCGCAATAAATCAAAGTGCATTTTCTGCAGGAGACCCTGGCGCATGAATCTGTGCTGCGGGAACGACCTCGCACCACCTGGGGCCGAGAGAATCACCGTCTCATGGGGCCAGACTGTCAGGGTCAGGTAAAAATCCAATATATATCTGGTGATATCTCGCGTGCTCTTACAGATAGCGCAATAAATCAAAGTGCATTGTCTGTAGGAGGCCCTGTCCCATGAATCTGTGCAGCGGGAACGACCTCGGACCACCAGGGGCCGAGAAAACTACCGTCTCATGGGGCCGGACACTCAGTGTCAGGGAAAAATCCAATATATATCTGGTGATATCTCGGGTGCTATTACAGGTAGCGAATTAATCAAAGTGCATTGTCTGTAGGAGGCCCTGGCGCATGAATCTGTGCAGCGGGATCGACCTCGGACCACCAGGAGCCGAGAAAACCACCGTCTCATGGGGCCGGACGGACAGGGTCAGGGAAAAATCCAATATATATCTGGTGATATCTCGGGTGCTATTAGAGATGGCGCAATAAATCAAAGTGAATTATCTGCAGGAGGCCCTGGCGCATGAATCTGTGCAGGGGGATCGACCTCGGACCACCAGGGGCCGAGAAAATCACCGTCTCATGGGGCCGGACTGTCAGGGTCACGGAAAAATCCAATATATATCTGGTGATATCTCGGATGCTATTAGAGATAGCGAAATAAATCAAAGTGCATTGTCTGCAGGTGGCCCTGGCGCATGAATCTGTGCAGCGGGATCGACCTCGGACCACCAGGGGCCGAGAAAACCACCGTCTCATGGGGCCGGACTGTCAGGGTCAAGGAAAAATCCAATATATATCTGGTGATATCTCTGGTGCTATTAGAGATAGCGCAATAAATCAAAGTGCATTATCTGTAGGAGGCCCTGGCGCATGAATCTGTGCAGCGGGAACGCCCTCGGACCACCAGGGGCCGAGAAAATCACCGTCTCATGGGGCCGGACTGTCAGGGTCAGGGAAAAATCCAATATATATCTGGTGATATCTCGGGTGCTATTAGAGATAGCGCAATAAATCAAAGTGCATTTTCTGCAGGAGGCCCTGGCGCATGAATCAGTGCAGCGGGAACGCCCTCGGACCACCAGGGTCCGAGAAAATCACCGTCTCATGGGGCCGGACTGTCAGGGTCAGGGAAAAATCCAATATGTATCTGGTGATATCTCGGGTGCTATTAGAGATAGCGCTATAAACCAAAGTGCATTGTCTGCAGCATGCCCTGGCGCATGAATCTGTGCAGCGGGAACGACCTCGGACCACCAGGGGCCGAGAAAACCACCGTCGCATGGGGTCGGACGCTCAGGGTCAGTGAAAAATCCAATATATATCTGGTGATATCTCGGGTGCTATTAGAGATAGCGCTATAAACCAAAGTGCATTGTCTGCAGCATGCCCTGGCGCATGAATCTGTGCAGCGGGAACGACCTCGGACCACCAGGGGCCGAGAAAACCACCGTCTCATGGGGTCGGACGCTCAGGGTCAGTGAAAAATCCAATATATATCTGGTGATATCTCGGGTGCTCTTACAGATAGCGCAATAAATCAAAGTGCATTGTCTGTAGGAGGTCCTGACGCATGAATCTGTGCAGCGGGAACGACCTCGGACCGCCAGCGGCCGAGAAAACTACCGTCTCATGGGGTCGGACACTCAGGGTCAGGGAAAAATCCAATATATATCTGGTGATATCTCGGGTGCTATTACAGATAGCGCAATAAATCAAAGCGCATTGTCTGTAGGAGGCCCTGGCGCATGAATCTGTACAGCGGGAACGACCTCGGACCACCAGGGGCCGAGAAAACCACCGTCTCATGGGGCCGGACACTCAGGGTCAGTGAAAAATCCAATATATTTCTGGTGATATCTCGGGTGCTATTACAGATAGCGCAATAAATCAAAGTGCATTGTCTGTAGGAGGCCCTGGCGCATGAATCTGTGCAGCGGGAACGCCCTCGGACCACCAGGGGCCGAGAAAATCACCGTCTCATGGGGTCGGACATTCAGGGTCAGTGAAAAATCCAATATATATCTGGTGATATCTCGGGTGCTCTTACAGATAGCGCAATAAATCAAAGTGCATTGTCTGTAGGAGGCCCTGGCGCATGAATCTATGCAGCGGGAACGCCCTCGGACCACCAGGGGCCGAGAAAATCACCGTCTCATGGGGCCGGACATTCAGCGACAGGGAAAAATCCAATATATGTCTGGTGATATCTCGGATGCTATTACAGATAGCGCAATAAATCAAAGTGCATTGTCTGCAGGAGGCCCTGGCCCATGAATCTGTGCAGCGGGAACGACCTCCGACCACCAGGGGCAGAGAAAACTACCGTCTCATGGGGCCGGACTGTCAGGGTCAGGTAAAAATCCAATATATATCTGGTGATATCTCGGGTGCTATTAGAGATAGCGAAATAAATCAAAGTGCATTGTCTGCAGGAGGCCCTGGCGCATGAATCAGTGCAGCGGGAACGCCATCGGACCACCAGGGTCCGAGAAAATCACCGTCTCATGGGGCCGGACTTTCAGGGTCAGGGAAAAATCCAATATGTATCTGGTGATATCTCGGGTGCTATTAGAGATAGCGCAATAAACCAAAGTGCATTGTCTGCAGCAGGCCCTGGCGCATGAATCTGTGCAGCGGGAACGACCTCGGACCACCAGGGGCCGAGAAAATCACCGTCTCATGGGGCCGGACACTCAGGGTCAGGGAAAAATCCAATATATATCTGGTGATATCTCGGGTGCTATAAGAGATAGCGCAATAAATCAAAGCGCATTGTCTGTAGGAGGCCCTGGCGCATGAATCTGTACAGCGGGAACGACCTCGGACCACCAGGGGCCGAGAAAACCACCGTCTCATGGGGCCGGACACTCAGGGTCAGTGAAAAATCCAATATATTTCTGGTGATATCTCGGGTGCTATAAGAGATAGCGCAATAAATCAAAGCGCATTGTCTGTAGGAGGCCCTGGCGCATGAATCTGTACAGCGGGAACGACCTCGGACCACCAGGGGCCGAGAAAACCACCGTCTCATGGGGCCGGACATTCAGCGACAGGGAAAAATCCAATATATGTCTGGTGATATCTCGGATGCTATTACAGATAGCGCAATAAATCAAAGTGCATTGTCTGCAGGAGGCCCTGGCCCATGAATCTGTGCAGCGGGAACGACCTCCGACCACCAGGGGCAGAGAAAACTACCGTCTCATGGGGCCGGACACTCAGGGTCAGGGACAAATCCAATATATATCTGGTGATATCTCGGGTGCTATTACAGATAGCGCTATAAATCAAAGCGCATTGTCTGTAGGAGGCCCTGGCGCATGAATCTGTACAGCGGGAAGGACCTCGGACCACCAGGGGCCGAGAAAACCACCGTCTCATGGGGCCGGACACTCAGGGTCAGTGAAAAATCCAATATATTTCTGGTGATATCTCGGGTGCTATAAGAGATAGCGCAATAAATCAAAGCGCATTGTCTGTAGGAGGCCCTGGCGCATGAATCTGTACAGCGGGAACGACCTCGGACCACCAGGGGCCGAGAAAACCACCGTCTCATGGGGCCGGACATTCAGCGACAGGGAAAAATCCAATATATGTCTGGTGATATCTCGGATGCTATTACAGATAGCGCAATAAATCAAAGTGCATTGTCTGCAGGAGGCCCTGGCCCATGAATCTGTGCAGCGGGAACGACCTCCGACCACCAGGGGCAGAGAAAACTACCGTCTCATGGGGCCGGACACTCAGGGTCAGGGACAAATCCAATATATATCTGGTGATATCTCGGGTGCTATTACAGATAGCGCTATAAATCAAAGCGCATTGTCTGTAGGAGGCCCTGGCGCATGAATCTGTACAGCGGGAACGACCTCGGACCACCAGGGGCCGAGAAAACCACCGTCTCATGGGGCCGGACACTCAGGGTCAGTGAAAAATCCAATATATTTCTGGTGATATCTCGGGTGCTATTACAGATAGCGCAATAAATCAAAGTGCATTGTCTGTAGGAGGCCCTGGCGCATGAATCTGTGCAGCGGGATCGCCCTCGGACCACCAGGGGCCGAGAAAATCACCGTCTCATGGGGCCGGACATTCAGCGACAGGGAAAAATCCAATATATGTCTGGTGATATCTCGGATGCTATTACAGATAGCGCAATAAATCAAAGTGCATTGTCTGCAGGAGGCCCTCGCCCATGAATCTGTGCAGCGGGAACGACCTCCGACCACCAGGGGCAGAGAAAACTACCGTCTCATGGGGCCGGACACTCAGGGTCATGGAAAAATCAAATATATATCTGGTGATATCTCGGGTGCTATAAGAGATAGCGCTATAAACCAAAGTGCATTGTCTGCAGAAGGCCCTGGCGCATGAATCTGTACAGCGGGAACGACCTCGGACCACCAGGGGCCGAGAAAACCACCGTCTCTAGGGGTCGGACTGTCAGGGTCAGGGAAAAATCCAATATGTATCTGGTGATATCTCGGGTGCTATTAGAGATAGCGCAATAAACCAAAGTGCATTGTCTGCAGGAGGCCCTGGCGCATGAATCAGTGCAGCGGGAACGCCCTCGGACCACCAGGGTCCGAGAAAACCACAGTCTCATGGGGTCGGACACTCAGGGTCAGGGACAAATCCAATATATATCTGGTGATATCTCGGGAGCTATTACAGATAGCGCAATAAATCAAAGCGCATTGTCTGTAGGTGGCCCTGGCGCATGAATCTGTACAGCGGGAACGACCTCGGACCACCAGGGCCCGAGAAAACCACCGTCTCATGGGGCCGGACACTCAGGGTCAGTGAAAAATCCAATATATTTCTGGTGATATCTCGGGTGCTATTACAGATAGCGCAATAAACCAAAGTGCATTGTCTGCAGCAGGCCCTGGCGCATGAATCTGTGCAGCGGGAACGACCTCGGACCACCAGGGGCCGAGAAAATCACCGTCTCATGGGGCCGGACTGTCAGGGTCAGGGAAAAATCCAATATATATCTGGTGATATCTCGGGTGCTCTTACAGATAGCGCAATAAATCAAAGTGCATTGTCTGTAGGAGGTCCTGACGCATGAATCTGTGCAGCGGGAACGACCTCGGACCGCCAGCGGCCGAGAAAACTACCGTCTCATGGGGTCGGACACTCAGGGTCAGAGAAAAATCCAATATATATCTGGTGATATCTCGGGTGCTATAAGAGATAGCGCTATAAACCAAAGTGCATTGTCTGCAGAAGGCCCTGGCGCATGAATCTGTACAGCGGGAACGACCTCGGACCACCAGGGGCCGAGAAAACCACCGTCTCATGGGGTCGGACTGTCAGGGTCAGGGAAAAATCCAATATATGTCTGGTGATATCTCGGGTGCTATTAGAGATAGCGCAATAAACCAAAGTGCAATGTCTGCAGGAAGCCCTGGCGCATGAATCTGTGCAGCGGGAACGATCTCGGTCAACCAGGGGCCGAGAAAACCACCGTCTCATGGGGTCGGACACTCAGGGTCAGGGAAAAATCCAATATATATCTGGTGATATCTCGGGTGCTCTTACAGATAGCGCAATAAATCAAAGTGCATTGTCTGCAGGAGGCCCTGGCCCATGAACCTGTGCAGCGGGAACGTCCTCCGACCACCAGGGGCAGAGAAAACTACCGTCTCATGGGGCCGGACTGTCAGGGTCAGGTAAAAATCCAATATATATCTGGTGATATCTCGCGTGCTATTAGAGATAGCGAAATAAATCAAAGTGCATTGTCTGCAGGAGGCCCTGGCGCATGAATCAGTGCAGCGGAAACGCCCTCGGACCACCAGGGTCCGAGAAAATCACCGTCTCATGGGGTCGGACATTCAGGGTCAGTGAAAAATCCAATATATATCTGGTGATATCTCGGGTGCTCTTACAGACAGCGCAATAAATCAAAGTGCATTGTCTGTAGGAGGCCCTGGCGCATGAATCTGTGCAGCGGGAACGCCCTCGGACCACCAGGGGCCGAGAAAATCACCGTCTCATGGGGCCGGACATTCAGCGACAGGGAAAAATCCAATATATGTCTGGTGATATCTCGGATGCTATTACAGATAGCGCAATAAATCAAAGTGCATTGTCTGCAGGAGGCCCTGGCCCATGAATCTGTGCAGCGGGAACGACCTCCGACCACCAGGGGCAGAGAAAACTACCGTCTCATGGGGCCGGACTGTCAGGGTCAGGTAAAAATCCAATATATATCTGGTGATATCTCGGGTGCTATTAGAGATAGCGAAATAAATCAAAGTGCATTGTCTGCAGGAGGCCCCGGCGCATGAATCAGTGCAGCGGGAACGCCCTCGGACCACCAGGGTCCGAGAAAATCACCGTCTCATGGGGCCGGACTGTCAGGGTTAGGGAAAAATCCAATATGTATCTGGTGATATCTCGGGTGCTATTAGAGATAGCGCTATAAACCAAAGTGCATTGTCTGCAGCATGCCCTGGCGCATGAATCTGTGCAGCGGGAACGACCTCGGACCACCAGGGGCCGAGAAAACCACCGTCTCATGGGGTCGGACGCTCAGGGTCAGTGAAAAATACAATATATATCTGGTGATATCTCGGGTGCTCTTACAGATAGCGCAATAAATCAAAGTGCATTGTCTGTAGGAGGTCCTGACGCATGAATCTGTGCAGCGGGAACGACCTCGAACAGCCAGCGGCCGAGAAAACTACCGTCTCATGGGGTCGGACACTCAGGGTCAGGGAAAAATCCAATATATATCTGGTGATATCTCGGGTGCTATAAGAGATAGCGCTATAAACCAAAGTGCATTGTCTGCAGAAGGCCCTGGCGCATGAATCTGTACAGCGGGAACGACCTCGGACCACCAGGGGCCGAGAAAACCACCGTCTCATGGGGTCGGACTGTCAGGGTCAGGGAAAAATCCAATATGTATCTGGTGATATCTCGGGTGCTATTAGAGATAGCGCAATAAACCAAAGTGCATTGTCTGCAGCAGGCCCTGGCGCATGAAACTGTGCAGCGGGAACGACCTCGGACCACCAGGGGCAGAGAAAATCACCGTCTCATGGGGCCGGACTGTCAGGGTCAGGTAAAAATCCAATATATATCTGGTGATATCTCGGGTGCTATTAGAGATAGCGAAATAAATCAAAGTGCATTGTCTGCAGGAGGCACTGGCGCATGAATCTGTGCAGCGGGAACGACCTCGGACCACCAGGGGCCGAGAAAACCACCGTCTCATGGGGTCGGACACTCAGGGTCAGGGACAAATCCAATATATATCTGGTGATATCTCGGGTGCTATTAGAGATAGCGCAATAAACCAAGGTGCATTGTCTGCAGGAAGCCCTGGCGCATGAATCTGTGCAGCGGGAACGATCTCGGTCAACCAGGGGCCGAGAAAACCACCGTCTCATGGGGTCGGACACTCAGGGTCAGGGAAAAATCCAATATATATCTGGTAATATCTCTGATGCTATTACAGATAGCGCAATAAATCAAAGTGCATTATCTGCAGGAGGCCCTGGCGCATGAATCTGTGCAGCGGGAACGACCTCGGACCACCAGGGGCCGAGAAAACCACCGTCTAATGGGGTCGGACACTCAGGGTCAGGGAAAAATCCAATATATATCTGGTGATATGTCGCGTGCTCTTACAGATAGCGCAATAAATCAAAGTGCATTGTCTGTAGGAGGCGCTGGCGCATGAATCTGTGCAGCGGGATCGACCTCGGACCACCAGGGGCCGAGAAAATCACCGTCTGATGGGGCCGGACTGTCAGGGTCAGGGAAAAATCCAATATGTATCTGGTGATATCTCGGGTGCTATAAGAGATAGCGCAACAAACCAAAGTGCATTGTCTGCAGGAGGCCCTGGCGCATGAATCAGTGCAGCGGGAACGCCCTCGGACCACCAGGGGCCGAGAAAATCACCGTCTCATGGGGCCGGACTTTCAGGGTCAGGGAAAAATCCAATATGTATCTGGTGATATCTCGGGTGCTATTAGAGATAGCGCAATAAACCAAAGTGCATTGTCTGCAGCAGGCCCTGGCGCATGAATCTGTGCAGCGGGAACGACCTCGGACCACCAGGGGCCGAGAAAATCACCGTCTCATGGGGCCGGACTGTCAGGGTCAGGGAAAAACCCAATATGTATCTGGTGATATCTCGGGTGCTATTAGAGATAGCGCTATAAACCAAAGTGCATTGTCTGCAGCATGCCCTGGCGCATGAATCTGTGCAGCGGGAACGACCTCGGACCACCAGGGGCCGAGAAAACCACCGTCTCATGGGGTCGGACGCTCAGGGTCAGTGAAAAATACAATATATATCTGGTGATATCTCGGGTGCTCTTACAGATAGCGCAATAAATCAAAGTGCATTGTCTGTAGGAGGTCCTGACGCATGAATCTGTGCAGCGGGAACGACCTCGAACCGCCAGCGGCCGAGAAAACTACCGTCTCATGGGGTCGGACACTCAGGGTCAGGGAAAAATCCAATATATATCTGGTGATATCTCGGGTGCTATAAGAGATAGCGCTATAAACCAAAGTGCATTGTCTGCAGAAGGCCCTGGCGCATGAATCTGTACAGCGGGAACGACCTCGGACCACCAGGGGCCGAGAAAACCACCGTCTCATGGGGTCGGACTGTCAGGGTCAGGGAAAAATCCAATATGTATCTGGTGATATCTCGGGTGCTATTAGAGATAGCGAAATAAATCAAAGTGCATTGTCTGCAGGAGGCACTGGCGCATGAATCTGTGCAGCGGGAACGACCTCGGACCACCAGAGGCCGAGAAAACCACCGTCTCATGGGGTCGGACACTCAGGGTCAGGGACAAATCCAATATATATCTGGTGATATCTCGGGTGCTATTAGAGATAGCGCAATAAATCAAAGTGCATTGTCTGTAGGAGGCCCTGGCGCATGAATCTGTGCAGCGGGAACGACCTCGGACCGCCAGGGGCCGAGAAAACCACCGTCTCATGGGGCCGGACACTCAGGGTCAGTGAAAAATCCAATATATTTCTGGTGATATCTCGGGTGCTATTACAGATAGCGCAATAAATCAAAGTGTATTGTCTGTAGGAGGCCCTGGCGCATGAATCTGTGCAGCGGGAACGCCCTCGGACCACCAGGGGCCGAGAAAATCACCGTCTCATGGGGCCGGACTTTCAGGGTCAGGGAAAAATCCAATATGTATCTGGTGATATCTCGGGTGCTATTAGAGATAGCGCAATAAACCAAAGTGCATTGTCTGCAGCAGGCCCTGGCGCATGAATCTGTGCAGCGGGAACGACCTCGGACCACCAGGGGCCGAGAAAATCACCGTCTCATGGGGCCGGACTGTCAGGGTCAGGGAAAAATCCAATATGTATCTGGTGATATCTCGGGTGCTATTAGAGATAGCGCAATAAACCAAAGTGCATTGTCTGCAGCAGGCCCTGGCGCATGAATCTGTGCAGCGGGAACGACCTCGGACCACCAGGGGCAGAGAAAATCACCGTCTCAAGGGGCCGGACTGTCACTGTCAGGTAAAAATCCAATATATATCTGGTGATATCTCGGGTGCTATTAGAGATAGCGAAATAAATCAAAGTGCATTGTCTGCAGGAGGCACTGGCGCATGAATCTGTGCAGCGGGAACGACCTCGGACCACCAGGGGCCGAGAAAACCACCGTCTCATGGGGTCGGACACTCAGGGTCAGGGACAAATCCAATATATATCTGGTGATATCTCGGGTGCTATTAGAGATAGCGCAATAAATCAAAGTGCATTGTCTGTAGGAGGCCCTGGCGCATGAATCTGTGCAGCGGGAACGACCTCGGACCGCCAGCGGCCGAGAAAACTACCGTCTCATGGGGTCGGACACTCAGGGTCAGGGAAAAACCCAATATATGTCTGGTGATATCTCGGGTGCTATTAGAGATAGCGCAATAAACCAAAGTGCATTGTCTGCAGGAAGCCCTGGCGCATGAATCTGTGCAGCGGGAACGATCTCGGTCAACCAGGGGCCGAGAAAACCACCGTCTCATGGGGTCGGACACTCAGGGTCAGGGAAAAATCCAATATATATCTGGTAATATCTCTGATGCTATTACAGATAGCGCAATAAATCAAAGTGCATTATCTGCAGGAGGCCCTGGCGCATGAATCTGTGCAGCGGGAACGACCTCGGACCACCAGGGGCAGAGAAAACCACCGTCTAATGGGGTCGGACACTCAGGGTCAGGGAAAAATCCAATATATATCTGGTGATATGTCGCGTGCTCTTACAGATAGCGCAATAAATCAAAGTGCATTGTCTGTAGGAGGCGCTGGCGCATGAATCTGTGCAGCGGGATCGACCTCGGACCACCAGGGGCCGAGAAAATCACCGTCTGATGGGGCCGGACTGTCAGGGTCAGGGAAAAATCCAATATGTATCTGGTGATATCTCGGGTGCTATAAGAGATAGCGCAACAAACCAAAGTGCATTGTCTGCAGGAGGCCCTGGCGCATGAATCAGTGCAGCGGGAACGCCCTCGGACCACCAGGGTCCGAGAAAATCACCGTCTCATGGGGCCGGACTGTCAGGGTCAGGGAAAAATCCAATATGTATCTGGTGATATCTCGGGTGCTATTAGAGATAGCGCAATAAACCAAAATGCATTGTCTGCAGCAGGCCCTGGCGCATGAATCTGTGCAGCAGGAACGACCTCGGACCACCAGGGGCCGAGAAAATCACCGTCTCATGGGGCCGGACTGTCAGGGTCAGTGAAAAATCCAATATATTTCTGGTGATATCTCGGGTGCTATTACAGATAGCGCAATAAATCAAAGTGCATTGTCTGTAGGAGGCCCTGGCGCATGAATCTGTGCAGCGGGAACGCCCTCGGACCACCAGGGGCCGAGAAAACTACCGTCTCATGGGGCCGGACACTCAGGGTCAGGGAAAAATCCAATATATGTCTGGTGATATCTCGGATGCTATTACAGATAGCGCAATAAATCAAAGTGCTTTGTCTGCAGCAGGCCCTGGCGCATGAATCTGTGCAGCGGGAACGACCTCGGACCACCAGGGGCCGAGAAAATCACCGTCTCATGGGGCCGGACTGTCAGGGTCAGGGAAAAATCCAATATGTATCTGGTGATATCTCGGGTGCTATTAGAGATAGCGATATAAACCAAAGTGCATTGTCTGCAGGAGGTCCTGGCGCGTGCATCTGTGCTGCGCGAACGACCTCGGACCACCAGGGGCCGAGAAATCAACCTTCTCATGGGTCCGGACACTCAGGGTCAGGGGAAAGTCCAATATATATATTGTGATATCTCGGGTGCTATTACAGATAGGGCAATAAATCAATGTGCATTGTCTGTAGCAGGCCCTGGCGCATGAATCTGTGCAGCGGGAACCCCCTCGGACCACCACGGGCCGAGAAAAAAACCGTCTCATGGGGCCGAACTGTCAGGGTCAGGGAAAAATCCAATATATATATGTTGATATCTCGGGTGCTATTAGAGATAGCGAAATAAATCAAAGTGCATTGTCTGCAGGAGGCCCTGGCCCATGAATCTGTGCAGCGGGAACGACGTCGGACCACCAGGGGCCGAGAAAACTACCGTCTCATGGGGCCGGACACTCAGTGTCAGGGGAAAATCCAATATAAATCTGGTGATATCTCGGGTGCTATTACAGATAGCGCACTAAACCGAAGAGAATTATCTGCAGGAAGCCCTGGCGCAACAATCTGCTCAGCGGGATCGACCTCGGAAAACCAGGGGCCGAGAAAACCACCGTCTCATGGGGTCGGACACTCAGGGTCAGGGAAAAATCCAATACACATCTGGTGATATCTCGGGTGCTGTTACAGATAGCGCAATAAATCAAAGTGCATTGTCTGTAGGAGATCCTGGCGCATGAATCTGTGCAGCGGGAACGACCTCGGACCACCAGGGGCCGACAAAACCACCGTCACATGGGGTCGGACACACAGGGTCAGGGAAAAATCCAATATATATATGGTGATATCTCGGGTGCTATTACAGAAAGCGCAATAAATGAAAGTGCATTGTCTGTAGGAGGCCCTGGCGCACGAATCTGTGCAGCGGGATCGGCCTCGGACCACCAGGGGCCGAGAAAATTACAGATATTCGGAATCCGTCACCCAAGGTCATGTATAAATCCAGCATATATCTGGTGATATCTCGGGTGCTATTAGAGATAGCGCAATAAATCGAAGTGAATTATCTGCAGCAAGCCTTGGCGCATGTATCTGTTCAACGGGATCATCCTCGGACCACGAGGGACCGAGAAAACCATCGACACATGGGGTCGGACTGTCAGGGTCAAGGAAAAATCCAATATATATCTGGTGATATCTCGGGTGATATTACAGAAAGCGCAATAAATGAAAGTGCATTGTCTGTAGGAGGCCCTGGCGCATGAGTCTGTGCAGCGGGATCGACATCGGACCACGTGGGACCGAGAAAACCATCGACACATGGGGCCGGACTGTCAGGGTCAAGGAAAAATCCAATATATATCTGGTGGTAACTCGTGTGCTATTAGAGATAGCGAAATAAATCAAAGTGCATTGTCTGCAGGTGGCCCTGGCGCATGGACCTGTGCAGCGGGGACGACCTCGGACCACGAGGGGCCGAGAAAACCACCGTCTCATGGGGTCGGACACTCAGGGTCAGGGACAAATCCAATATATATCTGGTGATATCTCGGGTGATATTACAGATAGCGCAATAAATCAAAGTGCATTGCCTGTAGGAGGCCCTGGCGCATGAATCTGTGTAGCGGGAACGACCTCGGACCGCCAGCCGCCGAGAAAACTACCGTCTCATGAGGTCGGACACTCAGGGTCAGGGAAAAATCCAATATATGTCTGGTGATATCGCGGGTGCTATTAGAGATAGCGCAATAAACCAAAGTGCATTGTCTGCAGGAGGCCCTGGCGCATGAATCTGTGCAGCGGGAACGACCTCGGTCCACCAGGGGCCGAGAAAACCACCGTCTCATGGGGTCGGACATTGAGGGTCAGGGAAAAATCCAATATATATCTGGTAATATCTCTGATGCTATTACAGATAGCGCAATAAATCAAAGTGCATTATCTGCAGGAGGCCCTGGCCCATGAATCTGTGCAGCGGGAACGACGTCGGACCACCAGGGGCCGAGAAAACCACCGTCTCATGGGGCCGGACTGTCAGGGTCAGGGAAAAATCCAATATATATCTGGTGATAAGTCGGGTGCTATTAGAGATAGCGAAATAAATCAAAGTGCATTGTCTGCAGGGGGCACTGGCGTATGAATCTGTGCAGCGGGAAAGATCTCGGACCACCAGGGGCCGAGAAAACCACCGTCTAATGGGGTCGGACACTCAGGGTCAGGGAAAAATCCAATATATATCTGGTGATATGTCGCGTGCTCTTACAGATAGCGAAATAAATCAAAGTGCATTGTCTGCAGGAGGCCCTGGCGCATGAATTTGTGCAGCGGGATCGGCCTCGGACCACCAGGGGCCGAGAAAATCACCGTCTCATGGGGCCGGACTGTCAGGGTCAGGGAAAAATCCAATATATATATCTGGTGATATCTCGGGTGCTATTAGAGATAGCGCAATAAATAAAAGTGCGTTGTCTGTAGGAAGCCCTGGCGCATGAATCTGTTCAGCGGGATCGACCTCGGACCTCGAGGGGCCGAGAAAACCATCGACACATGGGGCCGGACTGTCAGGGTCAAGGAAAAATCCAATATATGTCGGGTGATATCTCGGGTGCTATTAGAGATAGCGCAATAAATCAAAGTGCATTGTCTGCAGGAGGCCCTAGCGCATGAATCTGTGCAGCGGGAACGATCTCGGACCACCAGGGGCCGAGAAAACCACCGTCTCATGGGGCCGGACTGTCAGGGTCAAGGAAAAATTCAATATATATCTGGTGATATCTCGGGTGCTATTACAGATAGCGCAATAAATCAAATTGCATTGTCTGCAGGAAGCCTTGGCGCATGAATCTGTGCAGCGGGAACGACCTCGGACCACCAGGGGCCGACAAAACCACCGTCACATGGGGTCGGACACTCAGGGTCAGGGAAAGATCCAATATATATATGGTGATATCTCGGGTGCTATTACAGAAAGCGCAATAAATGGAAGTGCATTGTCTGTAGGAGGCCCTGGCGCATGAATCTGTGCAGCGGGATCGGCCTCGGACCACCAGGGGCCGAGAAAATTACAGATATTCGGAATCCGTCACCCAAGGTCATGTATAAATCCAGCATATATCTGGTGATATCTCGGGTGCTATTACAGATAGCGCAATAAATCAAAGTGAATTGTCTGCAGGAAGCCTTGGCGCAAGAATCTGTTCAGCGGGATCGACCTCGGACCACCAGGGGCCGAGAAAACTACGGTCTCATGGTGCCGGACACTCAGGGTCTGGGAAAAATCCAATATATATCTGGTTATATCTCGGGTGCTATTAGAGATAGCGCAATAAATCAAAGTGCATTGTCTGTAGGAGGCCCTGGCGCATGAATCTGTGCAGCGGGATCGGCCTCGGACCACCAGGGGCCGAGAAAATTACAGATATTCGGAATCCGTCACCCAAGGTCATGTATAAATCCAGCATATATCTGGTGATATCTCGGGTGCTATTAGAGATAGCGCAATAAATCAAAGTGAATTATCTGCAGCAAGCCTTGGCGCATGAATCTGTTCAGGGTGATCATCCTCGGACCACGAGGGACCGAGAAAACCATCGACACATGGGGTCGGACTGTCAGGGTCAAAGAAAAATCCAATATATATCTGGTGATATCTCTGGTGCTATTAGAGATAGCGCAATAAATCAAAGTGCATATTCTGCAGGAGGCCCTGGCGCATGAATCTGTGCTGCGGGAACGACCTCGCACCACCTGGGGCCGAGAGAATCACCGTCTCATGGGGCCAGACTGTCAGGGTCAGGTAAAAATCCAATATATATCTGGTGACATCTCGCGTGCTCTTACAGATAGCGCGATAAATCAAAGTGCATTGTCTGCAGGAGGCCCTGGCGCATGAATCTGTGCAGCGGGAACGACCTCGGACCACCAGGGGCCGAGAAAACCACCGTCTAATGGGGTCGGACACTCAGGGTCAGGGAAAAATCCAATATATATCTGGTGATATGTCGCGTGCTCTTACAGATAGCGCAATAAATCAAAGTGCATTGTCTGTAGGAGGCCCTGGCGCATGAATCTGTGCAGCGGGATCGACCTCGGACCACCAGGGGCCGAGAAAATCACCGTCCGATGGGGCCGGACTGTCAGTGTCAGGGAAAAATCCAATATATATCTGGTGATATCACGGGTGCTATTAGAGATGGCGCAATAAATCAAAGTGAATTATCTGCAGGAGGCCCTGGCGCATGAATCTGTGCAGCGGGAACGACCTAGGACCACGAGGGGCCGAGAAAACCACAGTCTCATGGGGCCGGACACTCAGGGTCAGGGAAAAATCCAATATATATCTGGTGATATCTCGGGTGCTATTACAGATAGCTCAATAAATCAAAGTGCATTTTCTGCAGGAGGCCCTGGCGCATGAATCTGTGCAGCGGGAACGACCTCTGACCATCAGGGGCCGAGAAAATTACCGTCTCATGGGGCCGACCACTCAGGGTCTGGGAAAAATCCAATATATATCTGGTAATATCTCGGGTGCTATTAGAGATAGCGCAATAAATCAAAGTGCATTGTCTGCAGGAAGCCCTAGCGCATGAATCTGTGCAGCGGGAACGACCTCGGACCAGCAGGGGCCGAGAAAACCACCGTCTCATGGGGTCGGACACTCAGGGTCAGGGAAAAACCCAATATATATATGGTGATATCTCGGGTGCTATTACAGAAAGCGCAATAAACCAAAGTGAATTGTCTGCAGGAAGCCTTGGCGCATGAATCTGTTCAGCGGGATCGACCTCGGAAAACCAGGGGCCGAGAAAACCACCGTCTCATGGGGTCGGACACTCAGGGTCAGGGAAAAATCCAATTCACATCTGGTGATATCTCGGGTGCTATTACAGATAGCGCAATAAATCAAAGTGCATTGTCTGTAGGAGATCCTGCCGCATGAATCTGTGCAGCGGGAACGACCTCGGACCACCAGGGGCCGACAAAACCACCGTCACATGGGGTCGGACACACAGGGTCAGGGAAAAATCCAATATATATATGGTGATATCTCGGTTGCTATTACAGAAAGCGCAATAAATGAAAGTGCATTGTCTGTAGGAGTCCCTGGCGCATGAATCTGTGCAGCGGGATCGGCTTCGGACCACCAGGGGCCGAGAAAATTACAGATATTCGGAATCCGTCACCCAAAGTCATGTATAAATCCAGCATATATCTGGTGATATCTCGGGTGCTATTAGAGATAGCGCAATAAATCAAAGTGAATTATCTGCAGCAAGCCTTGGCGCATGAATCTGTTCAGCGGGATCATCCTCGGACCACGAGGGACCGAGAAAACCATCGACACATGGGGTAGGACTGTCAGGGTCAAGGAAAAATCCAATATATATCTGGTGATATCTCGGGTGATATTACAGAAAGCGCAATAAATGAAAGTGCATTGTCTGTAGGAGGCCCTGGCGCATGAGTCTGTGCAGCGGGATCGACATCGGACCACGTGGGACCGAGAAAACCATCGACACATGGGGCCGGACTGTCAGGGTCAAGGAAAAATCCAATATATATCTGTTGATATCTCGGGTGATATTAGAGATATCGCAATAAATCAAAGTGCATTGTCTGCAGGAGGCCCAGGCGCATGAATCTGTGCAGCGAGATCGACCTCGGACCTGCAGGGGCCGAGAAAATCACCGTCCCATGGGGCCGGACTGTCAGGGTCAGGGAAAAATCCAATATATAACTGGTGATATCTCGGGTGCTATTACAGATAGCGCAATAAATAAAAGTGCATTGTCTGCAGGATGCCATGGCGCATGAATCTGTGCAGCGGGATCGGCATCGGACCACGAGGGACCGAGAAAACCACCGTCTCATGGGGACGGACACTCAGGGTCAGGGAAAAATCCAATATAAATCTGGTGATATCTCGGGTGCTATTACAGATGGCGCAATAAATCAAAGTGCATTGTCTGCAGGAGGCCCTGGAGCATGAATCTGTTCAGCGGGAACGACCTCGGACCAGCAGGGACCGAGAAAACCACCGTCTCATCTGGCCTGACTGTCAGGGTGAGGGAAAAATGCAATATATATCTAGCGGTATCTCGGGTGCTATTAGAGATAGCGAAATAAATCAAAGTTCATTGTCTGCAGGAGGCCCTAGCGCATGAATCTGTGCAGGGGGAACGACCTCGGACCACCAGGGGCCGAGGAAACTACCGTCTCATGGGGCCGGACTGTCAGGGTCAGGGAAAAATCCAATATATATCTGGTGATATCTCGGGTGCTATTAGAGATAGCGCAATAAATCAGAGTGCAATGTCTGTTGGAGGCACTGGCGCATGGATCTGTGCAACGGGATCGACCTCGGACCTCGAGGGGCCGAGAAAACCATCGACACATGGGGCCGGACTGTCAGGGTCAAGGAAAAATCCAATATATGTCGGGTGATATCTCGGGTGCTATTAGAGATAGCGCAATAAATCAAAGTGCATTGTCTGCAGGAGGCCCTAGCGCATGAATCTGTGCAGCGGGAACGATCTCGGACCACCAGGGGCCGAGAAAACCACCGTCTCATGGGGCCGGACTGTCCGGGTCAAGGAAAAATTCAATATATATCTGGTGATATCTCGGGTGCTATTACAAATAGCGCAATAAATCAAATTGCATTGTCTGCAGGAAGCCTTGGCGCATGAATCTGTGCAGCGGGAACGACCTCGGACCACGAGGGGCCGACAAAACCACCGTCACATGGGGTCGGACACTCAGGGTCAGGGAAAGATCCAATATATATATGGTGATATCTCGGGTGCTATTACAGAAAGCGCAATAAATGAAAGTGCATTGTCTGTAGGAGGCCCTGGCGCATGAATCTGTGCAGCGGGATCGGCCTCGGACCACCAGGGGCCGAGAAAATTACAGATATTCGGAATCCGTCACCCAAGGTCATGTATAAATCCAGCATATATCTGGTGATATCTCGGGTGCTATTACAGATAGCGCAATAAACCAAAGTGAATTGTCTGCAGGAAGCCTTGGCGCATGAATCTGTTCAGCGGGATCGACCTCGGACCACCAGGGGCCGAGAAAACTACGGTCTCATGGTGCCGGACACTCAGGGTCTGGGAAAAATCCAATATATATCTGGTGATATCTCGGGTGCTATTACAGATAGCGCAATAAATCAAAGTGCATTGTCTGTAACAGGCACTGGCGCATGAATCCGTGCAGCGGGATCGTCCTCGGACCACGAGGGACCGAGAAAACCATCGGCACATGGGGCCGGACTGTCAGGGTCAAGGAAAAATCCAATATATATCTGGTGATATCTCGGGTGCTATTACAGATAGCGCAATAAATCAAAGTGCATTGTCTGCAGGAGGCCCTAGCGCAAGGAATCTGTGCAGCGGGAACGACCTCGGACCACCAGGGGCCGAGAAAATCTCCGTCACATGGGGCCGGACTGTCAGGGTCATGGGATAATCCAATATATATCTGGTGATATCTCGGGTGCTATTAGAGATAGCGCAATGAACCAAAGTGAATAATCTGCAGGATGCCCTGGCGCATGAATCTGTGCAGCGGGATCGACATCGGAACACGAGGGACCGAGAAAACCATCGACACATGGGGCCGGACTGTCAGGGTCAAGGAAAAATCCAATATATATCTGGTGATATCTCGGGTGCTATTAGAGATAGCGCAATAAACCAAAATGCATTGTCCGTAGGAGGCCCTTGCGCATGAATCTGTGCAGCAGGAACGACATCGGACCACCAGGGGCCGAGAAAATTACAGATTTTCGGTATCCGTCACCCAATGTCATGTAATAATCCAGCATATATCTGGTGATATCTCGGGTTCTATTACAGATAGCGAAATAAATCAAAGTGCATTATCTGTAGCAGGCCCTGTCGCATGAATCCGTGCAGCGGGATCGACCTCGGACCACCAGGGGCCGAGAAAATCACCGTCTCATGGGGCCGGACTGTCAGGATCAGGAAAAATCCAATATATAACTGGTGATATCTCGGGTGCTATTAGAGATAGCGCAATAAATCAAAGTGCATTGTCTGTAGCAGGCACTGGCGCATGAATCTGTGCAGCGGGAACGACCTCGGACCACCAGGGGCCGAGAAAGCCACCGTCCCATGGGGCCGGAAACTCAGGGTAAGGGAAAAATCCAATATATATCTGGTGATATCTCGGGTGCTATTACAGATAGCGCAATAAACCAAAGTGCATTGTCCGTAGGAGGCCCTTGCGCATGAATCTGTGCAGCAGGAACGACATCGGACCACCAGGGGCCGAGAAAAATACAGATTTTCGGTATCCGTCACCCAATGTCATGTAATAATCCAGCATATATCTGGTGATATCTCGGGTTCTATTGCAGATTGCGCGATAAATCAAAGTGCATTGTCTGCAGGAGGTCCTGGCGCATGCATCTGTGCTGCAGGAACGACCTCGGACCACCAGGGGCCGAGAAAACCACCGTCTCATGGGGCCGGAAACTCGGGGTCAGGGGAAAATCCAATATATATCTGGTGATATCTAGGGTGCTATTAGAGATAGGGCAATAATTCAAAGTGCATTGTCCGTAGGAGGCCCTTGCGCATGACTCTGGCCAGCGGGAACGACCTCGAACCACCAGGGGCCAAGAAAACCACCGTCCCATGGGGCCGGACACTCAGGGTCAGGGAAAAATCCAATATATATCTGGTGATATCTCGGGTGCTATTAGAGATAGCGCAATAAACCAAAGTGAATTATCTGTAGCAGGCCCTGGCGCATGAATCTGTGGAGCGGTAACGACCTCGGACCACCAGGGGCCGAGTAAACCCCCGTCACATGGGGTCGGACACTCAGGGTCAGGGAAAAATCCAATATATATCTGGTGATATCTCGGGTGCTACTAGAGATAGCGCTATAAACCAAAGTGAATTATCTGCAGGAGGCGCTGGCGCATGAATCTGTGCAGCGGGAACGATCTCGGACCATCAGGGGCCGAGAAAATCACCGTCTCATGGGGCCGGACACTCAGGGCCAGGGAAAAATCCAATATATATCTGGTGATATCTCGGGTGCTATTAGAGATAGCGCAATAAACCAAAGTGAATTATCTGTAGCAGGCCCTGGCGCATGAATCTGTGCAGCGGTAACGACCTCGGACCACCAGGGGCCGAGTAAACCCCCGTCTCATGGGGTCGGACACTCAGGGTCAGGGAAAAATCCAATATATATCTGGTGATATCTCGGGTGCTATTAGAGATAGCGCAATAAACCAAAGTGAATTATCTGCAGGAGGCCCTGGCGCATGAATCGGTGCAGCGGGAACGACCTCGGACCACCAGGGGCCGAGAAAACCACCGTTCCATGGGGCCGGACACTCAGGGTCAGGGGAAAATCCAATATATATCTGGTGATATCTCGGGTGCTATTAGAGATAGCGCAATAATCCAACGTGAATTATCTATAGGAGGCCCTGGCGCATGAATCTGTGCAGCGGGAACGAGTTCGGACCACCAGGGGCCGAGAAAACCACCGTCCCATGGGGCCGGACACTCAGGGTCAGGGAAAAATCCAATATATATCTGGTGATATCTCGGGTGCTATTAGAGATAGCGCACTAAACCAAAGCGAATTATCTATAGGAGGCCCTGGCGCATGAGTCTGGCCAGCGGGAACGACCTCGGACCACCAGGGGCCGAGAAAACCACCGTCTCATGGGGCCGGACACTCAGGGTCAGGGGAAAATCCAATATATATCTGGTGATATCTAGGGTGCTATTAGAGATAGGGCAATAATTCAAAGTGCCTTGTCTGTAGCAGGCACTGGCGCATGAATCTGTGCAGCGGGAACGACCTCGGACCACCAGGGGCCGAGAAAGCCACCGTCCCATGGGGCCGGAAACTCAGGGTAAGGGAAAAATCCAATATATATCTGGTGATATCTCGGGTGCTATTACAGATAGCGCAATAAATCAAAGTGCATTGTCTGTAGGAGGCCCTGGCGCATGAATCTGGCCAGCGGGAACGACCTCGGACCACCAGGGGCCGAGAAAACCACCGTCTCATGGGGCCGGACACTCGGGGTCAGGGGAAAATCCAATATATATCTGGTGATATCCAGGGTGCTATTAGAGATAGGGCAATAATTCAAAGTACATTGTCCGTAGGAGGCCCTTGCGCATGAATCTGGCCAGCGGGAACGACCTCGAACCACCAGGGGCCGAGAAAACCACCGTCCCATGGGGCCGGACACTCAGGGTCAGGGAAAAATCCAATATATATCTGGTGATATCTCGGGTGCTACTAGAGATAGCGCAATAAACCAAAGTGAATTATCTGCATTAGGCCCTGGCGCATGAATCTGTGCAATGGTATCTACCTCGGTCCACCAGGGTCCGATAAAATCACCGACACATGGGGCCGGGCACCCAGGGTCAGGGAAAAATCCAATATATATCTGGTGATATCTCGGGTGCTATTAGAGATAGCGCAATTAATCAAAGTGCAAGCTCTGCAGGATGTCCTAGCGCATGAATCTTTGCAGCGGGAACGACCTCGGACCACCAGGGGCCGAGAAAACTACCGTCTCATGGGGTCGGACACTCAGGGTCAGGGAAAAATCCAATATATATCTGCTGATATCTCGGGTGCTATTATAGGTAGCGCAATAAATCAAAGTGCATTGTCTGTAGGAGGCCCTGGCGCATGAATCTATGCAGCGGGAACGACCTCTGCCCACCAGGGGCCGAGAAAACCACCGTCTCATGGGGTCGGACACTCAGGATCAGGTAAAAATCCAATATAAATCTGTTGATATCTCGGGTGCTATTACAGATAGCGCAATAAATCAAAGTGCATTGTCTGTAGGAGGCCCTAGCGCATGAATCAGTGCAGCGGGAACGACCTCGGACCACCAGGGGCCGAGAAAACCATCGACACATGCGGCCGGACTGTCAGGGTCAAGGAAAAATCCAATATATATCTGGTGATATCTCGGGTGCTATTAGAGATAGCGCAATAAATCAAAGTGAATTATCTGCAGGGGGCACTGGCGCATGAATCTGAGAAGCGGGACTGACCACGGACCACGAGGGACCGAGAAAACCATCGACACATGGGGCCGGACTGTCAGGGTCATGTAAAAACCCAGGATGTATCTGATGATATCTCGGGTGCTATTAGAGATAGCGCAATAAATCAAAGAGCATTGTCTGTAGGAGGCCCTGGCTCATGAATCTGTGCAGCGGGAACGACCTCGTACCACCAGGGGCCGAGAAAACCGCAGTATCATGGGGCCGGACACTCAGGGTCAGGGAAAAATCCAATATATATCTGGCGATATCTTGGGTGCTATTAGAGATAGCGCAATAAACCAAAGTGAATTATCTGCAGGAGGCCCCGGCGCATGAATCTGTGCAGCGGGAACGACCTCGAACCACCAGGGGCCGAGAAAACCACCGTCCCGAGGGGCCGGACACTTAGGGTCAGTGAAAAATCCAATATATATCTGGTGATATCTCGGGTGCTATTACAGATAGCGCAATAAATCAAAGTGCATTGTCTGTAGGAGGCCCTGGCGCATGAATCTGTGCAGCGGGAACGACCTCGGACCAACGTCGGCAGAGAAAACCACAGTCTCATGGGTTCGGACACTCAGGGTCAGGGAAAAATCCAATATATATCTGGTGATATCTTGGGTGCTATTAGAGATAGCGCAATAAACCAAAGTGAATGATCTGCAGGAGGCCCTGGCGCATGAATCTGTGCAGCGGGAACGACCTCGGACCACCAGGGGCCGATAAAACCACCGTCCCGAGGGGCCGGACACTTAGGGTCAGTGAAAAATCCAATATATATCTGGTGATATCTCGGGTGCTATTACAGATAGCGCAATAAGTCAAAGTGAATTATCTGCAGGAGGCCCTGGCGCATGAATCTGTGCATCGGGAACGACCTCGGACCACCAGGGGCCGAGTAAACCACAGTCTCATGGGGCCGGACACTCAGGGTCAGGGTAAAATCCAATATATATCTGGTGATATCTCGGGTGCTATTACAGATAGCGCAATAAATCAAAGTGCATTGTCTGTAGGAGGCCCTGGCGCATGAATCTGTACAGTGGGAACGTCCTCGGACCACCAGGGGCCGAGAAAACCACCGTCTCATGGGGCCGGGCACTCAGGGTCAGTGAAAAATCCAATATATATCTGGTGATATCTCGGGTGCTATTACAGATAGCGCAATAAATCAAAGTGCATTGTCTGTAGGAGGCCCTGGCGCATGAATCTGTGCAGTGGGAACGACCTCGGACCAACATCGGCAGAGAAAACCACAGTCTCATGGGTTCGGACACTCAGGGTCAGGGTAAAATCCAATATATATCTGGTGATATCTCGGGTGCTATTACAGATAGCGCAATAAATCAAAGAGCATTGTCTGTAGGAGGCCCTGGCGCATGAATCTGTGCATCGGGAACGACCTCGGACCACCAGGGTCCGAGAAAATCACAGTCTCATGGGGCCGGACACTCAGGGTCAGGGGAAAATCCAATATATATCTGGTGATATCTCGGGTGCTATTAGAGATAGCGCAATAAACCAAAGTGAATTATCTGCAGGAGGCCCTGGCGCATGAAACAGTGCAACGGGAACGACCTCGGACCACCAGGGGCCGAGAAAACCACAGTCTCATGGGGCCGGACACTCAGGGTCAGGGAAAAATCCAATATATATCTGGTGATATCTCTGGTGCTATTACAGATAGCGCAATAAATCAAAGTGCATTGTCCGTAGGAGGCCCTGGCGCACGAATCTGTGCAGCGGGAACGACCTCGGACCACCAGGGGCCGAGAAAACCACCGTCCCGAGGGGCCGGACACTTAGGGTCAGTGAAAAATCCAATATATATCTGGTGATATCTCGGGTGCTATTACAGATAGCGCAATAAGTCAAAGTGCATTGTCTGTAGGAGGCCCTGGCGCCTGAATCTGTGCAGTGGGAACGACCTCGGACAACCAGGGGACGAGAAAACCACAGTCTCATGGGGCCGGACACTCAGGGTCAGTGTAAAATCCAATATATATCTGGTGATATCTCTGGTGCTATTACAGATAGCGCAATAAATCAAAGTGCATTGTCCGTAGGAGGCCCTGGCGCACGAATCTGTGCAGCGGGAACGACCTCGGACCACCAGGGGCCGAGAAAACCACCGTCTCATGGGGCCGGACACTCAGGGTCAGTGAAAAATCCAATATATATCTGGTGATATCTCGGGTGCTATTGCAGATAGCGCAATAAATCAAAGTGCATTGTCTGTAGGAGGCCCTGATGCATGAATCTGTGCAGCGGGAACGACCTCGGACCACCAGGGGCCGAGAAAACCACCGTCTCATGGGGCCGGACACTCAGGGTCAGGGGAAAATCCACTATATATCTGGTGATATCTCGGGTGCTAATAGAGATAGCGCAATAAACCAAAGTGAATTATCTGCAGGAGGCCCTGGCGCATGAATCTGTGCAACGGGAACGACCTCGGACCACCGGGGGCCGAGAAAATCACAGTCTCATGGGGCCGGACACTCAGGGTCAGGGGAAAATCCAATATATATCTGGTGATATCTCGGGTGCTATTAGAGATAGCGCAATAAATCAAAGTGCATTGTCTGTGGGAGGCCCCGGCGCATGAATCTGTGCATCGGGAACGACCTCGGACCACCAGGGGCCGAGTAAACCACAGTCTCATGGGGTCGGACACTCAGGGTCAGGGAAAAATCCAATATATATCTGGTGATATATCGGGTGCTATTACAGTTAGCGCAATAAATCAAAGTGCATTGTCTGTAGGAGGCCCTGATGCATGAATCTGTGCAGCGGGAACGACCTCGGACCACCAGGGGCCGAGAAAACCGCAGTCTCATGGGGCCGGACACTCAGGGTAAGGGGAAAATCCAATATATATCTGGTGATATGTCGGGTGCTATTAGAGATAGCGCAATAAACCAAAGTGAATTATCTGCAGGAGGCCCTGGCGCATGAAACAGTGCAACGGGAACTACCTCGGACCACCAGGCGCCGAGAAAACCACAGTCTCATGGGGCCGGACACTCAGGGTCAGGGAAAAATCCAATATATATCTGGCGATATCTTGGGTGCTATTAGAGATAGCGCAATAAACCAAAGTGAATTATCTGCGGGAGGCCCTGGCGCATGAATCTGTGCAGCGGGAACGACCTCGGACCACCAGGGGCCGAGAAAACCACCGTCCCGAGGGGCCGGACACTTAGGGTCAGTGAAAAATCCAATATATATCTGGTGATATCTCGGGTGCTATTACTGATAGCGCAATAAGTCAAAGTGCATTGTCTGTAGGAGGCCCTGGCGCCTGAATCTGTGCAGTGGGAACGACCTCGGACAACCAGGGGACGAGAAAACCACAGTCTCATGGGGCCGGACACTCAGGGTCAGGGGAAAATCCAATATATATCTGGTGATATCTGGGGTGCTATTAGAGATAGCGCAATAAATCAAAGTGCATTGTCTGTAGGAGGCCCTGGCGCATGGATCTGTGCAGCGGGAACGACCTCGGACCAACATCGGCAGAGATAACCACAGTCTCATGGGGTCGGACACTCAGGGTCAGGGGAAAATCCAATATATATCTGGTGATATCTCGGGTGCTATTACATATAGCGCAATAAATCAAAGTGCATTGTCTGTAGGAGGCCCTGGATCATGAATCTGTGCAGCGGGAACGACCTCAGACCACCAGGGGCCTAGAAAACCACAGTCTCATGGTGCCGGACACTCAGGGTCAGGGGAAAATCCAATATATATCTGGTGATATCTCGGGTGCTATTACAGATAGCGCAATAAACCAAAGTGAATTATCTGCAGGAGGCCCTGGCGGATGAACCTGTGCCGCAGGAACGTCCTCGGACCACCAGGGGCCGAGAAAACCACCGTCCCGAGGGGCCGGACACTTAGGGTCAGTGAAAAATCCAATATATATCTGGTGATATCTGGGCTGCTATTAACGATAGCGCAATAAATCAAAGTGAATTATCTGCAGCAGGCCCTGGCGCATGAATCTGTGCAACGGGAACGACCTCGGACCACCAGGGGCCGAGAAAACCACAGTCTCATGGTTCCAGACACTCAGGGTCAGGGAAAAATCCAATATATATCTGGTGATATCTTAGGTGCTATTAGAGATAGCGCAATAAACCAAAGTGAATTATCTGCAGGAGGCCCTGCCGCATGAATCTGTGCAACGGGAACGTCCTCGGACCACCAGGGGCCGAGAAAACCACAGTCTCATGGGGCCGGACACTCAGGGTCAGGGTAAAATCCAATATATATCTGGTGATATCTCGGGTGCAATTACAGATAGCGAAATATATCAAAGTGCATTGTCTGTAGGAGGCCCTGGCGCATGAATCTGTGCAGCGGGAACGACCTCGGACCACCAGGGGCCGAGAAAACCACCGTCTCATGGGGCCGGACACTCAGGGTCAGTGAAAAATCCAATATATATCCGGTGATAGCTCGGCTGCTATTACAGATAGCGCAATAAATCAAAGTGCATTGTCCGTAGGAGGCCCTGGCGCACGAATCTGTGCAGCGGGAACGACCTCGGACCACCAGGGGCCGAGAAAACCACCGTCTCACGGGGCCGGACACTCAGGGTCAGGGGAAAATCCAATATATATCTGGTGATATCTCGGGTGCTATTAGAGATAGCGCAATAAACCAAAGTGAGTTATCTGCAGGAGGCCCTGGCGCATGAATCTGTGCAACGGGAACGACCTCGGACCACCAGGGGCCGAGAAAACCACAGTCTCATGGGGCCGGACACTCAGGGTCAGGGGAAAATCCAATATATATCTGGTGATATCTCGGGTGCTATTAGAGATAGCGCAATAAATCAAAGTGCATTGTCTGTAGGAGGCCCTGGCGCATGAATCTGTGCAGCGGGAACGACCTCGGACCACCAGGGGCCGAGACAAACACCGTCTCATGGGGCCGGACACTGAGGGTCAGGGTAAAATCCAATATATATCTGGTGATATCTCGGGTGCTATTACATATAGCGCAATAAATCAAAGTGCATTGTCTGTAGGAGGCCCTGGATCATGAATCTGTGCAGCGGGAACGACCTCAGACCACCAGGGGCCTAGAAAACCACAGTCTCATGGGGCCGGACACTCAGGGTCAGGGGAAAATCCAATATATATCTGGTGATATCTCGGGTGCTATTACAGATAGCGCAATAAACCAAAGTGAATTATCTGCAGGAGGCCCTGGCGGATGAATCTGTGCCGCAGGAACGTCCTCGGACCACCAGGGGCCGAGAAAACCATCGACACATGCGGCCGGACTGTCAGGGTCAAGGAAAAATCCAATATATATCTGGTGATATCTCGGGTGCTATTAGAGATAGCGCAATAAATCAAAGTGAATTATCTGCAGGGGGCACTGGCGCATGAATCTGAGAAGCGGGACCGACCACGGACCACGAGGGACCGAGAAAACCATCGACACATGGGGCCGGACTGTCAGGGTCATGTAAAAACCCAGGATGTATCTGATGATATCTCGGGTGCTATTAGAGATAGCGCAATAAATCAAAGAGCATTGTCTGTAGGAGGCCCTGGCTCATGAATCTGTGCAGCGGGAACGACCTCGTACCACCAGGGGCCGAGAAAACCGCAGTATCATGGGGCCGGACACTCAGGGTCAGGGAAAAATCCAATATATATCTGGCGATATCTTGGGTGCTATTAGAGATAGCGCAATAAACCAAAGTGAATTATCTGCAGGAGGCCCCGGCGCATGAATCTGTGCAGCGGGAACGACCTCGAACCACCAGGGGCCGAGAAAACCACCGTCCCGTGGGGCCGGACACTTAGGGTCAGTGAAAAATCCAATATATATCTGGTGATATCTCGGGTGCTATTACAGATAGCGCAATAAATCAAAGTGCATTGTCTGTAGGAGGCCCTGGCGCATGAATCTGTGCAGCGGGAACGACCTCGGAACAACGTCGGCAGAGAAAACCACCTTCTCATGGGTTCGGACACTCAGGGTCAGGGAAAAATCCAATATATATCTGGTGATATCTTGGGTGCTATTAGAGATAGCGCAATAAACCAAAGTGAATGATCTGCAGGAGGCCCTGGCGCATGAATCTGTGCAGCGGGAACGACCTCGGACCACCAGGGGCCGAGAAGACCACCGTCCCGAGGGGCCGGACACTTAGGGTCAGTGAAAAATCCAATATATATCTGGTGATATCTCGGGTGCTATTACAGATAGCGCAATAAGTCAAAGTGAATTATCTGCAGGAGGCCCTGCCGCATGAATCTGTGCAACGGGAACGTCCTCGGACCACCAGGGGCCGAGAAAACCACAGTCTCATGGGGCCGGACACTCAGGGTCAGGGTAAAATCCAATATATATCTGGTGATATCTCGGGTGCAATTACAGATAGCGAAATATATCAAAGTGCATTGTCTGTAGGAGGCCCTGGCGCATGAATCTGTGCAGCGGGAACGACCTCGGACCACCATCGGCAGAGAAAACCACAGTCTCATGGGGTCGGACACTCAGGGTCAGGGAAAAATCCAATATATATCTGGTGATATCTCGGGTACTATTAGAGATAGCGCAGTAAACCACAGTGAATTATCTGCAGGAGGCACTGGCGCATGAATCCGTGCAGCGGGAACGTCCTCGGACCTCCAGGGGCCGAGACAAGCACCGTCTCATGGGGCCAGACACTCAGGGTCAGGGTAAAATCCAATATATATCTGGTGATATCTCTGGTGCTATTACAGATAGCGCAATAAATCAAAGTGCATTGTCCGTAGGAGGCCCTGGCGCACGAATCTGTGCAGCGGGAACGACCTCGGACCACCAGGGGCCGAGAAAACCACCGTCTCATGGGGCCGGACACTCAGGGTGAGTGAAAAATCCAATATATATCTGGTGATAGCTCGGCTGCTATTACAGATAGCGCAATAAATCAAAGTGCATTGTCCGTAGGAGGCCCTGGCGCACGAATCTGTGCAGCGGGAACGACCTCGGACCACCAGGGGCCGAGAAAACCACCGTCTCACGGGGCCGGACACTCAGGGTCAGGGGAAAATCCAATATATATCTGGTGATATCTCGGGTGCTATTAGAGATAGCGCAATAAACCAAAGTGAGTTATCTGCAGGAGGCCCTGGCGCATGAATCTGTGCAACGGGAACGACCTCGGACCACCAGGGGCCGAGAAAACCACAGTCTCATGGGGCCGGACACTCAGGGTCAGGGGAAAATCCAATATATATCTGGTGATATCTCGGGTGCTATTAGAGATAGCGCAATAAATCAAAGTGCATTGTCTGTAGGAGGCCCTGGCGCATGAATCTGTGCAGCGGGAACCACCTCGGACCACCAGGGTCCGAGAAAACCACAGTCTCATGGGGCCGGACACTCAGGGTCAGGGAAAAATCCAATATATATCTGGTGATATCTTGGGTGCTATTAGAGATAGCGCAATAAACTCAAGTGAATTATCTGCAGGAGGCCCTGGCGCATGAATCTGTGCAGCGGGAACGACCTCGGACCACCAGGGGCCGAGACAAACACCGTCTCATGGGGCCGGACACTGAGGGTCAGGGTAAAATCCAATATATATCTGGTGATATCTCGGGTGCTATTACATATAGCGCAATAAATCAAAGTGCATTGTCTGTAGGAGGCCCTGGATCATGAATCTGTGCAGCGGGAACGACCTCAGACCACCAGGGGCCTAGAAAACCACAGTCTCATGGGGCCGGACACTCAGGGTCAGGGGAAAATCCAATATATATCTGGTGATATCTCGGGTGCTATTACAGATAGCGCAATAAACCAAAGTGAATTATCTGCAGGAGGCCCTGGCGGATGAATCTGTGCCGCAGGAACGTCCTCGGACCACCAGGGGCCGAGAAAACCACCGTCCCGAGGGTCCGGACACTTAGGGTCAGTGAAAAATCCAATATATATCTGGTGATATCTGGGCTGCTATTAACGATAGCGCAATAAATCAAAGTGAATTATCTGCAGCAGGCCCTGGCGCATGAATCTGTGCAACGGGAACGACCTCGGACCACCAGGGGCCGAGAAAACCACAGTCTCATGGTTCCGGACACTCAGGGTCAGGGAAAAATCCAATATATATCTGGTGATATCTCGGGTGCTATTAGAGATAGCGCAATTAATCAAAGTGCAAGCTCTGCAGGAGGTCCTAGCGCATGAATCTTTGCAGCGGGAACGACCTCGGACCACCAGGGGCCGAGAAAACTACCGTCTCATGGGGTCGGACACTCAGGGTCAGAGAAAAATCCAATATATATCTGCTGATATCTCGGGTGCTATTATAGGTAGCGCAATAAATCAAAGTGCATTGTCTGTAGGAGGCCCTGGCGCATGAATCTATGCAGCGGGAACGACCTCTGCCCACCAGGGGCCGAGAAAACCACCGTCTCATGGGGTCGGACACTCAGGATCAGGTAAAAATCCAATATAAATCTGTTGATATCTCGGGTGCTATTACAGATAGCGCAATAAATCAAAGTGCATTGTCTGTAGGAGGCCCTAGCGCATGAATCAGTGCAGCGGGAACGACCTCGGACCACCAGGGGCCGAGAAAACCATCGACACATGCGGCCGGACTGTCAGGGTCAAGGAAAAATCCAATATATATCTGGTGATATCTCGGGTGCTATTAGAGATAGCGCAATAAATCAAAGTGAATTATCTGCAGGGGGCACTGGCGCATGAATCTGAGACGCGGGACCGACCACGGACCACGAGGGACCGAGAAAACCATCGACACATGGGGCCGGACTGTCAGGGTCATGTAAAAACCCAGGATGTATCTGATGATATCTCGGGTGCTATTAGAGATAGCGCAATAAATCAAAGAGCATTGTCTGTAGGAGGCCCTGGCTCATGAATCTGTGCAGCGGGAACGACCTCGTACCACCAGGGGCCGAGAAAACCGCAGTATCATGGGGCCGGACACTCAGGGTCAGGGAAAAATCCAATATATATCTGGCGATATCTTGGGTGCTATTAGAGATAGCGCAATAAACCAAAGTGAATTATCTGCAGGAGGCCCCGGCGCATGAATCTGTGCAGCGGGAACGACCTCGAACCACCAGGGGCCGAGAAAACCACCGTCCCGAGGGGCCGGACACTTAGGGTCAGTGAAAAATCCAATATATATCTGGTGATATCTCGGGTGCTATTACAGATAGCGCAATAAATCAAAGTGCATTGTCTGTAGGAGGCCCTGGCGCATGAATCTGTGCAGCGGGAACCACCTCGGACCACCAGGGTCCGAGAAAATCACAGTCTCATGGGGCCGGACACTCAGGGTCAGGGGAAAATCCAATATATATCTGGTGATATCTCGGGTGCTATTAGAGATAGCACAATAAACCAAAGTGAATTATCTGCAGGAGGCCCTGGCGCATGAAACAGTGCAACGGGAACGACCTCGGACCATCAGGCGCCGAGAAAACCACAGTCTCATGGGGCCGGACACTCAGGGTCAGGGAAAAATCCAATATATATCTGGCGATATCTTGGGTGCTATTAGAGATAGCGCAATAAACCAAAGTGAATGATCTGCAGGAGGCCCTGGCGCATGAATCTGTGCAGCGGGAACGACCTCGGACCACCAGGGGCCGAGAAAACCACCGTCCCGAGGGGCCGGACACTTAGGGTCAGTGAAAAATCCAATATATATCTGGTGATATCTCGGGTGCTATTACAGATAGCGCAATAAGTCAAAGTGAATTATCTGCAGGAGGCCCTGGCGCATGAATCTGTGCATCGGGAACGACCTCGGACCACCAGGGGCCGAGTAAACCACAGTCTCATGGGGCCGGACACTCAGGGTCAGGGTAAAATCCAATATATATCTGGTGATATCTCGGGTGCTATTACAGATAGCGCAATAAATCAAAGTGCATTGTCTGTAGGAGGCCCTGGCGCATGAATCTGTACAGTGGGAACGTCCTCGGACCACCAGGGGCCGAGAAAACCACCGTCTCATGGGGCCGGGCACTCAGGGTCAGTGAAAAATCCAATATATATCTGGTGATATCTCGGGTGCTATTACAGATAGCGCAATAAATCAAAGTGCATTGTCTGTAGGAGGCCCTGGCGCATGAATCTGTGCAGTGGGAACGACCTCGGACCAACATCGGCAGAGAAAACCACAGTCTCATGGGTTCGGACACTCAGGGTCAGGGTAAAATCCAATATATATCTGGTGATATCTCGGGTGCTATTACAGATAGCGCAATAAATCAAAGAGCATTGTCTGTAGGAGGCCCTGGCGCATGAATCTGTGCATCGGGAACGACCTCGGACCACCAGGGTCCGAGAAAATCACAGTCTCATGGGGCCGGACACTCAGGGTCAGGGGAAAATCCAATATATATCTGGTGATATCTCGGGTGCTATTAGAGATAGCGCAATAAACCAAAGTGAATTATCTGCAGGAGGCCCTGGCGCATGAAACAGTGCAACGGGAACGACCTCGGACCACCAGGGGCCGAGAAAACCACAGTCTCATGGGGCCGGACACTCAGGGTCAGGGAAAAATCCAATATATATCTGGTGATATCTCTGGTGCTATTACAGATAGCGCAATAAATCAAAGTGCATTGTCCGTAGGAGGCCCTGGCGCACGAATCTGTGCAGCGGGAACGACCTCGGACCACCAGGGGCCGAGAAAACCACCGTCCCGAGGGGCCGGACACTTAGGGTCAGTGAAAAATCCAATATATATCTGGTGATATCTCGGGTGCTATTACAGATAGCGCAATAAGTCAAAGTGCATTGTCTGTAGGAGGCCCTGGCGCCTGAATCTGTGCAGTGGGAACGACCTCGGACAACCAGGGGACGAGAAAACCACAGTCTCATGGGGCCGGACACTCAGGGTCAGTGTAAAATCCAATATATATCTGGTGATATCTCTGGTGCTATTACAGATAGCGCAATAAATCAAAGTGCATTGTCCGTAGGAGGCCCTGGCGCACGAATCTGTGCAGCGGGAACGACCTCGGACCACCAGGGGCCGAGAAAACCACCGTCTCATGGGGCCGGACACTCAGGGTCAGTGAAAAATCCAATATATATCTGGTGATATCTCGGGTGCTATTGCAGATAGCGCAATAAATCAAAGTGCATTGTCTGTAGGAGGCCCTGATGCATGAATCTGTGCAGCGGGAACGACCTCGGACCACCAGGGGCCGAGAAAACCACCGTCTCATGGGGCCGGACACTCAGGGTCAGGGGAAAATCCACTATATATCTGGTGATATCTCGGGTGCTAATAGAGATAGCGCAATAAACCAAAGTGAATTATCTGCAGGAGGCCCTGGCGCATGAATCTGTGCAACGGGAACGACCTCGGACCACCGGGGGCCGAGAAAATCACAGTCTCATGGGGCCGGACACTCAAGGTCAGGGGAAAATCCAATATATATCTGGTGATATCTCGGGTGCTATTAGAGATAGCGCAATAAATAAAAGTGCATTGTCTGTAGGAAGCCCTGGCGCATGAATCTGTTCAGCGGGATCGACCTCGGACCTCGAGGGGCCGAGAAAACCATCGACACATGGGGCCGGACTGTCAGGGTCAAGGAGAAATTCAATATATATCTGGTGATATCTCGGGTGCTATTACAGATAGCGCAATAAATCAAATTGCATTGTCTGCAGGAAGCCTTGGCGCATGAATCTGTGCAGCGGGAACGACCTCGGACCACCAGGGGCCGACAAAACCACCGACACATGGGGTCGGACACTCAGGGTCAGGGAAAGATCCAATATATATATGGTGATATCTCGGGTGCTATTACAGAAAGCGCAATAAATGGAAGTGCATTGTCTGTAGGAGGCCCTGGCGCATGAATCTGTGCAGCGGGATCGGCCTCGGACCACCAGGGGCCGAGAAAATTACAGATATTCGGAATCCGTCACCCAAGGTCATGTATAAATCCAGCATATATCTGGTGATATCTCGGGTGCTATTACAGATAGCGCAATAAATCAAAGTGAATTGTCTGCAGGAAGCCTTGGCGCATGAATCTGTTCAGCGGGATCGACCTCGGACCACCAGGGGCCGAGAAAACTACGGTCTCATGGTGCCGGACACTCAGGGTCTGGGAAAAATCCAATATATATCTGGTTATATCTCGGGTGCTATTAGAGATAGCGCAATAAATCAAAGTGCATTGTCTGTAGGAGGCCCTGGCGCATGAATCTGTGCAGCGGGATCGGCCTCGGACCACCAGGGGCCGAGAAAATTACAGATATTCGGAATCCGTCACCCAAGGTCATGTATAAATCCAGCATATATCTGGTGATATCTCGGGTGCTATTAGAGATAGCGCAATAAATCAAAGTGAATTATCTGCAGCAAGCCTTGGCGCATGAATCTGTTCAGGGTGATCATCCTCGGACCACGAGGGACCGAGAAAACCATCGACACATGGGGTCGGACTGTCAGGGTCAAAGAAAAATCCAATATATATCTGGTGATATCTCTGGTGCTATTAGAGATAGCGCAATAAATCAAAGTGCATATTCTGCAGGAGGCCCTGGCGCATGAATCTGTGCTGCGGGAACGACCTCGCACCACCTGGGGCCGAGAGAATCACCGTCTCATGGGGCCAGACTGTCAGGGTCAGGTAAAAATCCAATATATATCTGGTGACATCTCGCGTGCTCTTACAGATAGCGCGATAAATCAAAGTGCATTGTCTGCAGGATGCCCTGGCGCATGAATCTGCGCAGCGGGAACGACCTCGGACCACCAGGGGCCGAGAAAACTACCGTCTCATGGGGCCGGACATTCAGGGACAGGGAAAAATCCAATATATGTCTGGTGATATCTCGGATGCTATTACAGATAGCGCAATAAATCAAAGTGCATTGTCTGCAGGAGGCCCTGGCCCATGAATCTGTGCAGCGGGAACGACCTCGGACCACCAGGGGCCGAGAAAACTACCGTCTCATGGGGCCGGACACTCAGTGTCAGGGAAAAATCCAATATATATCTGGTGATATCTCGGGTGCTATTAGAGATTGCGCAACAAACCAAAGTGCATTGTCTGCAGGAGGCCCTGGCGCATGAATCTGTGCAGCGGGAACGACCTCGGACCACCAGGGGCCGAGAAAACCACCGTCTAATGGGGTCGGACACTCAGGGTCAGGGAAAAATCCAATATATATCTGGTGATATGTCGCGTGCTCTTACAGATAGCGCAATAAATCAAAGTGCATTGTCTGTAGGAGGCCCTGGCGCATGAATCTGTGCAGCGGGATCGACCTCGGACCACCAGGGGCCGAGAAAATCACCGTCCGATGGGGCCGGACTGTCAGTGTCAGGGAAAAATCCAATATATATCTGGTGATATCACGGGTGCTATTAGAGATGGCGCAATAAATCAAAGTGAATTATCTGCAGGAGGCCCTGGCGCATGAATCTGTGCTGCGGGAACGACCTCGCACCACCTGGGGCCGAGAGAATCACCGTCACATGGGGCCAGACTGTCAGGGTCAGGTAAAAATCCAATATATATCTGGTGATATCTCGCGTGCTCTTACAGATAGCGCAATAAATCAAAGTGCATTGTCTGTAGGAGGCCCTGGCGCATGAATCTGTGCAGCGGGAACGCCCTCGGACCACCAGGGGCCGAGAAAACTACCGTCCCATGGGGCCGGACACTCAGTGTCAGGGAAAAATCGAATATATATCTGGTGATATCTCGGGTGCTATTAGAGATGGCGCAATAAATCAACGTGAGTTATCTGCAGCAGGCCCTGGCGCATGAATCTGTGCAGCGGGATCAACCTCGGACCACGAGGGACCGGGAAAACCATGGACACATGGGGCCGGACTGTCAGGGTCAGGGAAAAATCCAATATATATCTGGTGGTATCTCGGGTGCTATTAGAGAGAGCGCAATAAACAAAAGTGCATTGTCCGCAGCAGGCCCTGGCGCATGAATCTGTGCAGCGGGATCGACCTCGGACCACCATGGGCCGAGAAAATCGCCGTCTCATGGGGCCGGACTGTCAGGGTCAGGGAAAAATCCAATATATATCTGGCGATATCTCGGGTGCTATTAGAGATAGCGCAATAAATCAATGTGAATTATCTGCAGGGGGCCCCGGCCCATGAATCTGTGCAGCGGGAACGACCACGGACCACCAGGGGCCGAGAAAACTACCGTCTCATGGGGCCGGACACTCAGTGTCAGGGAAAAATCCAACATATATCTGGTGATATCTCGGGTGCTATTAGAGATAGCGCAATAAATCAAAGTGCATTGTCTGTAGGAGGCCCTGGCGCATGAATCTGTGCAGCGGGAACGACCTAGGACCACCAGGGGCCGAGAAAACCACAGTCTCATGGGGCCGGACACTCAGGGTCAGGGAAAAATCCAATATATATCTGGTGATATCTCGGGTGCTATTACAGATAGCTCAATAAATCAAAGTGCATTTTCTGCAGGAGGCCCTGGCGCATGAATCTGTGCAGCGGGAACGACCTCTGACCATCAGGGGCCGAGAAAATTACCGTCTCATGGGGCCGACCACTCAGGGTCTGGGAAAAATCCAATATATATCTGGTAATATCTCGGGTGCTATTAGAGATAGCGCAATAAATCAAAGTGCATTGTCTGCAGGAAGCCCTAGCGCATGAATCTGTGCAGCGGGAACGACCTCGGACCAGCAGGGGCCGAGAAAACCACCGTCTCATGGGGTCGGACACTCAGGGTCAGGGAAAAATCCAATATATATCTGGTGATATCTCGGGTGCTATTAGAGATAGCGCAATAAGTCAAAGTGAATTATCTGCAGGAAGCCTTGGCGCATGAATCTGTTCAGCGGGATCAACCTCGGACCACGAGGGACCGAGAAAACCATCGACATATGGGGTCGGACTGTCAGGGTCAAGGAAAAATCCAATATATATCTGGTGATATCGCGGGTGCTGTTAGAGATAGCGAAATAAATCAAAGTGAATTGTCTGCAGGAGGCCCTGGCGCATGAATCTGTGCAGCGGGAACGACCTCGGACCACCAGGGGCCTAGAAAACCACCGTCTCATGGGCCCGGACACTCAGGGTCAGGGGAAAACCCAATATATATATGGTGATATCTCGGGTGCTATTACAGAAAGCGCAATAAACCAAAGTGAATTGTCTGCAGGAAGCCTTGGCGCATGAATCTGTTCAGCGGGATCGACCTCGGAAAACCAGGGGCCGAGAAAACCACCGTCTCATGGGGTCGGACACTCAGGGTCAGGGAAAAATCCAATTCACATCTGGTGATATCTCGGGTGCTATTACAGATAGCGCAATAAATCAAAGTGCATTGTCTGTAGGAGATCCTGCCGCATGAATCTGTGCAGCGGGAACGACCTCGGACCACCAGGGGCCGACAAAACCACCGTCACATGGGGTCGGACACACAGGGTCAGGGAAAAATCCAATATATATATGGTGATATCTCGGTTGCTATTACAGAAAGCGCAATAAATGAAAGTGCATTGTCTGTAGGAGTCCCTGGCGCATGAATCTGTGCAGCGGGATCGGCTTCGGACCACCAGGGGCCGAGAAAATTACAGATATTCGGAATCCGTCACCCAAAGTCATGAATAAATCCAGCATATATCTGGTGATATCTCGGGTGCTATTAGAGATAGCGCAATAAATCAAAGTGAATTATCTGCAGCAAGCCTTGGCGCATGAATCTGTTCAGCGGGATCATCCTCGGACCACGAGGGACCGAGAAAACCATCGACACATGGGGTAGGACTGTCAGGGTCAAGGAAAAATCCAATATATATCTGGTGATATCTCGGGTGATATTACAGAAAGCGCAATAAATGAAAGTGCATTGTCTGTAGGAGGCCCTGGCGCATGAGTCTGTGCAGCGGGATCGACATCGGAACACGTGGGACCGAGAAAACCATCGACACATGGGGCCGGACTGTCAGGGTCAAGGAAAAATCCAATATATATCTGTTGATATCTCGGGTGATATTAGAGATATCGCAATAAATCAAAGTGCATTGTCTGCAGGAGGCCCAGGCGCATGAATCTGTGCAGCGAGATCGACCTCGGACCTGCAGGGGCCGAGAAAATCACCGTCCCATGGGGCCGGACTGTCAGGGTCAGGGAAAAATCCAATATATAACTGGTGATATCTCGGGTGCTATTACAGATAGCGCAATAAATAAAAGTGCATTGTCTGCAGGATGCCATGGCGCATGAATCTGTGCAGCGGGATCGGCATCGGACCACGAGGGACCGAGAAAACCACCGTCTCATGGGGACGGACACTCAGGGTCAGGGAAAAATCCAATATAAATCTGGTGATATCTCGGGTGCTATTACAGATGGCGCAATAAATCAAAGTGCATTGTCTGCAGGAGGCCCTGGAGCATGAATCTGTTCAGCGGGAACGACCTCGGACCAGCAGGGACCGAGAAAACCACCGTCTCATCTGGCCTGACTGTCAGGGTGAGGGAAAAATGCAATATATATCTAGCGGTATCTCGGGTGCTATTAGAGATAGCGAAATAAATCAAAGTTCATTGTCTGCAGGAGGCCCTAGCGCATGAATCTGTGCAGCGGGAACGATCTCGGACCACCAGGGGCCGAGAAAACCACCGTCCCATGGGGCCGGACTGTCCGGGTCAAGGAAAAATTCAATATATATCTGGTGATATCTCGGGTGCTATTACAAATAGCGCAATAAATCAAATTGCATTGTCTGCAGGAAGCCTTGGCGCATGAATCTGTGCAGCGGGAACGACCTCGGACCACGAGGGGCCGACAAAACCACCGTCACATGGGGTCGGACACTCAGGGTCAGGGAAAGATCCAATATATATATGGTGATATCTCGGGTGCTATTACAGAAAGCGCAATAAATGAAAGTGCATTGTCTGTAGGAGGCCCTGGCGCATGAATCTGTGCAGCGGGATCGGCCTCGGACCACCAGGGGCCGAGAAAATTACAGATATTCGGAATCCGTCACCCACGGTCATGTATAAATCCAGCATATATCTGGTGATATCTCGGGTGCTATTACAGATAGCGCAATAAACCAAAGTGAATTGTCTGCAGGAAGCCTTGGCGCATGAATCTGTTCAGCGGGATCGACCTCGGACCACCAGGGGCCGAGAAAACTACGGTCTCATGGTGCCGGACACTCAGGGTCTGGGAAAAATCCAATATATATCTGGTGATATCTCGGGTGCTATTACAGATAGCGCAATAAATCAAAGTGCATTGTCTGTAACAGGCACTGGCGCATGAATCCGTGCAGCGGGATCGTCCTCGGACCACGAGGGACCGAGAAAACCATCGGCACATGGGGCCGGACTGTCAGGGTCACGGAAAAATCCAATATATATCTGGTGATATCTCGGGTGCTATTACAGATAGCGCAATAAATCAAAGTGCATTGTCTGCAGGAGGCCCTAGCGCAAGGAATCTGTGCAGCGGGAACGACCTCGGACCACCAGGGGCCGAGAAAATCTCCGTCACATGGGGCCGGACACTCAGGGTCAGGGAAAAATCCAATATATATCTGGTGATATCTCGGGTGCTATTAGAGATAGCGCAATGATCCAAAGTGAATAATCTGCAGGATGCCCTGGCGCATGAATCTGTGCAGCGGGATCGACATCGGAACACGAGGGACCGAGAAAACCATCGACACATGGGGCCGGACTGTCAGGGTCAAGGAAAAATCCAATATATATCTGGTGATATCTCGGGTGCTATTAGAGATAGCGCAATAAACCAAAATGCATTGTCCGTAGGAGGCCCTTGCGCATGAATCTGTGCAGCAGGAACGACATCGGACCACCAGGGGCCGAGAAAATTACAGATTTTCGGTATCCGTCACCCAATGTCATGTAATAATCCAGCATATATCTGGTGATATCTCGGGTTCTATTACAGATAGCGAAATAAATCAAAGTGCATTATCTGTAGCAGGCCCTGTCGCATGAATCCGTGCAGCGGGATCGACCTCGGACCACCAGGGGCCGGGAAAATCACCGTCTCATGGGGCCGGACTGTCAGGATCAGGAAAAATCCAATATATAACTGGTGATATCTCGGGTGCTATTAGAGATAGCGCAATAAATCAAAGTGCATTGTCTGTAGCAGGCACTGGCGCATGAATCTGTGCAGCGGGAACGACCTCGGACCACCAGGGGCCGAGAAAGCCACCGTCCCATGGGGCCGGAAACTCAGGGTAAGGGAAAAATCCATTATATATCTGGTGATATCTCGGGTGCTATTACAGATAGCGCAATAAACCAAAGTGCATTGTCCGTAGGAGGCCCTTGCGCATGAATCTGTGCAGCAGGAACGACATCGGACCACCAGGGGCCGAGAAAATTACAGATTTTCGGTATCCGTCACCCAATGTCATGTAATAATCCAGCATATATCTGGTGATATCTCGGGTTCTATTGCAGATTGCGCGATAAATCAAAGTGCATTGTCTGCAGGAGGTCCTGGCGCATGCATCTGTGCTGCAGGAACGACCTCGGACCACCAGGGGCCGAGAAAACCACCGTCTCATGGGGCCGGAAACTCGGGGTCAGGGGAAAATCCAATATATATCTGGTGATATCTAGGGTGCTATTAGAGATAGGGCAATAATTCAAAGTGCATTGTCCGTAGGAGGCCCTTGCGCATGACTCTGGCCAGCGGGAACGACCTCGAAACACCAGGGGCCAAGAAAACCACCGTCCCATGGGGCCGGACACTCAGGGTCAGGGAAAAATCCAATATATATCTGGTGATATCTCGGGTGCTATTAGAGATAGCGCAATAAACCAAAGTGAATTATCTGTAGCAGGCCCTGGCGCATGAATCTGTGGAGCGGTAACGACCTCGGACCACCAGGGGCCGAGTAAACCCCCGTCACATGGGGTCGGACACTCAGGGTCAGGGAAAAATCCAATATATATCTGGTGATATCTCGGGTGCTACTAGAGATAGCGCTATAAACCAAAGTGAATTATCTGCAGGAGGCGCTGGCGCATGAATCTGTGCAGCGGGAACGATCTCGGACCATCAGGGGCCGAGAAAATCACCGTCTCATGGGGCCGGACACTCAGGGCCAGGGAAAAATCCAATATATATCTGGTGATATCTCGGGTGCTATTAGAGATAGCGCAATAAACCAAAGTGAATTATCTGTAGCAGGCCCTGGCGCATGAATCTGTGCAGCGGTAACGACCTCGGACCACCAGGGGCCGAGTAAACCCCCGTCTCATGGGGTCGGTCACTCAGGGTCAGGGAAAAATCCAATATATATCTGGTGATATCTCGGGTGCTATTAGAGATAGCGCAATAAACCAAAGTGAATTATCTGCAGGAGGCCCTGGCGCATGAATCGGTGCAGCGGGAACGACCTCGGACCACCAGGGGCCGAGAAAACCACCGTTCCATGGGGCCGGACACTCAGGGTCAGGGGAAAATCCAATATATATCTGGTGATATCTCGGGTGCTATTAGAGATAGCGCAATAATCCAACGTGAATTATCTATAGGAGGCCCTGGCGCATGAATCTGTGCAGCGGGAACGAGTTCGGACCACCAGGGGCCGAGAAAACCACCGTCCCATGGGGCCGGACACTCAGGTACAGGGAAAAATCCAATATATATCTGGTGATATCTCGGGTGCTATTAGAGATAGCGCACTAAACCAAAGCGAATTATCTATAGGAGGCCCTGGCGCATGAGTCTGGCCAGCGGGAACGACCTCGGACCACCAGGGGCCGAGAAAACCACCGTCTCATGGGGCCGGACACTCAGGGTCAGGGGAAAATCCAATATATATCTGGTGATATCTAGGGTGCTATTAGAGATAGGGCAATAATTCAAAGTGCCTTGTCTGTAGCAGGCACTGGCGCATGAATCTGTGCAGCGGGAACGACCTCGGACCACCAGGGGCCGAGAAAGCCACCGTCCCATGGGGCCGGAAACTCAGGGTAAGGGAAAAATCCAATATATATCTGGTGATATCTCGGGTGCTATTACAGATAGCGCAATAAATCAAAGTGCATTGTCTGTAGGAGGCCCTGGCGCATGAATCTGGCCAGCGGGAACGACCTCGGACCACCAGGGGCCGAGAAAACCACCGTCTCATGGGGCCGGACACTCGGGGTCAGGGGAAAATCCAATATATATCTGGTGATATCCAGGGTGCTATTAGAGATAGGGCAATAATTCAAAGTACATTGTCCGTAGGAGGCCCTTGCGCATGAATCTGGCCAGCGGGAACGACCTCGAACCACCAGGGGCCGAGAAAACCACCGTCCCATGGGGCCGGACACTCAGGGTCAGGGAAAAATCCAATATATATCTGGTGATATCTCGGGTGCTACTAGAGATAGCGCAATAAACCAAAGTGAATTATCTGCATTAGGCCCTGGCGCATGAATCTGTGCAATGGTATCTACCTCGGTCCACCAGGGTCCGATAAAATCACCGACACATGGGGCCGGGCACCCAGGGTCAGGGAAAAATCCAATATATATCTGGTGATATCTCGGGTGCTATTAGAGATAGCGCAATTAATCAAAGTTCAAGCTCTGCAGGATGTCCTAGCGCATGAATCTTTGCAGCGGGAACGACCTCGGACCACCAGGGGCCGAGAAAACTACCGTCTCATGGGGTCGGACACTCAGGGTCAGGGAAAAATCCAATATATATCTGCTGATATCTCGGGTGCTATTATAGGTAGCGCAATAAATCAAAGTGCATTGTCTGTAGGAGGCCCTGGCGCATGAATCTATGCAGCGGGAACGACCTCTGCCCACCAGGGGCCGAGAAAACCACCGTCTCATGGGGTCGGACACTCAGGATCAGGTAAAAATCCAATATAAATCTGTTGATATCTCGGGTGCTATTACAGATAGCGCAATAAATCAAAGTGCATTGTCTGTAGGAGGCCCTAGCGCATGAATCAGTGCAGCGGGAACGACCTCGGACCACCAGGGGCCGAGAAAACCATCGACACATGCGGCCGGACGGTCAGGGTCAAGGAAAAATCCAATATATATCTGGTGATATCTCGGGTGCTATTAGAGATAGCGCAATAAATCAAAGTGAATTATCTGCAGGGGGCACTGGCGCATGAATCTGAGAAGCGGGACCGACCACGGACCACGAGGGACCGAGAAAACCATCGACACATGGGGCCGGACTGTCAGGGTCATGTAAAAACCCAGGATGTATCTGATGATATCTCGGGTGCTATTAGAGATAGCGCAATAAATCAAAGAGCATTGTCTGTAGGAGGCCCTGGCTCATGAATCTGTGCAGCGGGAACGACCTCGTACCACCAGGGGCCGAGAAAACCGCAGTATCATGGGGCCGGACACTCAGGGTCAGGGAAAAATCCAATATATATCTGGCGATATCTTGGGTGCTATTAGAGATAGCGCAATAAACCAAAGTGAATTATCTGCAGGAGGCCCCGGCGCATGAATCTGTGCAGCGGGAACGACCTCGAACCACCAGGGGCCGAGAAAACCACCGTCCCGAGGGGCCGGACACTTAGGGTCAGTGAAAAATCCAATATATATCTGGTGATATCTCGGGTGCTATTACAGATAGCGCAATAAATCAAAGTGCATTGTCTGTAGGAGGCCCTGGCGCATGAATCTGTGCAGCGGGAACGACCTCGGAACAACGTCGGCAGAGAAAACCACAGTCTCATGGGTTCGGACACTCAGGGTCAGGGAAAAATCCAATATATATCTGGTGATATCTTGGGTGCTATTAGAGATAGCGCAATAAACCAAAGTGAATGATCTGCAGGAGGCCCTGGCGCATGAATCTGTGCAGCGGGAACGACCTCGGACCACCAGGGGCCGAGAAAACCACCGTCCCGAGGGGCCGGACACTTAGGGTCAGTGAAAAATCCAATATATATCTGGTGATATCTCGGGTGCTATTACAGATAGCGCAATAAGTCAAAGTGAATTATCTGCAGGAGGCCCTGGCGCATGAATCTGTGCATCGGGAACGACCTCGGACCACCAGGGGCCGAGTAAACCACAGTCTCATGGGGCCGGACACTCAGGGTCAGGGTAAAATCCAATATATATCTGGTGATATCTCGAGTGCTATTACAGATAGCGCAATAAATCAAAGTGCATTGTCTGTAGGAGGCCCTGGCGCATGAATCTGTACAGTGGGAACGTCCTCGGACCACCAGGGGCCGAGAAAACCACCGTCTCATGGGGCCGGGCACTCAGGGTCAGTGAAAAATCCAATATATATCTGGTGATATCTCGGGTGCTATTACAGATAGCGCAATAAATCAAAGTGCATTGTCTGTAGGAGGCCCTGGCGCATGAATCTGTGCAGTGGGAACGACCTCGGACCAACATCGGCAGAGAAAACCACAGTCTCATGGGTTCGGACACTCAGGGTCAGGGTAAAATCCAATATATATCTGGTGATATCTCGGGTGCTATTACAGATAGCGCAATAAATCAAAGAGCATTGTCTGTAGGAGGCCCTGGCGCATGAATCTGTGCATCGGGAACGACCTCGGACCACCAGGGTCCGAGAAAATCACAGTCTCATGGGGCCGGACACTCAGGGTCAGGGGAAAATCCAATATATATCTGGTGATATCTCGGGTGCTATTAGAGATAGCGCAATAAACCAAAGTGAATTATCTGCAGGAGGCCCTGGCGCATGAAACAGTGCAACGGGAACGACCTCGGACCACCAGGGGCCAAGAAAACCACAGTCTCATGGGGCCGGACACTCAGGGTCAGGGAAAAATCCAATATATATCTGGTGATATCTCTGGTGCTATTACAGATAGCGCAATAAATCAAAGTGCATTGTCCGTAGGAGGCCCTGGCGCACGAATCTGTGCAGCGGGAACGACCTCGGACCACCAGGGACCGAGAAAACCACCGTCCCGAGGGGCCGGACACTTAGGGTCAGTGAAAAATCCAATATATATCTGGTGATATCTCGGGTGCTATTACAGATAGCGCAATAAGTCAAAGTGCATTGTCTGTAGGAGGCCCTGGCGCCTGAATCTGTGCAGTGGGAACGACCTCGGACAACCAGGGGACGAGAAAACCACAGTCTCATGGGGCCGGACACTCAGGGTCAGTGTAAAATCCAATATATATCTGGTGATATCTCTGGTGCTATTACAGATAGCGCAATAAATCAAAGTGCATTGTCCGTAGGAGGCCCTGGCGCACGAATCTGTGCAGCGGGAACGACCTCGGACCACCAGGGGCCGAGAAAACCACCGTCTCATGGGGCCGGACACTCAGGGTCAGTGAAAAATCCAATATATATCTGGTGATATCTCGGGTGCTATTGCAGATAGCGCAATAAATCAAAGTGCATTGTCTGTAGGAGGCCCTGATGCATGAATCTGTGCAGCGGGAACGACCTCGGACCACCAGGGGCCGAGAAAACCACCGTCTCATGGGGCCGGACACTCAGGGTCAGGGGAAAATCCACTATATATCTGGTGATATCTCGGGTGCTAATAGAGATAGCGCAATAAACCAAAGTGCATTGTCTGTGGGAGGCCCCGGCGCATGAATCTGTGCATCGGGAACGACCTCGGACCACCAGGGGCCGAGTAAACCACAGTCTCATGGGGTCGGACACTCAGGGTCAGGGAAAAATCCAATATATATCTGGTGATATATCGGGTGCTATTACAGTTAGCGCAATAAATCAAAGTGCATTGTCTGTAGGAGGCCCTGATGCATGAATCTGTGCAGCGGGAACGACCTCGGACCACCAGGGGCCGAGAAAACCGCAGTCTCATGGGGCCGGACACTCAGGGTAAGGGGAAAACCCAATATATATCTGGTGATATGTCGGGTGCTATTAGAGATAGCGCAATAAACCAAAGTGAATTATCTGCAGGAGGCCCTGGCGCATGAAACAGTGCAACGGGAACTACCTCGGACCACCAGGGGCCGAGAAAACCACAGTCTCATGGGGCCGGACACTCAGGGTCAGGGAAAAATCCAATATATATCTGGCGATATCTTGGGTGCTATTAGAGATAGCGCAATAAACCAAAGTGAATTATCTGCGGGAGGCCCTGGCGCATGAATCTGTGCAGCGGGAACGACCTCGGACCACCAGGGGCCGAGAAAACCACCGTCCCGAGGGGCCGGACACTTAGGGTCAGTGAAAAATCCAATATATATCTGGTGATATCTCGGGTGCTATTACTGATAGCGCAATAAGTCAAAGTGCATTGTCTGTAGGAGGCCCTGGCGCCTGAATCTGTGCAGTGGGAACGACCTCGGACAACCAGGGGACGAGAAAACCACAGTCTCATGGGGCCGGACACTCAGGGTCAGGGGAAAATCCAATATATATCTGGTGATATCTGGGGTGCTATTAGAGATAGCGCAATAAATCAAAGTGCATTGTCTGTAGGAGGCCCTGGCGCATGGATCTGTGCAGCGGGAACGACCTCGGACCAACATCGGCAGAGATAACCACAGTCTCATGGGGTCGGACACTCAGGGTCAGGGGAAAATCCAATATATATCTGGTGATATCTCGGGTGCTATTACATATAGCGCAATAAATCAAAGTGCATTGTCTGTAGGAGGCCCTGGATCATGAATCTGTGCAGCGGGAACGACCTCAGACCACCAGGGGCCTAGAAAACCACAGTCTCATGGTGCCGGACACTCAGGGTCAGGGGAAAATCCAATATATATCTGGTGATATCTCGGGTGCTATTACAGATAGCGCAATAAACCAAAGTGAATTATCTGCAGGAGGCCCTGGCGGATGAATCTGTGCCGCAGGAACGTCCTCGGACCACCAGGGGCCGAGAAAACCACCGTCCCGAGGGGCCGGACACTTAGGGTCAGTGAAAAATCCAATATATATCTGGTGATATCTGGGCTGCTATTAACGATAGCGCAATAAATCAAAGTGAATTATCTGCAGCAGGCCCTGGCGCATGAATCTGTGCAACGGGAACGACCTCGGACCACCAGGGGCCGAGAAAACCACAGTCTCATGGTTCCAGACACTCAGGGTCAGGGAAAAATCCAATATATATCTGGTGATATCTTAGGTGCTATTAGAGATAGCGCAATAAACCAAAGTGAATTATCTGCAGGAGGCCCTGCCGCATGAATCTGTGCAACGGGAACGTCCTCGGACCACCAGGGGCCGAGAAAACCACAGTCTCATGGGGCCGGACACTCAGGGTCAGGGTAAAATCCAATATATATCTGGTGATATCTCGGGTGCAATTACAGATAGCGAAATATATCAAAGTGCATTGTCTGTAGGAGGCCCTGGCGCATGAATCTGTGCAGCGGGAACGACCTCGGACCACCATCGGCAGAGAAAACCACAGTCTCATGGGGTCGGACACTCAGGGTCAGGGAAAAATCCAATATATATCTGGTGATATCTCGGGTACTATTAGAGATAGCGCAGTAAACCACAGTGAATTATCTGCAGGAGGCACTGGCGCATGAATCCGTGCAGCGGGAACGTCCTCGGACCTCCAGGGGCCGAGACAAGCACCGTCTCATGGGGCCAGACACTCAGGGTCAGGGTAAAATCCAATATATATCTGGTGATATCTCTGGTGCTATTACAGATAGCGCAATAAATCAAAGTGCATTGTCCGTAGGAGGCCCTGGCGCACGAATCTGTGCAGCGGGAACGACCTCGGACAACCAGGGGCCGAGAAAACCACCGTCTCATGGGGCCGGACACTCAGGGTCAGTGAAAAATCCAATATATATCTGGTGATAGCTCGGCTGCTATTACAGATAGCGCAATAAATCAAAGTGCATTGTCCGTAGGAGGCCCTGGCGCACGAATCTGTGCAGCGGGAACGACCTCGGACCACCAGGGGCCGAGAAAACCACCGTCTCACGGGGCCGGACACTCAGGGTCAGGGGAAAATCCAATATATATCTGGTGATATCTCGGGTGCTATTAGAGATAGCGCAATAAACCAAAGTGAGTTATCTGCAGGAGGCCCTGGCGCATGAATCTGTGCAACGGGAACGACCTCGGACCACCAGGGGCCGAGAAAACCACAGTCTCATGGGGCCGGACACTCAGGGTCAGGGGAAAATCCAATATATATCTGGTGATATCTCGGGTGCTATTAGAGATAGCGCAATAAATCAAAGTGCATTGTCTGTAGGAGGCCCTGGCGCATGAATCTGTGCAGCGGGAACCACCTCGGACCACCAGGGTCCGAGAAAACCACAGTCTCATGGGGCCGGACACTCAGGGTCAGGGAAAAATCCAATATATATCTGGTGATATCTTGGGTGCTATTAGAGATAGCGCAATAAACTCAAGTGAATTATCTGCAGGAGGCCCTGGCGCATGAATCTGTGCAGCGGGAACGACCTCGGACCACCAGGGGCCGAGACAAACACCGTCTCATGGGGCCGGACACTGAGGGTCAGGGTAAAATCCAATATATATCTGGTGATATCTCGGGTGCTATTACATATAGCGCAATAAATCAAAGTGCATTGTCTGTAGGAGGCCCTGGATCATGAATCTGTGCAGCGGGAACGACCTCAGACCACCAGGGGCCTAGAAAACCACAGTCTCATGGGGCCGGACACTCAGGGTCAGGGGAAAATCCAATATATATCTGGTGATATCTCGGGTGCTATTACAGATAGCGCAATAAACCAAAGTGAATTATCTGCAGGAGGCCCTGGCGGATGAATCTGTGCCGCAGGAACGTCCTCGGACCACCAGGGGCCGAGAAAACCACCGTCCCGAGGGGCCGGACACTTAGGGTCAGTGAAAAATCCAATATATATCTGGTGATATCTGGGCTGCTATTAACGATAGCGCAATAAATCAAAGTGAATTATCTGCAGCAGGCCCTGGCGCATGAATCTGTGCAACGGGAACGACCTCGGACCACCAGGGGCCGAGAAAACCACAGTCTCATGGTTCCGGACACTCAGGGTCAGGGAAAAATCCAATATATATCTGGTGATATCTCGGGTGCTATTAGAGATAGCGCAATTAATCAAAGTGCAAGCTCTGCAGGAGGTCCTAGCGCATGAATCTTTGCAGCGGGAACGACCTCGGACCACCAGGGGCCGAGAAAACTACCGTCTCATGGGGTCGGACACTCAGGGTCAGGGAAAAATCCAATATATATCTGCTGATATCTCGGGTGCTATTATAGATAGCGCAATAAATCAAAGTGCATTGTCTGTAGGAGGCCCTGGCGCATGAATCTATGCAGCGGGAACGACCTCTGCCCACCAGGGGCCGAGAAAACCACCGTCTCATGGGGTCGGACACTCAGGATCAGGTAAAAATCCAATATAAATCTGTTGATATCTCGGGTGCTATTACAGATAGCGCAATAAATCAAAGTGCATTGTCTGTAGGAGGCCCTAGCGCATGAATCAGTGCAGCGGGAACGACCTCGGACCACCAGGGGCCGAGAAAACCATCGACACATGCGGCCGGACTGTCAGGGTCAAGGAAAAATCCAATATATATCTGGTGATATCTCGGGTGCTATTAGAGATAGCGCAATAAATCAAAGTGAATTATCTGCAGGGGGCACTGGCGCATGAATCTGAGAAGCGGGACCGACCACGGACCACGAGGGACCGAGAAAACCATCGACACATGGGGCCGGACTGTCAGGGTCATGTAAAAACCCAGGATGTATCTGATGATATCTCGGGTGCTATTAGAGATAGCGCAATAAATCAAAGAGCATTGTCTGTAGGAGGCCCTGGCTCATGAATCTGTGCAGCGGGAACGACCTCGTACCACCAGGGGCCGAGAAAACCGCAGTATCATGGGGCCGGACACTCAGGGTCAGGGAAAAATCCAATATATATCTGGCGATATCTTGGGTGCTATTAGAGATAGCGCAATAAACCAAAGTGAATTATCTGCAGGAGGCCCCGGCGCATGAATCTGTGCAGCGGGAACGACCTCGAACCACCAGGGGCCGAGAAAACCACCGTCCCGAGGGGCCGGACACTTAGGGTCAGTGAAAAATCCAATATATATCTGGTGATATCTCGGGTGCTATTACAGATAGCGCAATAAATCAAAGTGCATTGTCTGTAGGAGGCCCTGGCGCATGAATCTGTGCAGCGGGAACGACCTCGGAACAACGTCGGCAGAGAAAACCACAGTCTCATGGGTTCGGACACTCAGGGTCAGGGAAAAATCCAATATATATCTGGTGATATCTTGGGTGCTATTAGAGATAGCGCAATAAACCAAAGTGAATGATCTGCAGGAGGCCCTGGCGCATGAATCTGTGCAGCGGGAACGACCTCGGACCAGCAGGGGCCGAGAAAACCACCGTCCCGAGGGGCCGGACACTTAGGGTCAGTGAAAAATCCAATATATATCTGGTGATATCTCGGGTGCTATTACAGATAGCGCAATAAGTCAAAGTGAATTATCTGCAGGAGGCCCTGGCGCATGAATCTGTGCATCGGGAACGACCTCGGACCACCAGGGGCCGAGTAAACCACAGTCTCATGGGGCCGGACACTCAGGGTCAGGGTAAAATCCAATATATATCTGGTGATATCTCGGGTGCTATTACAGATAGCGCAATAAATCAAAGTGCATTGTCTGTAGGAGGCCCTGGCGCATGAATCTGTACAGTGGGAACGTCCTCGGACCACCAGGGGCCGAGAAAACCACCGTCTCAGGGGGCCGGGCACTCAGGGTCAGTGAAAAATCCAATATATATCTGGTGATATCTCGGGTGCTATTACAGATAGCGCAATAAATCAAAGTGCATTGTCTGTAGGAGGCCCTGGCGCATGAATCTGTGCAGTGGGAACGACCTCGGACCAACATCGGCAGAGAAAACCACAGTCTCATGGGTTCGGACACTCAGGGTCAGGGTAAAATCCAATATATATCTGGTGATATCTCGGGTGCTATTACAGATAGCGCAATAAATCAAAGAGCATTGTCTGTAGGAGGCCCTGGCGCATGAATCTGTGCATCGGGAACGACCTCGGACCACCAGGGTCCGAGAAAATCACAGTCTCATGGGGCCGGACACTCAGGGTCAGGGGAAAATCCAATATATATCTGGTGATATCTCGGGTGCTATTAGAGATAGCGCAATAAACCAAAGTGAATTATCTGCAGGAGGCCCTGGCGCATGAAACAGTGCAACGGGAACGACCTCGGACCACCAGGGGCCGAGAAAACCACCGTCTCACGGGGCCGGACACTCAGGGTCAGGGGAAAATCCAATATATATCTGGTGATATCTCGGGTGCTATTAGAGATAGCGCAATAAACCAAAGTGAGTTATCTGCAGGAGGCCCTGGCGCATGAATCTGTGCAACGGGAACGACCTCGGACCACCAGGGGCCGAGAAAACCACAGTCTCATGGGGCCGGACACTCAGGGTCAGGGGAAAATCCAATATATATCTGGTGATATCTCGGGTGCTATTACAGATAGCGCAATAAGTCAAAGTGCATTGTCTGTAGGAGGCCCTGGCGCATGAATCTGTGCAGCGGGAACCACCTCGGACCACCAGGGTCCGAGAAAACCACAGTCTCATGGGGCCGGACACTCAGGGTCAGGGAAAAATCCAATATATATCTGGTGATATCTTGGGTGCTATTAGAGATAGCGCAATAAACTCAAGTGAATTATCTGCAGGAGGCCCTGGCGCATGAATCTGTGCAGCGGGAACGACCTCGGACCACCAGGGGCCGAGACAAACACCGTCTCATGGGGCCGGACACTGAGGGTCAGGGTAAAATCCAATATATATCTGGTGATATCTCGGGTGCTATTACATATAGCGCAATAAATCAAAGTGCATTGTCTGTAGGAGGCCCTGGATCATGAATCTGTGCAGCGGGAACGACCTCAGACCACCAGGGGCCTAGAAAACCACAGTCTCATGGGGCCGGACACTCAGGGTCAGGGGAAAATCCAATATATATCTGGTGATATCTCGGGTGCTATTACAGATAGCGCAATAAACCAAAGTGAATTATCTGCAGGAGGCCCTGGCGGATGAATCTGTGCCGCAGGAACGTCCTCGGACCACCAGGGGCCGAGAAAACGACCGTCCCGAGGGGCCGGACACTTAGGGTCAGTGAAAAATCCAATATATATCTGGTGATATCTGGGCTGCTATTAACGATAGCGCAATAAATCAAAGTGAATTATCTGCAGCAGGCCCTGGCGCATGAATCTGTGCAACGGGAACGACCTCGGACCACCAGGGGCCGAGAAAACCACAGTCTCATGGTTCCGGACACTCAGGGTCAGGGAAAAATCCAATATATATCTGGTGATATCTCGGGTGCTATTAGAGATAGCGCAATTAATCAAAGTGCAAGCTCTGCAGGAGGTCCTAGCGCATGAATCTTTGCAGCGGGAACGACCTCGGACCACCAGGGGCCGAGAAAACTACCGTCTCATGGGGTCGGACACTCAGGGTCAGGGAAAAATCCAATATATATCTGCTGATATCTCGGGTGCTATTATAGATAGCGCAATAAATCAAAGTGCATTGTCTGTAGGAGGCCCTGGCGCATGAATCTATGCAGCGGGAACGACCTCTGCCCACCAGGGGCCGAGAAAACCACCGTCTCATGGGGTCGGACACTCAGGATCAGGTAAAAATCCAATATAAATCTGTTGATATCTCGGGTGCTATTACAGATAGCGCAATAAATCAAAGTGCATTGTCTGTAGGAGGCCCTAGCGCATGAATCAGTGCAGCGGGAACGACCTCGGACCACCAGGGGCCGAGAAAACCATCGACACATGCGGCCGGACTGTCAGGGTCAAGGAAAAATCCAATATATATCTGGTGATATCTCGGGTGCTATTAGAGATAGCGCAATAAATCAAAGTGAATTATCTGCAGGGGGCACTGGCGCATGAATCTGAGAAGCGGGACCGACCACGGACCACGAGGGACCGAGAAAACCATCGACACATGGGGCCGGACTGTCAGGGTCATGTAAAAACCCAGGATGTATCTGATGATATCTCGGGTGCTATTAGAGATAGCGCAATAAATCAAAGAGCATTGTCTGTAGGAGGCCCTGGCTCATGAATCTGTGCAGCGGGAACGACCTCGTACCACCAGGGGCCGAGAAAACCGCAGTATCATGGGGCCGGACACTCAGGGTCAGGGAAAAATCCAATATATATCTGGCGATATCTTGGGTGCTATTAGAGATAGCGCAATAAACCAAAGTGAATTATCTGCAGGAGGCCCCGGCGCATGAATCTGTGCAGCGGGAACGACCTCGAACCACCAGGGGCCGAGAAAACCACCGTCCCGAGGGGCCGGACACTTAGGGTCAGTGAAAAATCCAATATATATCTGGTGATATCTCGGGTGCTATTACAGATAGCGCAATAAATCAAAGTGCATTGTCTGTAGGAGGCCCTGGCGCATGAATCTGTGCAGCGGGAACGACCTCGGAACAACGTCGGCAGAGAAAACCACAGTCTCATGGGTTCGGACACTCAGGGTCAGGGAAAAATCCAATATATATCTGGTGATATCTTGGGTGCTATTAGAGATAGCGCAATAAACCAAAGTGAATGATCTGCAGGAGGCCCTGGCGCATGAATCTGTGCAGCGGGAACGACCTCGGACCAACAGGGGCCGAGAAAACCACCGTCCCGAGGGGCCGGACACTTAGGGTCAGTGAAAAATCCAATATATATCTGGTGATATCTCGGGTGCTATTACAGATAGCGCAATAAGTCAAAGTGAATTATCTGCAGGAGGCCCTGGCGCATGAATCTGTGCATCGGGAACGACCTCGGACCACCAGGGGCCGAGTAAACCACAGTCTCATGGGGCCGGACACTCAGGGTCAGGGTAAAATCCAATATATATCTGGTGATATCTCGGGTGCTATTACAGATAGCGCAATAAATCAAAGTGCATTGTCTGTAGGAGGCCCTGGCGCATGAATCTGTACAGTGGGAACGTCCTCGGACCACCAGGGGCCGAGAAAACCACCGTCTCAGGGGGCCGGGCACTCAGGGTCAGTGAAAAATCCAATATATATCTGGTGATATCTCGGGTGCTATTACAGATAGCGCAATAAATCAAAGTGCATTGTCTGTAGGAGGCCCTGGCGCATGAATCTGTGCAGTGGGAACGACCTCGGACCAACATCGGCAGAGAAAACCACAGTCTCATGGGTTCGGACACTCAGGGTCAGGGTAAAATCCAATATATATCTGGTGATATCTCGGGTGCTATTACAGATAGCGCAATAAATCAAAGAGCATTGTCTGTAGGAGGCCCTGGCGCATGAATCTGTGCATCGGGAACGACCTCGGACCACCAGGGTCCGAGAAAATCACAGTCTCATGGGGCCGGACACTCAGGGTCAGGGGAAAATCCAATATATATCTGGTGATATCTCGGGTGCTATTAGAGATAGCGCAATAAACCAAAGTGAATTATCTGCAGGAGGCCCTGGCGCATGAAACAGTGCAACGGGAACGACCTCGGACCACCAGGGGCCGAGAAAACCACAGTCTCATGGGGCCGGACACTCAGGGTCAGGGAAAAATCCAATATATATCTGGTGATATCTCTGGTGCTATTACAGATAGCGCAATAAATCAAAGTGCATTGTCCGTAGGAGGCCCTGGCGCACGAATCTGTGCAGCGGGAACGACCTCGGACCACCAGGGGCCGAGAAAACCACCGTCCCGTGGGGCCGGACACTTAGGGTCAGTGAAAAATCCAATATATATCTGGTGATATCTCGGGTGCTATTACAGATAGCGCAATAAGTCAAAGTGCATTGTCTGTAGGAGGCCCTGGCGCCTGAATCTGTGCAGTGGGAACGACCTCGGACAACCAGGGGACGAGAAAACCACAGTCTCATGGGGCCGGACACTCAGGGTCAGTGTAAAATCCAATATATATCTGGTGATATCTCTGGTGCTATTACAGATAGCGCAATAAATCAAAGTGCATTGTCCGTAGGAGGCCCTGGCGCACGAATCTGTGCAGCGGCAACGACCTCGGACCACCAGGGGCCGAGAAAACCACCGTCTCATGGGGCCGGACACTCAGGGTCAGTGAAAAATCCAATATATATCTGGTGATATCTCGGCTGCTATTACAGATAGCGCAATAAATCAAAGTGCATTGTCCGTAGGAGGCCCTGGCGCACGAATCTGTGCAGCGGGAACGACCTCGGACCACCAGGGGCCGAGAAAACCACCGTCTCATGGGGCCGGACACTCAGGGTCAGTGAAAAATCCAATATATATCTGGTGATATCTCGGGTGCTATTGCAGATAGCGCAATAAATCAAAGTGCATTGTCTGTAGGAGGCCCTGATGCATGAATCTGTGCAGCGGGAACGACCTCGGACCACCAGGGGCCGAGAAAACCACCGTCTCATGGGGCCGGACACTCAGGGTCAGGGGAAAATCCACTATATATCTGGTGATATCTCGGGTGCTAATAGAGATAGCGCAATAAACCAAAGTGAATTATCTGCAGGAGGCCCTGGCGCATGAATCTGTGCAACGGGAACGACCTCGGACCACCGGGGGCCGAGAAAATCACAGTCTCATGGGGCCGGACACTCAGGGTCAGGGGAAAATCCAATATATATCTGGTGATATCTCGGGTGCTATTAGAGATAGCGCAATAAATCAAAGTGCATTGTCTGTGGGAGGCCCCGGCGCATGAATCTGTGCATCGGGAACGACCTCGGACCACCAGGGGCCGAGTAAACCACAGTCTCATGGGGTCGGACACTCAGGGTCAGGGAAAAATCCAATATATATCTGGTGATATATCGGGTGCTATTACAGTTAGCGCAATAAATCAAAGTGCATTGTCTGTAGGAGGCCCTGATGCATGAATCTGTGCAGCGGGAACGACCTCGGACCACCAGGGGCCGAGAAAACCGCAGTCTCATGGGGCCGGACACTCAGGGTAAGGGGAAAATCCAATATATATCTGGTGATATGTCGGGTGCTATTAGAGATAGCGCAATAAACCAAAGTGAATTATCTGCAGGAGGCCCTGGCGCATGAAACAGTGCAACGGGAACTACCTCGGACCACCAGGCGCCGAGAAAACCACAGTCTCATGGGGCCGGACACTCAGGGTCAGGGAAAAATCCAATATATATCTGGCGATATCTTGGGTGCTATTAGAGATAGCGCAATAAACCAAAGTGAATTATCTGCGGGAGGCCCTGGCGCATGAATCTGTGCAGCGGGAACGACCTCGGACCACCAGGGGCCGAGAAAACCACCGTCCCGAGGGGCCGGACACTTAGGGTCAGTGAAAAATCCAATATATATCTGGTGATATCTCGGGTGCTATTACATATAGCGCAATAAATCAAAGTGCATTGTCTGTAGGAGGCCCTGGATCATGAATCTGTGCAGCGGGAACGACCTCAGACCACCAGGGGCCTAGAAAACCACAGTCTCATGGTGCCGGACACTCAGGGTCAGGGGAAAAACCAATATATATCTGGTGATATCTCGGGTGCTATTACAGATAGCGCAATAAACCAAAGTGAATTATCTGCAGGAGGCCCTGGCGGATGAATCTGTGCCGCAGGAACGTCCTCGGACCACCAGGGGCCGAGAAAACCACCGTCCCGAGGGGCCGGACACTTAGGGTCAGTGAAAAATCCAATATATATCTGGTGATATCTGGGCTGCTATTAACGATAGCGCAATAAATCAAAGTGAATTATCTGCAGCAGGCCCTGGCGCATGAATCTGTGCAACGGGAACGACCTCGGACCACCAGGGGCCGAGAAAACCACAGTCTCATGGTTCCAGACACTCAGGGTCAGGGAAAAATCCAATATATATCTGGTGATATCTTAGGTGCTATTAGAGATAGCGCAATAAACCAAAGTGAATTATCTGCAGGAGGCCCTGCCGCATGAATCTGTGCAACGGGAACGTCCTCGGACCACCAGGGGCCGAGAAAACCACAGTCTCATGGGGCCGGACACTCAGGGTCAGGGTAAAATCCAATATATATCTGGTGATATCTCGGGTGCAATTACAGATAGCGAAATATATCAAAGTGCATTGTCTGTAGGAGGCCCTGGCGCATGAATCTGTGCAGCGGGAACGACCTCGGACCACCATCGGCAGAGAAAACCACAGTCTCATGGGGTCGGACACTCAGGGTCAGGGAAAAATCCAATATATATCTGGTGATATCTCGGGTACTATTAGAGATAGCGCAGTAAACCACAGTGAATTATCTGCAGGAGGCACTGGCGCATGAATCCGTGCAGCGGGAACGTCCTCGGACCTCCAGGGGCCGAGACAAGCACCGTCTCATGGGGCCAGACACTCAGGGTCAGGGTAAAATCCAATATATATCTGGTGATATCTCTGGTGCTATTACAGATAGCGCAATAAATCAAAGTGCATTGTCCGTAGGAGGCCCTGGCGCACGAATCTGTGCAGCGGGAACGACCTCGGACCACCAGGGGCCGAGAAAACCACCGTCTCATGGGGCCGGACACTCAGGGTCAGTGAAAAATCCAATATATATCTGGTGATAGCTCGGCTGCTATTACAGATAGCGCAATAAATCAAAGTGCATTGTCCGTAGGAGGCCCTGGCGCACGAATCTGTGCAGCGGGAACGACCTCGGACCACCAGGGGCCGAGAAAACCACCGTCTCACGGGGCCGGACACTCAGGGTCAGGGGAAAATCCAATATATATCTGGTGATATCTCGGGTGCTATTAGAGATAGCGCAATAAACCAAAGTGAGTTATCTGCAGGAGGCCCTGGCGCATGAATCTGTTGCAACGGGAACGACCTCGGACCACCAGGGGCCGAGAAAACCACAGTCTCATGGGGCCGGACACTCAGGGTCAGGGGAAAATCCAATATATATCTGGTGATATCTCGGGTGCTATTAGAGATAGCGCAATAAATCAAAGTGCATTGTCTGTAGGAGGCCCTGGCGCATGAATCTGTGCAGCGGGAACCACCTCGGACCACCAGGGTACGAGAAAACCACAGTCTCATGGGGCCGGACACTCAGGGTCAGGGAAAAATCCAATATATATCTGGTGATATCTCGGGTGCTATTACAGATAGCGCAATAAACCAAAGTGAATTATCTGCAGGAGGCCCTGGCGGATGAATCTGTGCCGCAGGAACGTCCTCGGACCACCAGGGGCCGAGAAAACCACCGTCCCGAGGGGCCGGACACTTAGGGTCAGTGAAAAATCCAATATATATCTGGTGATATCTGGGCTGCTATTAACGATAGCGCAATAAATCAAAGTGAATTATCTGCAGCAGGCCCTGGCGCATGAATCTGTGCAACGGGAACGACCTCGGACCACCAGGGGCCGAGAAAACCACAGTCTCATGGTTCCAGACACTCAGGGTCAGGGAAAAATCCAATATATATCTGGTGATATCTTAGGTGCTATTAGAGATAGCGCAATAAACCAAAGTGAATTATCTGCAGGAGGCCCTGCCGCATGAATCTGTGCAACGGGAACGTCCTCGGACCACCAGGGGCCGAGAAAACCACAGTCTCATGGGGCCGGACACTCAGGGTCAGGGTAAAATCCAATATATATCTGGTGATATCTCGGGTGCAATTACAGATAGCGAAATATATCAAAGTGCATTGTCTGTAGGAGGCCCTGGCGCATGAATCTGTGCAGCGGGAACGACCTCGGACCACCATCGGCAGAGAAAACCACAGTCTCATGGGGTCGGACACTCAGGGTCAGGGAAAAATCCAATATATATCTGGTGATATCTCGGGTACTATTAGAGATAGCGCAGTAAACCACAGTGAATTATCTGCAGGAGGCACTGGCGCATGAATCCGTGCAGCGGGAACGTCCTCGGACCTCCAGGGGCCGAGACAAGCACCGTCTCATGGGGCCAGACACTCAGGGTCAGGGTAAAATCCAATATATATCTGGTGATATCTCTGGTGCTATTACAGATAGCGCAATAAATCAAAGTGCATTGTCCGTAGGAGGCCCTGGCGCACGAATCTGTGCAGCGGGAACGACCTCGGACCACCAGGGGCCGAGAAAACCACCGTCTCATGGGGCCGGACACTCAGGGTCAGTGAAAAATCCAATATATATCTGGTGATAGCTCGGCTGCTATTACAGATAGCGCAATAAATCAAAGTGCATTGTCCGTAGGAGGCCCTGGCGCACGAATCTGTGCAGCGGGAACGACCTCGGACCACCAGGGGCCGAGAAAACCACCGTCTCACGGGGCCGGACACTCAGGGTCAGGGGAAAATCCAATATATATCTGGTGATATCTCGGGTGCTATTAGAGATAGCGCAATAAACCAAAGTGAGTTATCTGCAGGAGGCCCTGGCGCATGAATCTGTTGCAACGGGAACGACCTCGGACCACCAGGGGCCGAGAAAACCACAGTCTCATGGGGCCGGACACTCAGGGTCAGGGGAAAATCCAATATATATCTGGTGATATCTCGGGTGCTATTAGAGATAGCGCAATAAATCAAAGTGCATTGTCTGTAGGAGGCCCTGGCGCATGAATCTGTGCAGCGGGAACCACCTCGGACCACCAGGGTACGAGAAAACCACAGTCTCATGGGGCCGGACACTCAGGGTCAGGGAAAAATCCAATATATATCTGGTGATATCTTGGGTGCTATTAGAGATAGCGCAATAAACTCAAGTGAATTATCTGCAGGAGGCCCTGGCGCATGAATCTGTGCAGCGGGAACGACCTCGGACAACCAGGGGCCGAGACAAACACCGTCTCATGGGGCCGGACACTGAGGGTCAGGGTAAAATCCAATATATATCTGGTGATATCTCGGGTGCTATTACATATAGCGCAATAAATCAAAGTGCATTGTCTGTAGGAGGCCCTGGATCATAAATCTGTGCAGCGGGATCGACCTCAGACCACCAGGGGCCTAGAAAACCACAGTCTCATGGGGCCGGACACTCAGGGTCAGGGGAAAATCCAATATATATCTGGTGATATCTCGGGTGCTATTACAGATAGCGCAATAAACCAAAGTGAATTATCTGCAGGAGGCCCTGGCGGATGAATCTGTGCCGCAGGAACGTCCTCGGACCACCAGGGGCCGAGAAAACCACCGTCCCGAGGGGCCGGACACTTAGGGTCAGTGAAAAATCCAATATATATCTGGTGATATCTGGGCTGCTATTAACGATAGCGCAATAAATCAAAGTGAATTATCTGCAGCAGGCCCTGGCGCATGAATCTGTGCAACGGGAACGACCTCGGACCACCAGGGGCCGAGAAAACCACAGTCTCATGGTTCCGGACACTCAGGGTCAGGGAAAAATCCAATATATATCTGGTGATATCTTAGGTGCTATTAGAGATAGCGCAATAAACCAAAGTGAATTATCTGCAGGAGGCCCTGCCGCATGAATCTGTGCAACGGGAACGACCTCGGACCACCAGGGGCCGAGAAAACCACAGTCTCATGGTTCCGGACACTCAGGGTCAGGGAAAAATCCAATATATATCTGGTGATATCTTAGGTGCTATTAGAGATAGCGCAATAAACCAAAGTGAATTATCTGCAGGAGGCCCTGCCGCATGAATCTGTGCAACGGGAACGACCTCGGACCACCAGGGGCCGAGAAAACCACAGTCTCATGGGGCCGGACACTCAGGGTCAGGGTAAAATCCAATATATATCTGGTGATATCTCGGGTGCAATTACAGATAGCGAAATATATCAAAGTGCATTGTCTGTAGGAGGCCCTGGCGCATGAATCTGTGCAGCGGGAACGACCTCGGACCACCATCGGCAGAGAAAACCACAGTCTCATGGGGTCGGACACTCAGGGTCAGGGAAAAATCCAATATATATCTGGTGATATCTCGGGTACTATTAGAGATAGCGCAGTAAACCACAGTGAATTATCTGCAGGAGGCACTGGCGCATGAATCCGTGCAGCGGGAACGTCCTCGGACCTCCAGGGGCCGAGACAAGCACCGTCTCATGGGGCCAGACACTCAGGGTCAGGGTAAAATCAAATATATATCTGGTGATATCTCTGGTGCTATTACAGATAGCGCAATAAATCAAAGTGCATTGTCCGTAGGAGGCCCTGGCGCACGAATCTGTGCAGCGGGAACGACTTCGGACCACCAGGGGCCGAGAAAACCACCGTCTCATGGGGCCGGACACTCAGGGTCAGTGAAAAATCCAATATATATCTGGTGATATCTCGGCTGCTATTACAGATAGCGCAATAAATCAAAGTGCATTGTCCGTAGGAGGCCCTGGCGCACGAATCTGTGCAGCGGGAACGACCTCGGACCACCAGGGGCCGAGAAAACCACCGTCTCATGGGGCCGGACACTCAGGGTCAGGGGAAAATCCAATATATATCTGGTGATATCTCGGGTGCTATTAGAGATAGCGCAATAAACCAAAGTGAATTATCTGCAGGAGGCCCTGGCGCATGAAACAGTGCAACGGGAACGACCTCGGACCACCAGGCGCCGAGAAAACCACAGTCTCATGGGGCCGGACACTCAGGGTCAGGGAAAAATCCAATATATATCTGGCGATATCTTGGGTGCTATTAGAGAGAGCGCCATAAACCAAAGTGAATTATCTGCAGGAGGCCCTGGCGCATGAATCTGTGCAGCGGGAACGACCTCGGACCACCAGGGGCCGAGAAAACCACCGTCCCGAGGGGCCGGACACTTAGGGTCAGTGAAAAATCCAATATATATCTGGTGATATCTCGGGTGCTATTACAGATAGCGCAATAAGTCAAAGTGCATTGTCTGTAGGAGGCCCTGGCGCCTGAATCTGTGCAGCGGGAACGACAGCGGACCACCAGGGGCCGAGAAAACCACCGTCTCATGGGGCCGGACACTCAGGGTCAGGGGAAAATCCAATATATATCTGGTGATATCTCGGCTGCTATTACCGATAGCGCAATAAATCAAAGTGAATTATCTGCAGCAGGCCCTGGCGCATGAATCTGTGCAACAGGAACGACCTCGGACCACCAGGGGCCGAGAAAACCACCGTCTCATGGGGCCGGACACTCAGGGTCAGGGAAAAATCCAATATATATCTGGTGATATCTTAGGTGCTATTACAGATAGCGCAATAAACCAAAGTGAATTATCTGCAGGACGCCCTGCCGCATGAATCTGTGCAACGGGAACGACCTCGGACCACCAGGGGCCGAGAGAACCACAGTCTCATGGGGCCGGACACTCAGGGTCAGGGTAAAATCCAATATATATCTGGTGATATCTCGGGTGCTATTACAGATAGCTAAATAAATCAAAGTGCATTGTCTGTAGGAGGCCCTGGCGCATGAATCTGTGCAACGGGAACGACCTCGGACCACCATCGGCAGAGAAAACCACAGTCTCATGGGGTCGGACACTCAGGGTCAGGGAAAAATCCAATATAAATCTGGTGATATCTCGGGTACTATTAGATATAGCGCAGTAAACCAAAGTGAATTATCTGCAGGAGGCACTGGCGCATGAATCTCTGCAGCGGGAACGTCCTCGGACCTCCAGGGGCCGAGACAACCACCGTCTCATGGGGCCGGACACTCAGGGTCAGCGTAAAAAACAATATATATCTGGTGATATCTCTGGTGCTATTACAGATAGCGCAATAAATCAAAGTGCATTGTCTGTAGGAGGCCCTGATGGATGAATCTGTGCAGCGGGAACGACCTCGGACCACCAGGGGCCGAAAAAACCACAGTCTCATGGGTTCGGTCACTCAGGGTCAGGGGAAAATCCAATATATATCTGGTTATATGTCGGGTGCTATTACAGATAGCGCAATAACCCAAAGTGAATTATCTGCAGGAGGCCCTGGCGCATGACTCTGTACAGCGGGAACAACCTCGGACCACCAGGGGCCGAGAAAACCACCGTCTCATGGGGCCGGACACTCAGGGTCAGGGAAAAATCCAATATATATCTGGTGATATCTCGGGTGCTATTAGAGATAGCGCAATAAACCAAAGTGAATTATCTGCAGGAGGCCCTGGCGCATGAATCTGTGCAGCGGGAACGACCTCGGACCACCAGGGGCCGAGACAACCACCGTCTTATGGGGCCGGACACTCAGGGTCAGGGGAAAATCCAATATATATCTGGTGATATCTCGGGTGATATTAGAGATAGCGCAATAAACCAAAGTGAATTATCTGCAGGAGGCCCTGGCGCATGAATCTGTGCAACGGGAACGACCTCGGACCACCAGGGGCCGAGTAAACCACAGTCTCATGGGGCCGGACACTCAGGGTCAGGGTAAAATCCAATATATATCTGGTGATATCTCTGGTGCTATTACAGATAGCGCAATAAATCAAAGTGCATTGTCCGTAGGAGGCCCTGGCGCACGAATCTGTGCAGGGGGAACGACCTCGGACCACCAGGGGCCGCGAAAACCACCGTCTCATGGGGCCGGACACTCAGGGTCAGTGAAAAATCCAATATATATCTGGTGATATCTCGGGTGCTATTACAGATAGCGCAATAAATCAAAGTGTATTGTCTGTAGGAGGCCCTGATGCATGAATCTGTGCAGCGGGAACGACCTCGGACCACCAGGGGCCGAGAATACCACAGTCTCATGGGGCCGGACACTCAGGGTCAGGGAAAAATCCAATATATATCTGGTGATAGCTCGGCTGCTATTACAGATAGCGCAATAAATCAAAGTGCATTGTCCGTAGGAGGCCCTGGCGCACGAATCTGTGCAGCGGGAACGACCTCGGACCACCAGGGGCCGAGAAAACCACCGTCTCACGGGGCCGGACACTCAGGGTCAGGGGAAAATCCAATATATATCTGGTGATATCTCGGGTGCTATTAGAGATAGCGCAATAAACCAAAGTGAGTTATCTGCAGGAGGCCCTGGCGCATGAATCTGTTGCAACGGGAACGACCTCGGACCACCAGGGGCCGAGAAAACCACAGTCTCATGGGGCCGGACACTCAGGGTCAGGGGAAAATCCAATATATATCTGGTGATATCTCGGGTGCTATTAGAGATAGCGCAATAAATCAAAGTGCATTGTCTGTAGGAGGCCCTGGCGCATGAATCTGTGCAGCGGGAACCACCTCGGACCACCAGGGTACGAGAAAACCACAGTCTCATGGGGCCGGACACTCAGGGTCAGGGAAAAATCCAATATATATCTGGTGATATCTCGGGTGCTATTACAGATAGCGCAATAAACCAAAGTGAATTATCTGCAGGAGGCCCTGGCGGATGAATCTGTGCCGCAGGAACGTCCTCGGACCACCAGGGGCCGAGAAAACCACCGTCCCGAGGGGCCGGACACTTAGGGTCAGTGAAAAATCCAATATATATCTGGTGATATCTGGGCTGCTATTAACGATAGCGCAATAAATCAAAGTGAATTATCTGCAGCAGGCCCTGGCGCATGAATCTGTGCAACGGGAACGACCTCGGACCACCAGGGGCCGAGAAAACCACAGTCTCATGGTTCCAGACACTCAGGGTCAGGGAAAAATCCAATATATATCTGGTGATATCTTAGGTGCTATTAGAGATAGCGCAATAAACCAAAGTGAATTATCTGCAGGAGGCCCTGCCGCATGAATCTGTGCAACGGGAACGTCCTCGGACCACCAGGGGCCGAGAAAACCACAGTCTCATGGGGCCGGACACTCAGGGTCAGGGTAAAATCCAATATATATCTGGTGATATCTCGGGTGCAATTACAGATAGCGAAATATATCAAAGTGCATTGTCTGTAGGAGGCCCTGGCGCATGAATCTGTGCAGCGGGAACGACCTCGGACCACCATCGGCAGAGAAAACCACAGTCTCATGGGGTCGGACACTCAGGGTCAGGGAAAAATCCAATATATATCTGGTGATATCTCGGGTACTATTAGAGATAGCGCAGTAAACCACAGTGAATTATCTGCAGGAGGCACTGGCGCATGAATCCGTGCAGCGGGAACGTCCTCGGACCTCCAGGGGCCGAGACAAGCACCGTCTCATGGGGCCAGACACTCAGGGTCAGGGTAAAATCCAATATATATCTGGTGATATCTCTGGTGCTATTACAGATAGCGCAATAAATCAAAGTGCATTGTCCGTAGGAGGCCCTGGCGCACGAATCTGTGCAGCGGGAACGACCTCGGACCACCAGGGGCCGAGAAAACCACCGTCTCATGGGGCCGGACACTCAGGGTCAGTGAAAAATCCAATATATATCTGGTGATAGCTCGGCTGCTATTACAGATAGCGCAATAAATCAAAGTGCATTGTCCGTAGGAGGCCCTGGCGCACGAATCTGTGCAGCGGGAACGACCTCGGACCACCAGGGGCCGAGAAAACCACCGTCTCACGGGGCCGGACACTCAGGGTCAGGGGAAAATCCAATATATATCTGGTGATATCTCGGGTGCTATTAGAGATAGCGCAATAAACCAAAGTGAGTTATCTGCAGGAGGCCCTGGCGCATGAATCTGTTGCAACGGGAACGACCTCGGACCACCAGGGGCCGAGAAAACCACAGTCTCATGGGGCCGGACACTCAGGGTCAGGGGAAAATCCAATATATATCTGGTGATATCTCGGGTGCTATTAGAGATAGCGCAATAAATCAAAGTGCATTGTCTGTAGGAGGCCCTGGCGCATGAATCTGTGCAGCGGGAACCACCTCGGACCACCAGGGTACGAGAAAACCACAGTCTCATGGGGCCGGACACTCAGGGTCAGGGAAAAATCCAATATATATCTGGTGATATCTTGGGTGCTATTAGAGATAGCGCAATAAACTCAAGTGAATTATCTGCAGGAGGCCCTGGCGCATGAATCTGTGCAGCGGGAACGACCTCGGACAACCAGGGGCCGAGACAAACACCGTCTCATGGGGCCGGACACTGAGGGTCAGGGTAAAATCCAATATATATCTGGTGATATCTCGGGTGCTATTACATATAGCGCAATAAATCAAAGTGCATTGTCTGTAGGAGGCCCTGGATCATAAATCTGTGCAGCGGGATCGACCTCAGACCACCAGGGGCCTAGAAAACCACAGTCTCATGGGGCCGGACACTCAGGGTCAGGGGAAAATCCAATATATATCTGGTGATATCTCGGGTGCTATTACAGATAGCGCAATAAACCAAAGTGAATTATCTGCAGGAGGCCCTGGCGGATGAATCTGTGCCGCAGGAACGTCCTCGGACCACCAGGGGCCGAGAAAACCACCGTCCCGAGGGGCCGGACACTTAGGGTCAGTGAAAAATCCAATATATATCTGGTGATATCTGGGCTGCTATTAACGATAGCGCAATAAATCAAAGTGAATTATCTGCAGCAGGCCCTGGCGCATGAATCTGTGCAACGGGAACGACCTCGGACCACCAGGGGCCGAGAAAACCACAGTCTCATGGTTCCGGACACTCAGGGTCAGGGAAAAATCCAATATATATCTGGTGATATCTTAGGTGCTATTAGAGATAGCGCAATAAACCAAAGTGAATTATCTGCAGGAGGCCCTGCCGCATGAATCTGTGCAACGGGAACGACCTCGGACCACCAGGGGCCGAGAAAACCACAGTCTCATGGTTCCGGACACTCAGGGTCAGGGAAAAATCCAATATATATCTGGTGATATCTTAGGTGCTATTAGAGATAGCGCAATAAACCAAAGTGAATTATCTGCAGGAGGCCCTGCCGCATGAATCTGTGCAACGGGAACGACCTCGGACCACCAGGGGCCGAGAAAACCACAGTCTCATGGGGCCGGACACTCAGGGTCAGGGTAAAATCCAATATATATCTGGTGATATCTCGGGTGCAATTACAGATAGCGAAATATATCAAAGTGCATTGTCTGTAGGAGGCCCTGGCGCATGAATCTGTGCAGCGGGAACGACCTCGGACCACCATCGGCAGAGAAAACCACAGTCTCATGGGGTCGGACACTCAGGGTCAGGGAAAAATCCAATATATATCTGGTGATATCTCGGGTACTATTAGAGATAGCGCAGTAAACCACAGTGAATTATCTGCAGGAGGCACTGGCGCATGAATCCGTGCAGCGGGAACGTCCTCGGACCTCCAGGGGCCGAGACAAGCACCGTCTCATGGGGCCAGACACTCAGGGTCAGGGTAAAATCAAATATATATCTGGTGATATCTCTGGTGCTATTACAGATAGCGCAATAAATCAAAGTGCATTGTCCGTAGGAGGCCCTGGCGCACGAATCTGTGCAGCGGGAACGACTTCGGACCACCAGGGGCCGAGAAAACCACCGTCTCATGGGGCCGGACACTCAGGGTCAGTGAAAAATCCAATATATATCTGGTGATATCTCGGCTGCTATTACAGATAGCGCAATAAATCAAAGTGCATTGTCCGTAGGAGGCCCTGGCGCACGAATCTGTGCAGCGGGAACGACCTCGGACCACCAGGGGCCGAGAAAACCACCGTCTCATGGGGCCGGACACTCAGGGTCAGGGGAAAATCCAATATATATCTGGTGATATCTCGGGTGCTATTAGAGATAGCGCAATAAACCAAAGTGAATTATCTGCAGGAGGCCCTGGCGCATGAAACAGTGCAACGGGAACGACCTCGGACCACCAGGCGCCGAGAAAACCACAGTCTCATGGGGCCGGACACTCAGGGTCAGGGAAAAATCCAATATATATCTGGCGATATCTTGGGTGCTATTAGAGAGAGCGCCATAAACCAAAGTGAATTATCTGCAGGAGGCCCTGGCGCATGAATCTGTGCAGCGGGAACGACCTCGGACCACCAGGGGCCGAGAAAACCACCGTCCCGAGGGGCCGGACACTTAGGGTCAGTGAAAAATCCAATATATATCTGGTGATATCTCGGGTGCTATTACAGATAGCGCAATAAGTCAAAGTGCATTGTCTGTAGGAGGCCCTGGCGCCTGAATCTGTGCAGCGGGAACGACAGCGGACCACCAGGGGCCGAGAAAACCACCGTCTCATGGGGCCGGACACTCAGGGTCAGGGGAAAATCCAATATATATCTGGTGATATCTCGGCTGCTATTACCGATAGCGCAATAAATCAAAGTGAATTATCTGCAGCAGGCCCTGGCGCATGAATCTGTGCAACAGGAACGACCTCGGACCACCAGGGGCCGAGAAAACCACCGTCTCATGGGGCCGGACACTCAGGGTCAGGGAAAAATCCAATATATATCTGGTGATATCTTAGGTGCTATTACAGATAGCGCAATAAACCAAAGTGAATTATCTGCAGGACGCCCTGCCGCATGAATCTGTGCAACGGGAACGACCTCGGACCACCAGGGGCCGAGAGAACCACAGTCTCATGGGGCCGGACACTCAGGGTCAGGGTAAAATCCAATATATATCTGGTGATATCTCGGGTGCTATTACAGATAGCTAAATAAATCAAAGTGCATTGTCTGTAGGAGGCCCTGGCGCATGAATCTGTGCAACGGGAACGACCTCGGACCACCATCGGCAGAGAAAACCACAGTCTCATGGGGTCGGACACTCAGGGTCAGGGAAAAATCCAATATAAATCTGGTGATATCTCGGGTACTATTAGATATAGCGCAGTAAACCAAAGTGAATTATCTGCAGGAGGCACTGGCGCATGAATCTCTGCAGCGGGAACGTCCTCGGACCTCCAGGGGCCGAGACAACCACCGTCTCATGGGGCCGGACACTCAGGGTCAGCGTAAAAAACAATATATATCTGGTGATATCTCTGGTGCTATTACAGATAGCGCAATAAATCAAAGTGCATTGTCTGTAGGAGGCCCTGATGGATGAATCTGTGCAGCGGGAACGACCTCGGACCACCAGGGGCCGAAAAAACCACAGTCTCATGGGTTCGGTCACTCAGGGTCAGGGGAAAATCCAATATATATCTGGTTATATGTCGGGTGCTATTACAGATAGCGCAATAACCCAAAGTGAATTATCTGCAGGAGGCCCTGGCGCATGACTCTGTACAGCGGGAACAACCTCGGACCACCAGGGGCCGAGAAAACCACCGTCTCATGGGGCCGGACACTCAGGGTCAGGGAAAAATCCAATATATATCTGGTGATATCTCGGGTGCTATTAGAGATAGCGCAATAAACCAAAGTGAATTATCTGCAGGAGGCCCTGGCGCATGAATCTGTGCAGCGGGAACGACCTCGGACCACCAGGGGCCGAGACAACCACCGTCTTATGGGGCCGGACACTCAGGGTCAGGGGAAAATCCAATATATATCTGGTGATATCTCGGGTGATATTAGAGATAGCGCAATAAACCAAAGTGAATTATCTGCAGGAGGCCCTGGCGCATGAATCTGTGCAACGGGAACGACCTCGGACCACCAGGGGCCGAGTAAACCACAGTCTCATGGGGCCGGACACTCAGGGTCAGGGTAAAATCCAATATATATCTGGTGATATCTCTGGTGCTATTACAGATAGCGCAATAAATCAAAGTGCATTGTCCGTAGGAGGCCCTGGCGCACGAATCTGTGCAGGGGGAACGACCTCGGACCACCAGGGGCCGCGAAAACCACCGTCTCATGGGGCCGGACACTCAGGGTCAGTGAAAAATCCAATATATATCTGGTGATATCTCGGGTGCTATTACAGATAGCGCAATAAATCAAAGTGTATTGTCTGTAGGAGGCCCTGATGCATGAATCTGTGCAGCGGGAACGACCTCGGACCACCAGGGGCCGAGAATACCACAGTCTCATGGGGCCGGACACTCAGGGTCAGGGAAAAATCCAATATATATCTGGTGATATCTCGGGTGCTATTACAGATAGCGAAATAAATCAAAGTGCATTGTCTGTAGGAGGCCCTGGCGCATGAATCTGTGCAGCGGGAACGACCTCGGACCACCATCGGCAGAGAAAACCACAGTCTCATGGGGTCGGACACTCAGGGTCAGGGAAAAATCCAATATATGTCTGGTGATATCTCGGGTACTATTAGAGATAGGGCAGTAAACCAAAGTGAATTATCTGCAGGAGGCACTGCCGCATGAATCTGTGCTGCGGGAACGTCCTCGGACCTCCAGGGGCCGAGACAAGCACCGTCTGATGGGGCCGGACACTCAGGGTCAGGGAAAATCCAATATATATCTGGTGATATCTCGGGTGCTATTAGATACAGCGCAATAAACCAAAGTGAATTATCTGCAGGAGGCCCTGGCGCATGAATCTGGGCAGCGGGAACGACCTCGGACCACCAGGGGCCGAGAAAACCACAGTCAAATGGGGCCGGACACTCAGGGTCAGGGAAAATCCAATATATATCTGGTGATATCTCGGGTGCTATTAGATACAGCGCAATAAACCAAAGTGAATTATCTGCAGGAGGCCCTGGCGCATGCATCTGTGCAGCGGGAACGACCTAGGACCACCAGGGGCCGAGAAAACCACCGTCTCATGGGGCCGGACACTCAGGGTCAGGGGAAAATCCAATATATATCTGGTGATATTTCGGCTGCTATTACCGATAGCGCAATAAATCAAAGTGTATTATCTGCAGCAGGCCCTGGCGCATGAATCTGTGCAACGGGAACGACCTCGGACCACCAGGGGCCGAGAAAACCACAGTCTCATGGGGCCGGACACTCAGGGTCAGGGAAAAATCCAATATATATCTGGTGATATCTTAGGTGCTATTAGAGATAGCGCAATAAACCAAAGTGAATTATCTGCAGGACGCCCTGCCGCATGAATCTGTGCAACGGGAACGACCTCGGACCACCAGGGGCCGAGAAAACCACAGTCTCATGGGGCCGGACACTCAGGGTCAGGGTAAAATCCAATATATATCTGGTGATATCTCGGGTGCTATTACAGATAGCTAAATAAATCAAAGTGCATTGTCTGTAGGAGGCCCTGGCGCATGAATCTGTGCAGCGGGAACGACCTCGGACCACCATCGGCAGAGAAAACCACAGTCTCATGGGGTCGGACACTCAGGGTCAGGGAAAAATCCAATATAAATCTGGTGATATCTCGGGTACTATTAGAGATAGCGCAGTAAACCAAAGTGAACTATCTGCAGGAGGCACTGGCGCATGAATCTCTGCAGCGGGAACGTCCTCGGACCTCCAGGGGCCGAGACAACCACCGTCTCATGGGGCCGGACACTCAGGGTCAGGGTAAAAAACTATATATATCTGGTGATATCTCTGGTGCTATTACAGATAGCGCAATAAATCAAAGTGCATTGTCTGTAGGAGGCCCTGGCGCACGAATCTGTGCAGCGGGAACGACCTCGGACCACCAGGGGCCGAGAAAACCACCGTCTCATGGGGCCGGACACTCGGGGTCAGTGAAAAATCCAATATATATCTGGTGATATCTCGGGTGCTATTACAGATAGCGCAATAAATCAAAGTGCATTGTCTGTCGGAGGCCCTGATGGATGAATCTGTGCAGCGGGAACGACCTCGGACCACCAGGGGCCGAAAAAACCACAGTCTCATGGGGTCGGTCACTCAGGGTCAGGGGAAAATCCAATATATATCTGGTGATATCTCGGCTGCTATTAGAGATAGCGCAATAAACCAAAGTGAATTATCTGCAGGAGGCCCTGGCGCATGAATCTGTGCAACGGGCACGACCTCGGACCACCAGGGGCCGAGAAAACCACAGTCTCATGGGGCCGGACACTCAGGGTCAGGGGAAAATCCAATATATATCTGGTGATATCTCGGGTGCTATTAGAGATAGCGCAATAAATCAAAGTGCATTGTCTGTAGGAGGCCCTGGCGCATGAATCTGTGCAGCGGGAACGACCTCGGACCAACATCGGCAGAGAAAACCACAGTCTCATGGGGTCGGACACTCAGGGTCAGGGAAAAATACAATATATATCTGGTGATATGTCGGGTGCTATTACAGATAGCGCAATAACCCAAAGTGAATTATCTGCAGGAGGCCCTGGCGCATGACTCTGTACAGCGGGAACAACCTCGGACCACCAGGGGCCGAGAAAACCACCGTCTCATGGGGCCGGACACTCAGGGTCAGGGAAAAATCCAATATATATCTGGTGATATCTCGGGTGCTATTAGAGATAGCGCAATAAACCAAAGTGACTTATCTGCAGGAGGCCCTGGCGCATGAATCTGTGCAGCGGGAACGACCTCGGACCACCAGGGGCCGAGACAACCACCGTCTCATGGGGCCGGACACTCAGGGTCAGGGGAAAATCCAATATATATCTGGTGATATCTCGGGTGCTATTAGAGATAGCGCAATAAACCAAAGTGAATTATCTGCAGGAGGCCCTGGCGCATGGAACAGTGCAACGGGAACGACCTCGGACCACCAGGCGCCGAGAAAACCACAGTCTCATGGGGCCGGACACTCAGGGTCAGGGGAAAATCCAATATATATCTGGTGATATCTCGGCTGCTATTACAGATAGGGCAATAAATCAAAGTGCATTGTCTGTAGGAGGCCCTGGCGCATGAATCTGTGCAGCGGGAACGACCTCGGACCACCAGGGGCCGAGAAAACCACAGTCTCATGGGGCCGGACACTCAGGGTCAGGGGAAAATCCAATATATATCTGGTGATATCTCGGGTGCTATTAGAGATAGCGCAATAAACCAAAGTGCATTCTCTGTAGGAGGCCCTGGCGCATGAATCTGAGCAGCGGGAACGACCTCGGACCACCAGGGGCCGAGAAAACCACCGTCTCATGGGGCCGGACACTCAGGGTCAGGGAAAAATGCAATATATATCTGGTGATATGTCGGGTGCTATTACAGATAGCGCAATAAATCAAAGTGCATTGTCTGGAGGAGGCACTGGCGCATGAATCTGGGCAGCGGGAACGACCTCGGACCACCAGGGGCCGAGAAAACCACAGTCTCATGGGGCCGGACACTCACGGTCAGGGGAAAATCCAATATATATCTGGTGATATCTCGGGTGCTATTAGATACAGCGCAATAAACCAAAGTGAATTATCTGCAGGAGGCCCTGGCGCATGAATCTGGGCAGCGGGAACGACCTCGGACCACCAGGGGCCGAGAAAACCACAGTCAAATGGGGCCGGACACTCAGTGTCAGGGAAAATCCAATATATATCTGGTGATATCTCGGGTGCTATTAGATACAGCGCAATCAACCAAAGTGAATTATCTGCAGCAGGCCCTGGCGCATGAATCTGTGCAACGGGAACGACCTCGGACCACCAGGGGCCGAGAAAACCACCGTCACATGGGGCTGGACACCCAGTGTGAGGGAAATATCCAATATATATCTGGTGATATCTCTGGTGCAATTACAGATAGCGCAATAAATCAAAGTGCATTTTCTGTAGGAGGCCCTGACGCATGAATCTGTGCAGCGGGAACGACCTCGGACCACCAGGTGCCGAGAAAACCACAGTCTCATGGGGCCGGACACTTAGAGTCAGGGGAAAATCCAATATATATCTGGTGATATCTCGGGTGCTATTAGAGATAGCGCAATAAACCAAAGTGAATTATCTGCAGGAGGCCTTGGCGCATGAATCTGTGCAACGGGAACGTCCTCGGACCACCAGGGGCCGAGTAAACCACAGTCTCATGGGGCCGGACACTCAGGGTCAGGGTAAAATCCAATATATATCTGGTGATATCTCTGGTGCTATTACAGATAGCGCAATAAATCAAAGTGCATTGTCCGTAGGAGGCCCTGGCGCACGTATCTGTGCAGCGGGAACGACCTCGGACCACCAGGGGCCGAGAAAACCACCGTCTCATGGGGCCGGACACTCAGGGTCAGTGAAAAATCCAATATATATCTGGTGATATCTCGGGTGCTATTACAGATAGCGCAATAAATCAAAGTGCATTGTCCGTAGGAGGCCCTGGCGCACGAATCTGTGCAGCGGGAACGACCTCGGACCACCAGGGGCCGAGAAAACCACCGTCACATGGGGCCGGACACTCAGGGTCAGGGGAAAATCCAATATATATCTGGTGATATCTCGGGTGCTATTAGATACAGCGCAATAAACCAAAGTGAATTATCTGCAGGAGGCCCTGGCGCATGCATCTGTGCAGCGGGAACGACCTAGGACCACCAGGGGCCGAGAAAACCACCGTCTCATGGGGCCGGACACTCAGGGTCAGGGAAAAATCCAATATATATCTGGTGATATCTTGGGTGCTATTAGAGATAGCGCAATAAACTCAAGTGAATTATCTGCAGGAGGCCCTGGCGCATGAATCTGTGCAGCGGGAACGACCTCGGACAACCAGGGGCCGAGACAAACACCGTCTCATGGGGCCGGACACTGAGGGTCAGGGTAAAATCCAATATATATCTGGTGATATCTCGGGTGCTATTACATATAGCGCAATAAATCAAAGTGCATTGTCTGTAGGAGGCCCTGGATCATGAATCTGTGCAGCGGGATCGACCTCAGACCACCAGGGGCCTAGAAAACCACAGTCTCATGGGGCCGGACACTCAGGGTCAGGGGAAAATCCAATATATATCTGGTGATATCTCGGGTGCTATTACAGATAGCGCAATAAACCAAAGTGAATTATCTGCAGGAGGCCCTGGCGGATGAATCTGTGCCGCAGGAACGTCCTCGGACCACCAGGGGCCGAGAAAACCACCGTCCCGAGGGGCCGGACACTTAGGGTCAGTGAAAAATCCAATATATATCTGGTGATATCTGGGCTGCTATTAACGATAGCGCAATAAATCAAAGTGAATTATCTGCAGCAGGCCCTGGCGCATGAATCTGTGCAACGGGAACGACCTCGGACCACCAGGGGCCGAGAAAACCACAGTCTCATGGTTCCGGACACTCAGGGTCAGGGAAAAATCCAATATATATCTGGTGATATCTTAGGTGCTATTAGAGATAGCGCAATAAACCAAAGTGAATTATCTGCAGGAGGCCCTGCCGCATGAATCTGTGCAACGGGAACGACCTCGGACCACCAGGGGCCGAGAAAACCACAGTCTCATGGGGCCGGACACTCAGGGTCAGGGTAAAATCCAATATATATCTGGTGATATCTCGGGTGCAATTACAGATAGCGAAATATATCAAAGTGCATTGTCTGTAGGAGGCCCTGGCGCATGAATCTGTGCAGCGGGAACGACCTCGGACCACCATCGGCAGAGAAAACCACAGTCTCATGGGGTCGGACACTCAGGGTCAGGGAAAAATCCAATATATATCTGGTGATATCTCGGGTACTATTAGAGATAGCGCAGTAAACCACAGTGAATTATCTGCAGGAGGCACTGGCGCATGAATCCGTGCAGCGGGAACGTCCTCGGACCTCCAGGGGCCGAGACAAGCACCGTCTCATGGGGCCAGACACTCAGGGTCAGGGTAAAATCAAATATATATCTGGTGATATCTCTGGTGCTATTACAGATAGCGCAATAAATCAAAGTGCATTGTCCGTAGGAGGCCCTGGCGCACGAATCTGTGCAGCGGGAACGACCTCGGACCACCAGGGGCCGAGAAAACCACCGTCTCATGGGGCCGGACACTCAGGGTCAGTGAAAAATCCAATATATATCTGGTGATATCTCGGCTGCTATTACAGATAGCGCAATAAATCAAAGTGCATTGTCCGTAGGAGGCCCTGGCGCACGAATCTGTGCAGCGGGAACGACCTCGGACCACCAGGGGCCGAGAAAACCACCGTCTCATGGGGCCGGACACTCAGGGTCAGGGGAAAATCCAATATATATCTGGTGATATCTCGGGTGCTATTAGAGATAGCGCAATAAACCAAAGTGAATTATCTGCAGGAGGCCCTGGCGCATGAAACAGTGCAACGGGAACGACCTCGGACCACCAGGCGCCGAGAAAACCACAGTCTCATGGGGCCGGACACTCAGGGTCAGGGAAAAATCCAATATATATCTGGCGATATCTTGGGTGCTATTAGAGAGAGCGCCATAAACCAAAGTGAATTATCTGCAGGAGGCCCTGGCGCATGAATCTGTGCAGCGGGAACGACCTCGGACCACCAGGGGCCGAGAAAACCACCGTCCCGAGGGGCCGGACACTTAGGGTCAGTGAAAAATCCAATATATATCTGGTGATATCTCGGGTGCTATTACAGATAGCGCAATAAGTCAAAGTGCATTGTCTGTAGGAGGCCCTGGCGCCTGAATCTGTGCAGCGGGAACGACAGCGGACCACCAGGGGCCGAGAAAACCACCGTCTCATGGGGCCGGACACTCAGGGTCAGGGGAAAATCCAATATATATCTGGTGATATCTCGGCTGCTATTACCGATAGCGCAATAAATCAAAGTGAATTATCTGCAGCAGGCCCTGGCGCATGAATCTGTGCAACAGGAACGACCTCGGACCACCAGGGGCCGAGAAAACCACCGTCTCATGGGGCCGGACACTCAGGGTCAGGGAAAAATCCAATATATATCTGGTGATATCTTAGGTGCTATTACAGATAGCGCAATAAACCAAAGTGAATTATCTGCAGGACGCCCTGCCGCATGAATCTGTGCAACGGGAACGACCTCGGACCACCAGGGGCCGAGAGAACCACAGTCTCATGGGGCCGGACACTCAGGGTCAGGGTAAAATCCAATATATATCTGGTGATATCTCGGGTGCTATTACAGATAGCTAAATAAATCAAAGTGCATTGTCTGTAGGAGGCCCTGGCGCATGAATCTGTGCAACGGGAACGACCTCGGACCACCATCGGCAGAGAAAACCACAGTCTCATGGGGTCGGACACTCAGGGTCAGGGAAAAATCCAATATAAATCTGGTGATATCTCGGGTACTATTAGATATAGCGCAGTAAACCAAAGTGAATTATCTGCAGGAGGCACTGGCGCATGAATCTCTGCAGCGGGAACGTCCTCGGACCTCCAGGGGCCGAGACAACCACCGTCTCATGGGGCCGGACACTCAGGGTCAGCGTAAAAAACAATATATATCTGGTGATATCTCTGGTGCTATTACAGATAGCGCAATAAATCAAAGTGCATTGTCTGTAGGAGGCCCTGATGGATGAATCTGTGCAGCGGGAACGACCTCGGACCACCAGGGGCCGAAAAAACCACAGTCTCATGGGTTCGGTCACTCAGGGTCAGGGGAAAATCCAATATATATCTGGTTATATGTCGGGTGCTATTACAGATAGCGCAATAACCCAAAGTGAATTATCTGCAGGAGGCCCTGGCGCATGACTCTGTACAGCGGGAACAACCTCGGACCACCAGGGGCCGAGAAAACCACCGTCTCATGGGGCCGGACACTCAGGGTCAGGGAAAAATCCAATATATATCTGGTGATATCTCTGGTGCTATTACAGATAGCGCAATAAATCAAAGTGCATTGTCCGTAGGAGGCCCTGGCGCACGAATCTGTGCAGGGGGAACGACCTCGGACCACCAGGGGCCGCGAAAACCACCGTCTCATGGGGCCGGACACTCAGGGTCAGTGAAAAATCCAATATATATCTGGTGATATCTCGGGTGCTATTACAGATAGCGCAATAAATCAAAGTGTATTGTCTGTAGGAGGCCCTGATGCATGAATCTGTGCAGCGGGAACGACCTCGGACCACCAGGGGCCGAGAATACCACAGTCTCATGGGGCCGGACACTCAGGGTCAGGGAAAAATCCAATATATATCTGGTGATATCTCGGGTGCTATTACAGATAGCGAAATAAATCAAAGTGCATTGTCTGTAGGAGGCCCTGGCGCATGAATCTGTGCAGCGGGAACGACCTCGGACCACCATCGGCAGAGAAAACCACAGTCTCATGGGGTCGGACACTCAGGGTCAGGGAAAAATCCAATATATGTCTGGTGATATCTCGGGTACTATTAGAGATAGGGCAGTAAACCAAAGTGAATTATCTGCAGGAGGCACTGCCGCATGAATCTGTGCTGCGGGAACGTCCTCGGACCTCCAGGGGCCGAGACAAGCACCGTCTGATGGGGCCGGACACTCAGGGTCAGGGTAAAATCCAATATATATCTGGTGATATCTCTGGTGCTATTACAGATAGCGCAATAAATCAAAGTGCATTGTCTGTAGGAGGCCCTGGCGCACGAGTCTGTGCAGCGGGAACGACCTCGGACCACCAGGGGCCGAGAAAACCACCGTCTCATGGGAACGGACACTCAGGGTCAGTGAAAAATCCAATATATATCTGGTGATAACTCGGGTGCTATTACAGATAGCGAAATAAATCAAAGTGCATTGTCTGCAGGAGGCCCTGGCGCATGAATCTGTGCAGCGGGAACGACCTCGGACCACCATCGGCAGAGAAAACCACAGTCTCATGGGGTCGGACACTCAGGGTCAGGGGAAAATCCAATATATATCTGGTGATATCTCGGGTACTATTAGAGATAGCGCAGTAAACCAAAGTGAATTATCTGCAGGAGGCACTGGCGCATAAATGTGTGCAGCGGTAGCGACCTCAGACCACCAGGGGCCGAGATAACCGCAGTCTCATGGGGCCGGACACTCAGGGTCAGGGAAAAATACAATATATATCTGGTGATATGTCGGGTGCTATTACAGATAGCGCAATAACCCAAAGTGAATTATCTGCAGGAGGCCCTGGCGCATGACTCTGTACAGCGAGAACAACCTCGGACCACCAGGGGCCGAGAAAACCACCGTCTCATGGGGCCGGACACTCAGGGTCAGGGAAAAATCCAATATATATCTGGTGATATCTCGGGTGCTATTAGAGATAGCGCAATAAACCAAAGTGAATTATCTGCAGGAGGCCCTGGCGCATGAATCTGTGCAGCGGGAACGACCTCGGACCACCAGGGGCCGAGACAAACACCGTCTCATGGGGCCGGACACTGAGGGTCAGGGTAAAATCCAATATATATCTGGTGATATCTCTGGTGCTATTACAGATAGCGCAATAATTCAAAGTGCATTGTCCGTAGGAGGCCCTGGCGCACGAATCTGTGCAGCGGGAACGACCTCGGACCACCAGGGGCCGAGAAAACCACCGTCTCATGGGGCCGGACACTCAGGGTCAGTGAAAAATCCAATATATATCTGGTGATATCTCGGGTGCTATTACAGATAGCGCAATAAGTCAAAGTGCATTGTCTGTAGGAGGCCCTGGCGCCTGAATCTGTGCAGTGGGAACGACCTCGGACAACCAGGGGACGAGAAAACCACAGTCTCATGGGGCCGGACACTCAGGGTCAGGGGAAAATCCAATATATATCTGGTGATATCTCTGGTGCTATTACAGATAGCGCAATAAATCAAAGTGCATTGTCCGTAGGAGGCCCTGGCGCACGAATCTGTGCAGCGGCAACGACCTCGGACCACCAGGGGCCGAGAAAACTACCTTCTCATGGGGCCGGACACTCAGGGTCAGTGAAAAATCCAATATATATCTGGTGATATCTCGGCTGCTATTACAGATAGCGCAATAAATCAAAGTGCATTGTCCGTAGGAGGCCCTGGCGCACGAATCTGTGCAGCGGGAACGACCTCGGACCACCAGGGGCCGAGAAAACCACCGTCTCATGGGGCCGGACACTCAGGGTCAGGGGAAAATCCAATATATATCTGGTGATATCTCGGGTGCTATTAGAGATAGCGCAATAAACCAAAGTGTGTTATCTGCAGGAGGCCCTGGCGCATGAATCTGTGCAACGGGAACGACCTCGGACCACCAGGGGCCGAGAAAACCACAGTCTCATGGGGCCGGACACTCAGGGTCAGGGTAAAATCCAATATATATCTGGTGATATCTCGGGTGCTATTACAGATAGCTAAATAAATCAAAGTGCATTGTCTGTAGGAGGCCCTGGCGCATGAATCTGTGCAACGGGAACGACCTCGGACCACCATCGGCAGAGAAAACCACAGTCTCATGGGGTCGGACACTCAGGGTCAGGGAAAAATCCAATATAAATCTGGTGATATCTCGGGTACTATTAGATATAGCGCAGTAAACCAAAGTGAATTATCTGCAGGAGGCACTGGCGCATGAATCTCTGCAGCGGGAACGTCCTCGGACCTCCAGGGGCCGAGACAACCACCGTCTCATGGGGCCGGACACTCAGGGTCAGGGGAAAATCCAATATATATCTGGTGATATCTCGGGTGCTATTAGAGATAGCGCAATAAACCAAAGTGAGTTATCTGCAGGAGGCCCTGGCGCATGAATCTGTGCAACGGGAACGACCTCGGACCACCAGGGGCCGAGAAAACCACAGTCTCATGGGGCCGGACACTCAGGGTCAGGGGAAAATCCAATATATATCTGGTGATATCTCGGGTGCTATTAGAGATAGCGCAATAAATCAAAGTGCATTGTCTGTAGGAGGCCCTGGCGCATGAATCTGTGCAGCGGGAACCACCTCGGACCACCAGGGTCCGAGAAAATCACAGTCTCATGGGGCCGGACACTCAGGGTCAGGGGAAAATCCAATATATATCTGGTGATATCTCGGGTGCTATTAGAGATAGCACAATAAACCAAAGTGAATTATCTGCAGGAGGCCCTGGCGCATGAAACAGTGCAACGGGAACGACCTCGGACCATCAGGCGCCGAGAAAACCACAGTCTCATGGGGCCGGACACTCAGGGTCAGGGAAAAATCCAATATATATCTGGCGATATCTTGGGTGCTATTAGAGATAGCGCAATAAACCAAAGTGAATTATCTGCAGGAAGCCCTGGCGCATGGATCTGTGCAGCGGGAACGACCTCGGACCACCAGGGGCCGAGAAAACCACCGTCCCGAGGGGCCGGACACTTAGGGTCAGTGAAAAATCCTATATATGTCTGGTGATATCTCGGGTGCTATTATAGATAGCGCAATAAGTCAAAGTGCATTGTCTGTAGGAGGCCCTGGCGCCTGAATCTGTGCAGCGGGAACGACAGCGGACCACCAGGGGCCGAGAAAACCACCGTCTCATGGGGCCGGACACTCAGGGTCAGGGGAAAATCCAATATATATCTGGTGATATCTCGGGTGCTATTAGAGATAGCGCAATAAACCAAAGTGAATTATCTGCAGGAGGCCCTGGCGCATGAAACAGTGCAACGGGAACGACCTCGGACCACCAGGCGCCGAGAAAACCACAGTCTCATGGGGCCGGACACTCAGGGTCAGGGAAAATCCAATATATATCTGGTGATATTTTCGGGTGCTATTAGATACAGCGCAATAAACCAAAGTGAATTATCTGCAGGAGGCCCTAGCGCATGAATCTGGGCAGCGGGAACGACCTCGGACCACCAGGGGCCGAGAAAACCACAGTCAAATGGGGCCGGACACTCAGGGTCAGGGAAAATCCAATATATATCTGGTGATATCTCGGGTGCTATTAGATACAGCGCAATAAACCAAAGTGAATTATCTGCAGGAGGCCCTGGCGCATGCATCTGTGCAGCGGGAACGACCTAGGACCACCAGGGGCCGAGAAAACCACCGTCTCATGGGGCCGGACACTCAGGGTCAGGGGAAAATCCAATATATATCTGGTGATATTTCGGCTGCTATTACCGATAGCGCAATAAATCAAAGTGAATTATCTGCAGCAGGCCCTGGCGCATGAATCTGTGCAACGGGAACGACCTCGGACCACCAGGGGCCGAGAAAACCACAGTCTCATGGGGCCGGACACTCAGGGTCAGGGAAAAATCCAATATATATCTGGTGATATCTTAGGTGCTATTAGAGATAGCGCAATAAACCAAAGTGAATTATCTGCAGGACGCCCTGCCGCATGAATCTGTGCAACGGGAACGACCTCGGACCACCAGGGGCCGAGAAAACCACAGTCTCATGGGGCCGGACACTCAGGGTCAGGGTAAAATCCAATATATATCTGGTGATATCTCGGGTGCTATTACAGATAGCTAAATAAATCAAAGTGCATTGTCTGTAGGAGGCCCTGGCGCATGAATCTGTGCAGCGGGAACGACCTCGGACCACCATCGGCAGAGAAAACCACAGTCTCATGGGGTCGGACACTCAGGGTCAGGGAAAAATCCAATATAAATCTGGTGATATCTCGGGTACTATTAGAGATAGCGCAGTAAACCAAAGTGAACTATCTGCAGGAGGCACTGGCGCATGAATCTCTGCAGCGGGAACGTCCTCGGACCTCCAGGGGCCGAGACAACCACCGTCTCATGGGGCCGGACACTCAGGGTCAGGGTAAAAAACTATATATATCTGGTGATATCTCTGGTGCTATTACAGATAGCGCAATAAATCAAAGTGCATTGTCTGTAGGAGGCCCTGGCGCACGAATCTGTGCAGCGGGAACGACCTCGGACCACCAGGGGCCGAGAAAACCACCGTCTCATGGGGCCGGACACTCGGGGTCAGTGAAAAATCCAATATATATCTGGTGATATCTCGGGTGCTATTACAGATAGCGCAATAAATCAAAGTGCATTGTCTGTCGGAGGCCCTGATGGATGAATCTGTGCAGCGGGAACGACCTCGGACCACCAGGGGCCGAAAAAACCACAGTCTCATGGGGTCGGTCACTCAGGGTCAGGGGAAAATCCAATATATATCTGGTGATATCTCGGCTGCTATTAGAGATAGCGCAATAAACCAAAGTGAATTATCTGCAGGAGGCCCTGGCGCATGAATCTGTGCAACGGGCACGACCTCGGACCACCAGGGGCCGAGAAAACCACAGTCTCATGGGGCCGGACACTCAGGGTCAGGGGAAAATCCAATATATATCTGGTGATATCTCGGGTGCTATTAGAGATAGCGCAATAAATCAAAGTGCATTGTCTGTAGGAGGCCCTGGCGCATGAATCTGTGCAGCGGGAACGACCTCGGACCAACATCGGCAGAGAAAACCACAGTCTCATGGGGTCGGACACTCAGGGTCAGGGAAAAATCCAATATATATCTGGTGATATCTCGGGTACTATTAGAGATAGCGCAGTAAACCAAAGTGAATTATCTGCAGGAGGCACTGGCGCATGAATGTGTGCAGCGGGAGCGACCTCAGACCACCAGGGGCCGAGAAAACCGCAGTCTCATGGGGCCGGACACTCAGGGTCAGGGAAAAATACAATATATATCTGGTGATATGTCGGGTGCTATTACAGATAGCGCAATAACCCAAAGTGAATTATCTGCAGGAGGCCCTGGCGCATGACTCTGTACAGCGGGAACAACCTCGGACCACCAGGGGCCGAGAAAACCACCGTCTCATGGGGCCGGACACTCAGGGTCAGGGAAAAATCCAATATATATCTGGTGATATCTCGGGTGCTATTAGAGATAGCGCAATAAACCAAAGTGACTTATCTGCAGGAGGCCCTGGCGCATGAATCTGTGCAGCGGGAACGACCTCGGACCACCAGGGGCCGAGACAACCACCGTCTCATGGGGCCGGACACTCAGGGTCAGGGGAAAATCCAATATATATCTGGTGATATCTCGGGTGCTATTAGAGATAGCGCAATAAACCAAAGTGAATTATCTGCAGGAGGCCCTGGCGCATGGAACAGTGCAACGGGAACGACCTCGGACCACCAGGCGCCGAGAAAACCACAGTCTCATGGGGCCGGACACTCAGGGTCAGGGGAAAATCCAATATATATCTGGTGATATCTCGGCTGCTATTACAGATAGGGCAATAAATCAAAGTGCATTGTCTGTAGGAGGCCCTGGCGCATGAATCTGTGCAGCGGGAACGACCTCGGACCACCAGGGGCCGAGAAAACCACAGTCTCATGGGGCCGGACACTCAGGGTCAGGGGAAAATCCAATATATATCTGGTGATATCTCGGGTGCTATTAGAGATAGCGCAATAAACCAAAGTGCATTCTCTGTAGGAGGCCCTGGCGCATGAATCTGAGCAGCGGGAACGACCTCGGACCACCAGGGGCCGAGAAAACCACCGTCTCATGGGGCCGGACACTCAGGGTCAGGGAAAAATGCAATATATATCTGGTGATATGTCGGGTGCTATTACAGATAGCGCAATAAATCAAAGTGCATTGTCTGGAGGAGGCACTGGCGCATGAATCTGGGCAGCGGGAACGACCTCGGACCACCAGGGGCCGAGAAAACCACAGTCTCATGGGGCCGGACACTCACGGTCAGGGGAAAATCCAATATATATCTGGTGATATCTCGGGTGCTATTAGATACAGCGCAATAAACCAAAGTGAATTATCTGCAGGAGGCCCTGGCGCATGAATCTGGGCAGCGGGAACGACCTCGGACCACCAGGGGCCGAGAAAACCACAGTCAAATGGGGCCGGACACTCAGTGTCAGGGAAAATCCAATATATATCTGGTGATATCTCGGGTGCTATTAGATACAGCGCAATCAACCAAAGTGAATTATCTGCAGCAGGCCCTGGCGCATGAATCTGTGCAACGGGAACGACCTCGGACCACCAGGGGCCGAGAAAACCACCGTCACATGGGGCTGGACACCCAGTGTGAGGGAAATATCCAATATATATCTGGTGATATCTCTGGTGCAATTACAGATAGCGCAATAAATCAAAGTGCATTTTCTGTAGGAGGCCCTGACGCATGAATCTGTGCAGCGGGAACGACCTCGGACCACCAGGGGCCGAGAAAACCACCGTCTCATGGGGCCGGACACTTAGAGTCAGGGGAAAATCCAATATATATCTGGTGATATCTCGGGTGCTATTAGAGATAGCGCAATAAACCAAAGTGAATTATCTGCAGGAGGCCCTGGCGCCTGAATCTGTGCAGCGGGAACGACCTCGGACCACCAGGGGCCGAAAAAACCACCGTCTCAGGGGGCCGGACACTCAGGGTCAGGGGAAAATCCAATATATATCTGGTGATATCTCGGCTGCTATTACCGATAGCGCAATAAATTAATGTGAATTATCTGCAGCAGGCCCTGGCGCATGAATCTGTGCAACGGGAACGACCTCGGACCACCAGGGGCCGAGAAAACCACAGTCTCATGGGGCCGGACACTCAGGGTCAGGGGAAAATCCAATATATATCTGGTGATATCTCGGGTGCTATTACAGATAACGAAATAAATCAAAGTGCATTGTCTGTAGGAGGCCCTGGCGCATGAATCTGTGCAGCGGGAACGACCTCGGACCACCATCGGCAGAGAAAACCACAGTCTCATGGGGTCGGACACTCAGGGTCAGGGAAAAATCCAATATATATCTGGTGATATCTCGGGTGCTATTAGAGATAGCGCAATAAACCAAAGTGAATTATCTGCAGGAGGCCTTGGCGCATGAATCTGTGCAACGGGAACGTCCTCGGACCACCAGGGGCCGAGTAAACCACAGTCTCATGGGGCCGGACACTCAGGGTCAGGGTAAAATCCAATATATATCTGGTGATATCTCTGGTGCTATTACAGATAGCGCAATAAATCAAAGTGCATTGTCCGTAGGAGGCCCTGGCGCACGAATCTGTGCAGCGGGAACGACCTCGGACCACCAGGGGCCGAGAAAACCACAGTCTCATGGGGCCGGTCACTCAGGGTCAGGGGAAAATCCAATATATATCTGGTGATATCTCGGGTGCTATTAGAGATAGCGCAATAAATCAAAGTGCATTGTCTGTAGGAGGCCCTGGCGCATGAATCTGTGCAGCGGGAACCACCTCGGACCACCAGGGTCCGAGAAAGTCACAGTCTCATGGGGCCGGACACTCAGGGTCAGGGGAAAATCCAATATATATCTGGTGATATCTCGGGTGCTATTAGAGATAGCGCAATAAACCAAAGTGAATTATCTGCAGGAGGCCCTGGCGCATGAAACAGTGCAACGGGAACGACCTCGGACCACCAGGCGCCGAGAAAACCACAGTCTCATGGGGCCGGACACTCAGGGTCAGGGGAAAATCCAATATATATCTGGTGATATCTCGGGTGCTATTAGAGATAGCGCAATAAATCAAAGTGCATTGTCTGTAGGAGGCCCTGGCGCATGAATCTGTGCTGCGGGAACGACCTCGGACTAACATCGGCAGAGAAAACCACAGTCTCATGGGGTCGGACACTCAGGGTCAGGGAAAAATCCAATATATATCTGGTGATATCTCGGGTGCTATTAGATACAGCGCAATAAACCAAAGTGAATTATCTGCAGGAGGCCCTGGCGCATGAATCTGGGCAGCGGGAACGACCTCGGACCACCAGGGGCCGAGAAAACCACAGTCAAATGGGGCCGGACACTCAGTGTCAGGGAAAATCCAATATATATCTGGTGATATCTCGGGTGCTATTAGATACAGCGCAATAAACCAAAGTGAATTATCTGCAGGAGGTCCTGGCGCATGCATCTGTGCAGCGGGAACGACCTAGGACCACCAGGGGCCGAGAAAACCACCGTCTCATGGGGCCGGACACTCAGGGTCAGGGAAAAATCCAATATATATCTGGTGATATCTCGGGTGCTATTAGAGATAGCGCAATAAACCAAAGTGAGTAATCTGCAGGAGGCCCTGGCGCCTGAATCTGTGCAGCGGGAACGACCTCGGACCACCAGGGGCCGAAAAAACCACCGTCAAGGGGGCCGGACACTCAGGGTCAGGGGAAAATCCAATATATATCTGGTGATATCTCGGCTGCTATTACCGATAGCGCATTAAATTAAAGTGAATTATATGCAGCAGGCCCTGGCGCATGAATCTGTGCAACGGGAACGACCTCGGACCACCAGGGGCCGAGAAAACCACAGTCTCATGGGGCCGGACACTCAGGGTCAGGGTAAAATCCAATATATATCTGGTGATATCTCGGGTGCTATTAGAGATAACGAAATAAATCAAAGTGCATTGTCTGTAGGAGGCCCTGGCGCATGAATCTGTGCAGCGGGAACGACCTCGGACCACCATCGGCAGAGAAAACCACAGTCTCATGGGGTCGGACACTCAGGGTCAGGGAAAAATCGAATATATATCTGGTGATATCTCGGGTGCTATTACAGATAGCGCAATAAGTCAAAGTGCATTGTCTGTAGGAGGCCCTGGCGCACGAATCTGTGCAGCGGGAACGACCTCGGACCACCAGGGGCCGAGAAAACCACCGTCTCATGGGGCCGGACACTCAGGGTCAGTGAAAAATCCAATATATATCTGGTGATATCTCGGGTGCTATTAGAGATAGCGCAATAAACCAAAGTGCATTGTCTGGAGGAGGCCCTGGCGCATGTATCTGGGCAGCGGGAACGACCTCGGACCACCAGGGGCCGAGAAAACCACAGTCTCATGGGGCCGGACACTCAGGGTCAGGGGAAAATCCAATATATATCTGGTGATATCTCGGGTGCTATTAGATACAGCGCAATAAACCAAAGTGCATTATCTGCAGGAGGAAAGCGCATGCATCTGTGCAGCGGGAACGACCTAGGACCACCAGGGGCCGAGAAAACCACCGTCTCATGGGGCCGGACACTCAGGGTCAGGGAAAAATCCAATATATATCTGGTGATATCTCGGGTGCTATTAGAGATAGCGCAATAAACCAAAGTGAGTTATCTGCAGGAGGCCCTGGCGCCTGAATCTGTGCAGCGGGAACAACCTCGGACCACCAGGGGCCGAAAAAACCACCGTCTCATGGGGCCGGACACTCAGGGTCAGGGGAAAATCCAATATATATCTGGTGATATCTCGAGAGCTATTAGAGATAGCGCAATAAACCAAAGTGAATTATCTGCAGGAGGCCCTGGCGCATGAATCTGGGCAGCGGGAACGACCTCGGACCACCAGGGGCCGAGAAAACCACAGTCAAATGGGGCCGGACACTCAGGGTCAGGGAAAATCCAATATATATCTGGTGATATCTCGGGTGCTATTAGATACAGCACAATAAACCAAAGTGAATTATCTGCAGGAGGCCCTGGCGCATGCATCTGTGCAGCGGGAACGACCTAGGACCACCAGGGGCCGAGAAAACCACCGTCTCATGGGGCCGGACACTCAGGGTCAGGGTAAAATCCAATATATATCTGGTGATATCTCTGGTGCTATTACAGATAGCGCAATAAATCGAAGTGTATTGTCTGTAGGAGGCCCTGATGGATGAATCTGTGCAGCGGGAACGACCTCGGACCACCAGGGGCCGAGAAAACCACAGTCTCATGGGGCCGGACACTCAGGGTCAGGGGAAAATCCAATATATATCTGGTGATATCTCGGGTGCTATTACAGATAGCGCAGTAAATCAAAGTGCATTGTCTGTAGGAGGCCGTGGCGCATGAATCTGGGCAGCGGGAACGACCTCGGACCACCAGGGGCCGAGAAGACCACCGTCTCATGGGGCCGGCCACTCAGGGTCAGGGTAAAATCCAATATATATCTGGTGATATCTCGAGAGCTATTACAGATAGTGCAATAAACCAAAGTGAATTATCTGCAGGAGGCCCTGGCGCATGAATCTGGGCAGCGGGAACGACCTCGGACCACCAGGGGCCGAGAAAACCACAGTCAAATGGGGCCGGACACTCAGGGTCAGGGAAAATCCAATATATATCTGGTGATATCTCGGGTACTATTACAGATAGCTCAATAAATCAAAGTGCATTGTCTGTAGGAGGCCCTGATGGATGAATCTGTGCAGCGGGAACGACCTCGGACCACGAGGGGCCGAGAAAACCACAGTCTCATGGGGCCGGACACTCAGGGTCAGGGGAAAATCCAATATATATCTGGTGATATCTCGGCTGCTATTACAGATAGGGCAATAAATCAAAGTGCATTGTCTGTAGGAGGCCCTGGCGCATGAATCGGTGCAGCGGGAACGACCTCGGACCACCAGGGGCCGAGAAAACCACAGTCTCATGGGGCCGGACACTCAGGGTCAGGGGAAAATCCAATATATATCTGGTGATATCTCGGGTGCTATTAGATACAGCGCAATAAACCAAAGTGAATTATCTGCAGGAGGTCCTGGCGCATGCATCTGTGCAGCGGGAACGACCTAGGACCACCAGGGGCCGAGAAAACCACCGTCTCATGGGGCCGGACACTCAGGGTCAGGGAAAAATCCAATATATATCTGGTGATATCTCGGGTGCTATTAGAGATAGCGCAATAAACCAAAGTGAATTATCTGCAGGAGGCCCTGGCGCATGAATCTGTGCAACGGGAACGACCTCGGACCACCAGGGGCCGAGAAAACCACAGTCTCATGGCGCCGGACACTCAGGGTCAGGATAAAATCCAATATATATCTGGTGATATCTCGGGTGCTATTAGAGATAGCGCAATAAACCAAAGTGCATTATCTGCAGGAGGCCCTGGCGCAAGAATCTGTGCAGCGGGAACGACCTCGGTCCACCAGGGGCCGAGAAAACCGCAGTCTCATGGGGCCGGACACTCAGGGTCAGTGAAAAATCCAATATATATCTGGTGATATCTCGGGTGCTATTAGAGATAGCGCAATAAACCAAAGTGCATTATCTGCAGGAGGCCCTGGCGCATGAATCTGTGCAGCGGGAACGACCTCGGTCCACCAGGGGCCGAGAAAACCGCAGTCTCATGGGGCCGGACACTCAGGGTCAGGGCAAAATCCAATATATATCTGGTGATATCTCGGGTACTATTAGAGATAGCGCAGTAAACCAAAGTGAATTTTCTGCAGGAGGCCTTGGCGCATGAATCTGTGCAGCGGGAACGACCTCGGACCACCAGGTGCCGAGAAAACCACAGTCTCATGGGGCCGGACACTCTGGGTCAGGGGAAAATCCAATATATATCTGGTGATATCTCGGGTGCTATTAGAGATAGCGCAATAAACCAAAGTGAATTATCTGCAGGAGGCCTTGGCGCATGAATCTGTGCAACGGGAACGTCCTCGGACCCCCAGGGGCCGAGTAAACCACAGTCTCATGGGGCCGGACACTCAGGGTCAGGGTAAAATCCAATATATATCTGGTGATATCTCTGGTGCTATTACAGATAGCGCAATAAATCAAAGTGCATTGTCCGTAGGAGGCCCTGGCGCACGAATCTGTGCAGCGGGAACGACCTCGGACCACCAGGGGCCGAGAAAACCACCGTCTCATGGGGCCGGACACTCAGGGTCAGTGAAAAATCCAATATATATCTGGTGATATCTCGGGTGCTATTACAGATAGCGCAATAAATCAAAGTGCATTGTCCGTAGGAGGCCCTGGCGCACGAATCTGTGAAGCGGGAACGACCTCGGACAACCAGGGGCCGAGAAAACCACCGTCACATGGGGCCGGACACTCAGGGTCAGGGGAAAATCCAATATATATCTGGTGATATCTCGGGTGCTATTAGAGATAGCGCAATAAACCAAAGTGAATTATCTGCAGGAGGCCCTGGGGCATGAATCTGTGCAACGGGAACGACCTCGGACCACCAGGGGCCGAGAAAACCACAGTCTCATGGGGCCGGACACTCAGGGACAGGGGAAAATCCAATATATATCTGGTGATATCTCGGGTGCTATTAGAGATAGCGCAATAAATCAAAGTGCATTGTCTGTAGGAGGCCCTGGCGCATGAATCTGTGCAGCGAGAACGACCTCGGACCACCAGGGGCCAAGAAAACCACAGTCTCATGGGGCCGGACACTCAGGGTCAGGGGAAAATCCAATATATATCTGGTGATATCTCGGGTGCTATTACAGATAGCGCAGTAAATCAAAGTGCATTGTCTGTAGGAGGCCGTGGCGCATGAATCTGGGCAGCGGGAACGACCTCGGACCACCAGGGGCCGAGAAGACCACCGTCTCATGGGGCCGGCCACTCAGGGTCAGGGTAAAATCCAATATATATCTGGTGATATCTCGAGAGCTATTACAGATAGGGCAATAAGTCAAAGTGCATTGTCTGTAGGAGGCCCTGGCGCATGAATCTGTGCAGCGGGAACGACCTCGGACCACCAGGGGCCGAGAAAACCACAGTCTCATGGGGCCGGACATTCAGGGTCAGGGGAAAATCCAATATATATCTTTTGATATCTCGGGTGCTATTAGAGATAGCGCAATAAATCAAAGTGCATTGTCTGTAGGAGGCCCTGGCGCATGAATCTGCGCAGCGGGAACGACCTCGGACAAACATCGGCAGAGAAAACCACAGTCTCATGGGGTCGGACACTCAGGGTCAGGGAAAAATCCAATATATATCTGGTGATATCTCGGGTACTATTAGAGATAGCGCAGTAAACCAAAGTGCATTGTCCGTAGGAGGCCCTGGCGCACGAATCTGTGGAGCGGGAACGACCTCGGACCACCAGGGGCCGAGAAAACCACCGTCTCATGGGGCCGGACACTCAGGGTCAGTGAAAAATCCAATATATATCTGGTGATATCTCGGGTGCTATTACAGATAGCGCAATAAATCAAAGTGCATTGTCCGTAGGAGGCCCTGGCGCACGAATCTGTGCAGCGGGAACGACCTCGGACCACCAGGGGCCGAGAAAACCACCGTCTCATGGGGCCGGACACTCAGGGTCAGGGAAAAATCCAATATATATCTGGTGATATCTCGGGTGCTATTAGAGATAGCGCAATAAACCAAAGTGAGTTATCTGCAGGAGGCCCTGGCGCCTGAATCTGTGCAGCGGGAACAACCTCGGACCACCAGGGGCCGAAAAAACCACCGTCTCATGGGGCCGGACACTCAGTGTCAGGGAAAATCCAATATATATCTGGTGATATCTCGGGTGCTATTAGATACAGCGCAATAAACCAAAGTGAATTATCTGCAGGAGGTCCTGGCGCATGCATCTGTGCAGCGGGAACGACCTCGGACCACCAGGGGCCGAAAAAACCACCGTCTCAGGGGGCCGGACACTCAGGGTCAGGGGAAAATCCAATATATATCTGGTGATATCTCGGCTGCTATTACCGATAGCGCATTAAATTAAAGTGAATTATCTGCAGCAGGCCCTGGCGCATGAATCTGTGCAACGGGAACGACCTCGGACCACCAGGGGCCGAGAAGACCACCGTCTCATGGGGCCGGCCACTCAGGGTCAGGGGAAAATCCAATATATATCTGGTGATATCTCGGGTGCTATTACAGATAGCGCAATAAGTCAAAGTGCATTATCTGCAGGAGGCCCTGGCGCATGAATCTGTGCAGCGGGAACGACATCGGTCCACCAGGGGCCGAGAAAACCACCGTCTCTTGGGGCTGGACACTCAGGGTGAGGGAAATATCCAATATATATCTGGTGATATATCGGGTGCTATTACAGAAAGCGCAATAAATCAAAGTGCATTGTCTGTAGGAGGCCGTGGCGCATGAATCTGGGCAGCGGGAACGACCTCGGACCACCAGGGGCCGAGAAGACCACCGTCTCATGGGGCCGGCCACTCAGGGTCAGGGGAAAATCCAATATATATCTGGTGATATCTCGAGAGCTATTAGAGATAGCGCAATAAACCAAAGTAAATTATCTGCAGGAGGCCCTGGCGCATGAATCTGTGCAACGGGAACGACCTCGGACCACCAGGGGCCGAGAAAACCACAGTCTCATGGGGCCGGACACTCAGGGTCAGGGGAAAATCCAATATATATCTGGTGATATCTCGGTTGCTATTACAGATAGCGCAATAAATCAAAGTGCATTGTCTGTAGGAGGCCCTGGCGCATGAATCTGAGCAGCGGGAACGACCTCGGACCACCAGGGACCGAGAAAACCACCGTCTCATGGGGCCGGACACTCAGGGTCAGGGCAAAATGCAATATATATCTGGTGATATGTCGGGTGCTAATACAGATAGCGCAATAAATCAAAGTGCATTGTCTGGAGGAGGCCCTGGCGCATGTATCTGGGCAGCGGGAACGACATCGGACCACCAGGGGCCGAGAAAACCACAGTCTCATGGGGCCGGACACTCAGGGTCAGGGGAAAATCCAATATATATCTGGTGATATCTCGGGTGCTATTAGATACAGCGCAATAAACCAAAGTGCATTATCTGCAGGAGGAAAGCGCATGCATCTGTGCAGCGGGAACGACCTAGGACCACCAGGGGCCGAGAAAACCACCGTCTCATGGGGCCGGACACTCAGGGTCAGGGAAAAATCCAATATATATCTGGTGATATCTCGGGTGCTATTAGAGATAGCGCAATAAACCAAAGTGAGTTATCTGCAGGAGGCCCTGGCGCCTGAATCTGTGCAGCGGGAACAACCTCGGACCACCAGGGGCCGAAAAAACCACTGTCTCATGGGGCCGGACACTCAGGGTCAGGGGAAAATCCAATATATATCTGGTGATATCTCGAGAGCTATTAGAGATAGCGCAATAAACCAAAGTGAATTATCGGCAGGAGGCCCTGGCGCATGAATCTGGGCAGCGGGAACGACCTCGGACCACCAGGGGCCGAGAAAACCACAGTCAAATGGGGCCGGACACTCAGGGTCAGGGAAAATCCAATATATATATCTGGTGATATCTCGGGTGCTATTAGATACAGCGCAATAAACCAAAGTGAATTATCTGCAGGAGGCCCTGGCGCATGAATCTGGGCAGCGGGAACGACCTCGGACCACCAGGGGCCGAGAAAACCACAGTCAAATGGGGCCGGACACTCAGTGTCAGGGAAAATCCAATATATATCTGGTGATATCTCGGGTGCTATTAGATACAGCGCAATCAACCAAAGTGAATTATCTGCAGCAGGCCCTGGCGCATGAATCTGTGCAACGGGAACGACCTCGGACCACCAGGGGCCGAGAAAACCACCGTCACATGGGGCTGGACACCCAGTGTGAGGGAAATATCCAATATATATCTGGTGATATCTCTGGTGCAATTACAGATAGCGCAATAAATCAAAGTGCATTTTCTGTAGGAGGTCCTGACGCATGAATCTGTGCAGCGGGAACGACCTCGGACCACCAGGGGCCGAGAAAACCACCGTCTCATGGGGCCGGACACTTAGAGTCAGGGGAAAATCCAATATATATCTGGTGATATCTCGGGTGCTATTAGAGATAGCGCAATAAACCAAAGTGAATTATCTGCAGGAGGCCCTGGCGCCTGAATCTGTGCAGCGGGAACGACCTCGGACCACCAGGGGCCGAAAAAACCACCGTCTCAGGGGGCCGGACACTCAGGGTCAGGGGAAAATCCAATATATATCTGGTGATATCTCGGCTGCTATTACCGATAGCGCAATAAATTAATGTGAATTATCTGCAGCAGGCCCTGGCGCATGAATCTGTGCAACGGGAACGACCTCGGACCACCAGGGGCCGAGAAAACCACAGTCTCATGGGGCCGGACACTCAGGGTCAGGGGAAAATCCAATATATATCTGGTGATATCTCGGGTGCTATTACAGATAACGAAATAAATCAAAGTGCATTGTCTGTAGGAGGCCCTGGCGCATGAATCTGTGCAGCGGGAACGACCTCGGACCACCATCGGCAGAGAAAACCACAGTCTCATGGGGTCGGACACTCAGGGTCAGGGAAAAATCCAATATATATCTGGTGATATCTCGGGTGCTATTAGAGATAGCGCAATAAACCAAAGTGAATTATCTGCAGGAGGCCTTGGCGCATGAATCTGTGCAACGGGAACGTCCTCGGACCACCAGGGGCCGAGTAAACCACAGTCTCATGGGGCCGGACACTCAGGGTCAGGGTAAAATCCAATATATATCTGGTGATATCTCTGGTGCTATTACAGATAGCGCAATAAATCAAAGTGCATTGTCCGTAGGAGGCCCTGGCGCACGAATCTGTGCAGCGGGAACGACCTCGGACCACCAGGGGCCGAGAAAACCACAGTCTCATGGGGCCGGTCACTCAGGGTCAGGGGAAAATCCAATATATATCTGGTGATATCTCGGGTGCTATTAGAGATAGCGCAATAAATCAAAGTGCATTGTCTGTAGGAGGCCCTGGCGCATGAATCTGTGCAGCGGGAACCACCTCGGACCACCAGGGTCCGAGAAAGTCACAGTCTCATGGGGCCGGACACTCAGGGTCAGGGGAAAATCCAATATATATCTGGTGATATCTCGGGTGCTATTAGAGATAGCGCAATAAACCAAAGTGAATTATCTGCAGGAGGCCCTGGCGCATGAAACAGTGCAACGGGAACGACCTCGGACCACCAGGCGCCGAGAAAACCACAGTCTCATGGGGCCGGACACTCAGGGTCAGGGGAAAATCCAATATATATCTGGTGATATCTCGGGTGCTATTAGAGATAGCGCAATAAATCAAAGTGCATTGTCTGTAGGAGGCCCTGGCGCATGAATCTGTGCTGCGGGAACGACCTCGGACTAACATCGGCAGAGAAAACCACAGTCTCATGGGGTCGGACACTCAGGGTCAGGGAAAAATCCAATATATATCTGGTGATATCTCGGGTGCTATTAGATACAGCGCAATAAACCAAAGTGAATTATCTGCAGGAGGCCCTGGCGCATGAATCTGGGCAGCGGGAACGACCTCGGACCACCAGGGGCCGAGAAAACCACAGTCAAATGGGGCCGGACACTCAGTGTCAGGGAAAATCCAATATATATCTGGTGATATCTCGGGTGCTATTAGATACAGCGCAATAAACCAAAGTGAATTATCTGCAGGAGGTCCTGGCGCATGCATCTGTGCAGCGGGAACGACCTAGGACCACCAGGGGCCGAGAAAACCACCGTCTCATGGGGCCGGACACTCAGGGTCAGGGAAAAATCCAATATATATCTGGTGATATCTCGGGTGCTATTAGAGATAGCGCAATAAACCAAAGTGAGTAATCTGCAGGAGGCCCTGGCGCCTGAATCTGTGCAGCGGGAACGACCTCGGACCACCAGGGGCCGAAAAAACCACCGTCAAGGGGGCCGGACACTCAGGGTCAGGGGAAAATCCAATATATATCTGGTGATATCTCGGCTGCTATTACCGATAGCGCATTAAATTAAAGTGAATTATATGCAGCAGGCCCTGGCGCATGAATCTGTGCAACGGGAACGACCTCGGACCACCAGGGGCCGAGAAAACCACAGTCTCATGGGGCCGGACACTCAGGGTCAGGGTAAAATCCAATATATATCTGGTGATATCTCGGGTGCTATTAGAGATAACGAAATAAATCAAAGTGCATTGTCTGTAGGAGGCCCTGGCGCATGAATCTGTGCAGCGGGAACGACCTCGGACCACCATCGGCAGAGAAAACCACAGTCTCATGGGGTCGGACACTCAGGGTCAGGGAAAAATCGAATATATATCTGGTGATATCTCGGGTGCTATTACAGATAGCGCAATAAGTCAAAGTGCATTGTCTGTAGGAGGCCCTGGCGCACGAATCTGTGCAGCGGGAACGACCTCGGACCACCAGGGGCCGAGAAAACCACCGTCTCATGGGGCCGGACACTCAGGGTCAGTGAAAAATCCAATATATATCTGGTGATATCTCGGGTGCTATTAGAGATAGCGCAATAAACCAAAGTGCATTGTCTGGAGGAGGCCCTGGCGCATGTATCTGGGCAGCGGGAACGACCTCGGACCACCAGGGGCCGAGAAAACCACAGTCTCATGGGGCCGGACACTCAGGGTCAGGGGAAAATCCAATATATATCTGGTGATATCTCGGGTGCTATTAGATACAGCGCAATAAACCAAAGTGCATTATCTGCAGGAGGAAAGCGCATGCATCTGTGCAGCGGGAACGACCTAGGACCACCAGGGGCCGAGAAAACCACCGTCTCATGGGGCCGGACACTCAGGGTCAGGGAAAAATCCAATATATATCTGGTGATATCTCGGGTGCTATTAGAGATAGCGCAATAAACCAAAGTGAGTTATCTGCAGGAGGCCCTGGCGCCTGAATCTGTGCAGCGGGAACAACCTCGGACCACCAGGGGCCGAAAAAACCACCGTCTCATGGGGCCGGACACTCAGGGTCAGGGGAAAATCCAATATATATCTGGTGATATCTCGAGAGCTATTAGAGATAGCGCAATAAACCAAAGTGAATTATCTGCAGGAGGCCCTGGCGCATGAATCTGGGCAGCGGGAACGACCTCGGACCACCAGGGGCCGAGAAAACCACAGTCAAATGGGGCCGGACACTCAGGGTCAGGGAAAATCCAATATATATCTGGTGATATCTCGGGTGCTATTAGATACAGCACAATAAACCAAAGTGAATTATCTGCAGGAGGCCCTGGCGCATGCATCTGTGCAGCGGGAACGACCTAGGACCACCAGGGGCCGAGAAAACCACCGTCTCATGGGGCCGGACACTCAGGGTCAGGGTAAAATCCAATATATATCTGGTGATATCTCTGGTGCTATTACAGATAGCGCAATAAATCGAAGTGTATTGTCTGTAGGAGGCCCTGATGGATGAATCTGTGCAGCGGGAACGACCTCGGACCACCAGGGGCCGAGAAAACCACAGTCTCATGGGGCCGGACACTCAGGGTCAGGGGAAAATCCAATATATATCTGGTGATATCTCGGGTGCTATTACAGATAGCGCAGTAAATCAAAGTGCATTGTCTGTAGGAGGCCGTGGCGCATGAATCTGGGCAGCGGGAACGACCTCGGACCACCAGGGGCCGAGAAGACCACCGTCTCATGGGGCCGGCCACTCAGGGTCAGGGTAAAATCCAATATATATCTGGTGATATCTCGAGAGCTATTACAGATAGTGCAATAAACCAAAGTGAATTATCTGCAGGAGGCCCTGGCGCATGAATCTGGGCAGCGGGAACGACCTCGGACCACCAGGGGCCGAGAAAACCACAGTCAAATGGGGCCGGACACTCAGGGTCAGGGAAAATCCAATATATATCTGGTGATATCTCGGGTACTATTACAGATAGCTCAATAAATCAAAGTGCATTGTCTGTAGGAGGCCCTGATGGATGAATCTGTGCAGCGGGAACGACCTCGGACCACGAGGGGCCGAGAAAACCACAGTCTCATGGGGCCGGACACTCAGGGTCAGGGGAAAATCCAATATATATCTGGTGATATCTCGGCTGCTATTACAGATAGGGCAATAAATCAAAGTGCATTGTCTGTAGGAGGCCCTGGCGCATGAATCGGTGCAGCGGGAACGACCTCGGACCACCAGGGGCCGAGAAAACCACAGTCTCATGGGGCCGGACACTCAGGGTCAGGGGAAAATCCAATATATATCTGGTGATATCTCGGGTGCTATTAGATACAGCGCAATAAACCAAAGTGAATTATCTGCAGGAGGTCCTGGCGCATGCATCTGTGCAGCGGGAACGACCTAGGACCACCAGGGGCCGAGAAAACCACCGTCTCATGGGGCCGGACACTCAGGGTCAGGGAAAAATCCAATATATATCTGGTGATATCTCGGGTGCTATTAGAGATAGCGCAATAAACCAAAGTGAATTATCTGCAGGAGGCCCTGGCGCATGAATCTGTGCAACGGGAACGACCTCGGACCACCAGGGGCCGAGAAAACCACAGTCTCATGGCGCCGGACACTCAGGGTCAGGATAAAATCCAATATATATCTGGTGATATCTCGGGTGCTATTAGAGATAGCGCAATAAACCAAAGTGCATTATCTGCAGGAGGCCCTGGCGCAAGAATCTGTGCAGCGGGAACGACCTCGGTCCACCAGGGGCCGAGAAAACCGCAGTCTCATGGGGCCGGACACTCAGGGTCAGTGAAAAATCCAATATATATCTGGTGATATCTCGGGTGCTATTAGAGATAGCGCAATAAACCAAAGTGCATTATCTGCAGGAGGCCCTGGCGCATGAATCTGTGCAGCGGGAACGACCTCGGTCCACCAGGGGCCGAGAAAACCGCAGTCTCATGGGGCCGGACACTCAGGGTCAGGGCAAAATCCAATATATATCTGGTGATATCTCGGGTACTATTAGAGATAGCGCAGTAAACCAAAGTGAATTTTCTGCAGGAGGCCTTGGCGCATGAATCTGTGCAGCGGGAACGACCTCGGACCACCAGGTGCCGAGAAAACCACAGTCTCATGGGGCCGGACACTCTGGGTCAGGGGAAAATCCAATATATATCTGGTGATATCTCGGGTGCTATTAGAGATAGCGCAATAAACCAAAGTGAATTATCTGCAGGAGGCCTTGGCGCATGAATCTGTGCAACGGGAACGTCCTCGGACCCCCAGGGGCCGAGTAAACCACAGTCTCATGGGGCCGGACACTCAGGGTCAGGGTAAAATCCAATATATATCTGGTGATATCTCTGGTGCTATTACAGATAGCGCAATAAATCAAAGTGCATTGTCCGTAGGAGGCCCTGGCGCACGAATCTGTGCAGCGGGAACGACCTCGGACCACCAGGGGCCGAGAAAACCACCGTCTCATGGGGCCGGACACTCAGGGTCAGTGAAAAATCCAATATATATCTGGTGATATCTCGGGTGCTATTACAGATAGCGCAATAAATCAAAGTGCATTGTCCGTAGGAGGCCCTGGCGCACGAATCTGTGAAGCGGGAACGACCTCGGACAACCAGGGGCCGAGAAAACCACCGTCACATGGGGCCGGACACTCAGGGTCAGGGGAAAATCCAATATATATCTGGTGATATCTCGGGTGCTATTAGAGATAGCGCAATAAACCAAAGTGAATTATCTGCAGGAGGCCCTGGGGCATGAATCTGTGCAACGGGAACGACCTCGGACCACCAGGGGCCGAGAAAACCACAGTCTCATGGGGCCGGACACTCAGGGACAGGGGAAAATCCAATATATATCTGGTGATATCTCGGGTGCTATTAGAGATAGCGCAATAAATCAAAGTGCATTGTCTGTAGGAGGCCCTGGCGCATGAATCTGTGCAGCGAGAACGACCTCGGACCACCAGGGGCCAAGAAAACCACAGTCTCATGGGGCCGGACACTCAGGGTCAGGGGAAAATCCAATATATATCTGGTGATATCTCGGGTGCTATTACAGATAGCGCAGTAAATCAAAGTGCATTGTCTGTAGGAGGCCGTGGCGCATGAATCTGGGCAGCGGGAACGACCTCGGACCACCAGGGGCCGAGAAGACCACCGTCTCATGGGGCCGGCCACTCAGGGTCAGGGTAAAATCCAATATATATCTGGTGATATCTCGAGAGCTATTACAGATAGGGCAATAAGTCAAAGTGCATTGTCTGTAGGAGGCCCTGGCGCATGAATCTGTGCAGCGGGAACGACCTCGGACCACCAGGGGCCGAGAAAACCACAGTCTCATGGGGCCGGACATTCAGGGTCAGGGGAAAATCCAATATATATCTTTTGATATCTCGGGTGCTATTAGAGATAGCGCAATAAATCAAAGTGCATTGTCTGTAGGAGGCCCTGGCGCATGAATCTGCGCAGCGGGAACGACCTCGGACAAACATCGGCAGAGAAAACCACAGTCTCATGGGGTCGGACACTCAGGGTCAGGGAAAAATCCAATATATATCTGGTGATATCTCGGGTACTATTAGAGATAGCGCAGTAAACCAAAGTGCATTGTCCGTAGGAGGCCCTGGCGCACGAATCTGTGGAGCGGGAACGACCTCGGACCACCAGGGGCCGAGAAAACCACCGTCTCATGGGGCCGGACACTCAGGGTCAGTGAAAAATCCAATATATATCTGGTGATATCTCGGGTGCTATTACAGATAGCGCAATAAATCAAAGTGCATTGTCCGTAGGAGGCCCTGGCGCACGAATCTGTGCAGCGGGAACGACCTCGGACCACCAGGGGCCGAGAAAACCACCGTCTCATGGGGCCGGACACTCAGGGTCAGGGAAAAATCCAATATATATCTGGTGATATCTCGGGTGCTATTAGAGATAGCGCAATAAACCAAAGTGAGTTATCTGCAGGAGGCCCTGGCGCCTGAATCTGTGCAGCGGGAACAACCTCGGACCACCAGGGGCCGAAAAAACCACCGTCTCATGGGGCCGGACACTCAGTGTCAGGGAAAATCCAATATATATCTGGTGATATCTCGGGTGCTATTAGATACAGCGCAATAAACCAAAGTGAATTATCTGCAGGAGGTCCTGGCGCATGCATCTGTGCAGCGGGAACGACCTCGGACCACCAGGGGCCGAAAAAACCACCGTCTCAGGGGGCCGGACACTCAGGGTCAGGGGAAAATCCAATATATATCTGGTGATATCTCGGCTGCTATTACCGATAGCGCATTAAATTAAAGTGAATTATCTGCAGCAGGCCCTGGCGCATGAATCTGTGCAACGGGAACGACCTCGGACCACCAGGGGCCGAGAAGACCACCGTCTCATGGGGCCGGCCACTCAGGGTCAGGGGAAAATCCAATATATATCTGGTGATATCTCGGGTGCTATTACAGATAGCGCAATAAGTCAAAGTGCATTATCTGCAGGAGGCCCTGGCGCATGAATCTGTGCAGCGGGAACGACATCGGTCCACCAGGGGCCGAGAAAACCACCGTCTCTTGGGGCTGGACACTCAGGGTGAGGGAAATATCCAATATATATCTGGTGATATATCGGGTGCTATTACAGAAAGCGCAATAAATCAAAGTGCATTGTCTGTAGGAGGCCGTGGCGCATGAATCTGGGCAGCGGGAACGACCTCGGACCACCAGGGGCCGAGAAGACCACCGTCTCATGGGGCCGGCCACTCAGGGTCAGGGGAAAATCCAATATATATCTGGTGATATCTCGAGAGCTATTAGAGATAGCGCAATAAACCAAAGTAAATTATCTGCAGGAGGCCCTGGCGCATGAATCTGTGCAACGGGAACGACCTCGGACCACCAGGGGCCGAGAAAACCACAGTCTCATGGGGCCGGACACTCAGGGTCAGGGGAAAATCCAATATATATCTGGTGATATCTCGGTTGCTATTACAGATAGCGCAATAAATCAAAGTGCATTGTCTGTAGGAGGCCCTGGCGCATGAATCTGAGCAGCGGGAACGACCTCGGACCACCAGGGACCGAGAAAACCACCGTCTCATGGGGCCGGACACTCAGGGTCAGGGCAAAATGCAATATATATCTGGTGATATGTCGGGTGCTAATACAGATAGCGCAATAAATCAAAGTGCATTGTCTGGAGGAGGCCCTGGCGCATGTATCTGGGCAGCGGGAACGACATCGGACCACCAGGGGCCGAGAAAACCACAGTCTCATGGGGCCGGACACTCAGGGTCAGGGGAAAATCCAATATATATCTGGTGATATCTCGGGTGCTATTAGATACAGCGCAATAAACCAAAGTGCATTATCTGCAGGAGGGAAGCGCATGCATCTGTGCAGCGGGAACGACCTAGGACCACCAGGGGCCGAGAAAACCACCGTCTCATGGGGCCGGACACTCAGGGTCAGGGAAAAATCCAATATATATCTGGTGATATCTCGGGTGCTATTAGAGATAGCGCAATAAACCAAAGTGAGTTATCTGCAGGAGGCCCTGGCGCCTGAATCTGTGCAGCGGGAACAACCTCGGACCACCAGGGGCCGAAAAAACCACTGTCTCATGGGGCCGGACACTCAGGGTCAGGGGAAAATCCAATATATATCTGGTGATATCTCGAGAGCTATTAGAGATAGCGCAATAAACCAAAGTGAATTATCGGCAGGAGGCCCTGGCGCATGAATCTGGGCAGCGGGAACGACCTCGGACCACCAGGGGCCGAGAAAACCACAGTCAAATGGGGCCGGACACTCAGGGTCAGGGAAAATCCAATATATATATCTGGTGATATCTCGGGTGCTATTAGATACAGCACAATAAACCAAAGTGAATTATCTGCAGGAGGCCCTGGCGCATGCATCTGTGCAGCGGGAACGACCTGGGACCACCAGGGGCCGAGAAAACCACCGTCTCATGGGGCCGGACACTCAGGGTCAGGGTAAAATCCAATATATATCTGGTGATATCTCTGGTGCTATTACAGATAGCGCAATAAATCAAAGTGTATTGTCTGTAGGAGGCCCTGATGGATGAATCTGTGCAGCGGGAACGACCTCGGACCACCAGGGGCCGAGAAAACCACAGTCTCATGGGGTCGGTCACTCAGGGTCAGGGGAAAATCCAAAATATATCTGGTGATATCTCGGCTGCTATTAGAGATAGCGCAATAAACCAAAGTGAATTATCTGCAGGAGGCCCTGGCGCATGAATCTGTGCAACGGGAACGATCTCGGACCACCAGGGGCCGAGAAAACCACAGTCTCATGGGGCCGGACACTCAGGGTCAGGGGAAAATCCAATATATATCTGGTGATATCTCGGCTGCTATTAGAGATAGCACAATAAACCAAAGTGAATTATCTGCAGGAGACCCTGGCGCATGAATCTGTGCGGCGAGAACGACCTCGGACCACCAGGGGCCGAGACAACCACCGTCTCATGGGGCCGGACACTCAGGGTCAGGGGAAAATCCAATATATATCTGGTGATATCTTGGGTGCTATTAGAGATAGCGCAATAAACCAAAGTGAATTATCTACAGGAGGCCCTGGCGCATGAAACAGTGCAACGGGAACGACCTCGGACCACCAGTGGCCGAGAAAACCACAGTCTCATGGGGCCGGACACTCAGGGTCAGGGTGAAATCCAATATATATCTGGTGATATCTCGGGTGCTATTACAGATAGCGAAATAAATCAAAGTGCATTGTCTGTAGGAGGCCCTGGCGCATGAATCTGTGCAGCGGGAACGACCTCGGACCACCATCGGCAGAGAAAACCACAGTCTCATGGGGTCGGACACTCAGGGTCAGGGCAAAATCCAATATATATCTGGTGATATCTCGGGTACTATTAGAGATAGCGCAGTAAACCAAAGTGAATTATCTGCAGGAGGCACTGGCGCATGAATCTGTGCAACGGGAACGACCTCGGACCACCAGGGGCCGAGAAAACCACAGTCTCATGGGGTCGGTCACTCAGGGTCAGGGGAAAATCCAATATATATCTGGTGATATCTCGGCTGCTATTAGAGATAGCGCAATAAACCAAAGTGAATTATCTGCAGGAGGCCCTGGCGCATGAATCTGTGCAACGGGAACGACCTCGGACAACCAGGGGCCGAGAAAACCACAGTCTCATGGGGCCGGACACTCAGGGTCAGGGGAAAATCCAATATATATCTGGTGATATCTCGGCTGCTATTAGAGATAGCGCAATAAACCAAAGTGAATTATCTGCAGGAGGCCCTGGCGCATGAATCTGTGCAACGGGAACGATCTCGGACCACTAGGGGCCGAGAAAACCACAGTCTCATGGGGCCGGACACTCAGGGTCAGGGGAAAATCCAATATATATCTGGTGATATCTCGGCTGCTATTAGAGATAGCGCAATAAACCAAAGTGAATTATCTGCAGGAGGCCCTGGCGCATGAATCTGTGCAACGGGAACGACCTCGGACCACCAGGGGCCGAGAAAACCACAGTCTCATGGGGCCGGACACTCAGGGTCAGGGGAAAATCCAATATATATCTGGTGATATCTCGGTTGCTATTACAGATAGCGCAATAAATCAAAGTGCATTGTCTGTAGGAGGCCCTGGCGCATGAATCTGAGCAGCGGGAACGACCTCGGACCACCAGGGACCGAGAAAACCACCGTCTCATGGGGCCGGACACTCAGGGTCAGGGCAAAATGCAATATATATCTGGTGATATGTCGGGTGCTATTACAGATAGCGCAATAAATCAAAGTGCATTGTCTGGAGGAGGCCCTGGCGCATGTATCTGGGCAGCGGGAACGACATCGGACCACCAGGGGCCGAGAAAACCACAGTCTCATGGGGCCGGACACTCAGGGTCAGGAGAAAATCCAATATATATCTGGTGATATCTCGGGTGCTATTAGATACAGCGCAATAAACCAAAGTGCATTATCTGCAGGAGGAAAGCGCATGCATCTGTGCAGCGGGAACGACCTAGGACCACCAGGGGCCGAGAAAACCACCGTCTCATGGGGCCGGACACTCAGGGTCAGGGAAAAATCCAATATATATCTGGTGATATCTCGGGTGCTATTAGAGATAGCGCAATAAACCAAAGTGAGTTATCTGCAGGAGGCCCTGGCGCCTGAATCTGTGCAGCGGGAACAACCTCGGACCACCAGGGGCCGAAAAAACCACCGTCTCATGGGGCCGGACACTCAGGGTCAGGGGAAAATCCAATATATATCTGGTGATATCTCGAGAGCTATTAGAGATAGCGCAATAAACCAAAGTGAATTATCTGCAGGAGGCCCTGGCGCATGATTCTGGGCAGCGGGAACGACCTCGGACCACCAGGGGCCGAGAAAACCACAGTCAAATGGGGCCGGACACTCAGGGTCAGGGAAAATCCAATATATATATCTGGTGATATCTCGGGTGCTATTAGATACAGCACAATAAACCAAAGTGAATTATATGCAGGAGGCCCTGGCGCATGCATCTGTGCAGCGGGAACGACCTAGGACCACCAGGGGCCGAGAAAACCACCGTCTCATGGGGCCGGACACTCAGGGTCAGGGTAAAATCCAATATATATCTGGTGATATCTCTGGTGCTATTACAGATAGCGCAATAAATCAAAGTGTATTGTCTGTAGGAGGCCCTGATGGATGAATCTGTGCAGCGTGAACGACCTCGGACCACCAGGGGCCGAGAAAACCACAGTCTCATGGGGTCGGTCACTCAGGGTCAGGGGAAAATCCAATATATATCTGGTGATATCTCGGCTGCTATTAGAGATAGCGCAATAAACCAAAGTGAATTATCTGCAGGAGGCCCTGGCGCATGAATCTGTGCAACGGGCACGACCTCGGACCGCCAGGGGCCGAGAAAACCACAGTCTCATGGGCCCGGACACTCAGGGTCAGGGGAAAATCCAATATATATCTGGTGATATCTCGGGTGCTATTAGAGATAGCGCAATAAATCAAAGTGCATTGTCTGTAGGAGGCCCTGGCGCATGAATCTGTGCAGCGGGAACGACCTCGGACCAACATCGGCAGAGAAAACCACAGTCTCATGGGGTCGGACACTCAGGGTCAGAGAAAAATCCAATATATATCTGGTGATATCTCGGGTACTATTAGAGATAGCGCAGTAAACCAAAGTGAATTATCTGCAGGAGGCACTGGCGCATGAATGTGTGCAGCGGGAGCGACCTCAGACCACCAGGGGCCGAGAAAACCGCAGTCTCATGGGGCCGGACACTCAGGGTCAGGGAAAAATACAATATATATCTGGTGATATGTCGGGTGCTATATATCTCGGGTGCTATTAGAGATAGCGCAATAAACCAAAGTGAAATATCTGCAGGAGGCCCTGGCGCATGAATCTGTGCAGGGGGAACGACCTCGGACCACCAGGAGCCGCGAAAACCACCGTCTCATGGGGCCGGACACTCAGGGTCAGTGAAAAATCCAATATATATCTGGTGATATCTCGGGTGCTATTACAGATAGCGCAATAAATCACAGTGTATTGTCTGTAGGAGGCCCTGATGCATGAATCTGTGCAACGGGAACGACCTCGGACCACCAGGGGCCGAGTAAACCAGTCTCATGGGGCCGGACACTCAGGGTCAGGGTAAAATCCAATATATATCTGGTGATATCTCTGGTGCTATTACAGATAGCGCAATAAATCAAAGTGCATTGTCCGTAGGAGGCCCTGGCGCACGAATCTGTGCAGCGGGAACGACCTCGGACCACCAGGGGCCGAGAAAACCACCGTCTCATGGGGCCGGACACTCAGGGTCAGTGAAAAATCCAATATATATCTGGTGATATCTCGGGTGCTATTACAGATAGCGCAATAAATCAAAGTGCATTGTCCGTAGGAGGCCCTGGCGCACGAATCTGTGCAGCGGGAACGACCTCGGACCACCAGGGGCCGAGAAAACCACCGTCTCATGGGGCCGGACACTCAGGGTCAGGGGAAAATCCAATATATATCTGGTGATATCTCGGGTGCTATTAGAGATAGCGCAATAAACCAAAGTGAATTATCTGCAGGAGGCCCTGGCGCATGAATCTGTGCAACGGGAACGACCTCGGACCACCAGGGGCCGAGAAAACCACAGTCTCATGGGGCCGGACACTCAGGGTCAGGGGAAAATACAATATATATCTGGTGATATCTCGGGTGCTATTAGAGATAGCGCAATAAATCAAAGTGCATTGTCTGTAGGAGGCCCTGGCGCATGAATCTGTGCAGCGGGAACCACCGCGCACCACCAGGGTCCGAGAAAGTCACAGTCTCATGGGGCCGGACACTCAGGGTCAGGGGAAAATCCAATATATATCTGGTGATATCTCGGGTGCTATTACAGATAGCGCAATAAATCAAAGTGCATTGTCCGTAGGAGGCCCTGGCGCACGAATCTGTGCAGCGGGAACGACCTCGGACCACCAGGGTCCGAGAAAGTCACAGTCTCATGGGGCCGGACACTCAGGGTCAGGGCAAAATGCAATATATATCTGGTGATATGTCGGGTGCTAATACAGATAGCGCAATAAATCAAAGTGCATTGTCTGGAGGAGGCCCTGGCGCACGTATCTGGGCAGCGGGAACGACATCGGACCACCAGGGGCCGAGAAAACCACAGTCTCATGGGGCCGGACACTCAGGGTCAGGGGAAAATCCAATATATATCTGGTGATATCTCGGGTGCTATTAGATACAGCGCAATAAACCAAAGTGCATTATCTGCAGGAGGGAAGCGCATGCATCTGTGCAGCGGGAACGACCTAGGACCACCAGGGGCCGAGAAAACCACCGTCTCATGGGGCCGGACACTCAGGGTCAGGGAAAAATCCAATATATATCTGGTGATATCTCGGGTGCTATTAGAGATAGCCCAATAAACCAAAGTGAGTTATCTGCAGGAGGCCCTTGCGCATGCATCTGTGCAGCGGGAACGACCTAGGACCACCAGGGGCCGAGGAAACCACCGTCTCATGGGGCCGGACACTCAGGGTCAGGGTAAAATCCAATATATATCTGGTGAAATCTCTGGTGCTATTACAGATAGCGCAATAAATCAAAGTGTATTGTCTGTAGGAGGCCCTGATGGATGAATCTGTGCAGCGGGAACGACCTCGGACCACCAGGGGCCGAGAAAACCACAGTCTCATGGGGTCGGTCACTCAGGGTCAGGGGAAAATCCAATATATATCTGGTGATATCTCGGCTGCTATTAGAGATAGCGCAATAAACCAAAGTGAATTATCTGCAGGAGGCCCTGGCGCATGAATCTGTGCAACGGGAACGACCTCGGACCACCAGGGGCCGAGAAAACCACAGTCTCATGGGGTCGGTCACTCAGGGTCAGGGGAAAATCCAATATATATCTGGTGATATCTCGGCTGCTATTAGAGATAGCGCAATAAACCAAAGTGAATTATCTGCAGGAGGCCCTGGCGCATGAATCTGTGCAACGGGCACGACCTCGGACCGCCAGGGGCCGAGAAAACCACAGTCTCATGGGGCCGGGCACTCAGGGTCAGGGGAAAATCCAATATATATCTGGTGATATCTCGGGTGCTATTAGAGATAGCGCAATAAATCAAAGTGCATTGTCTGTAGGAGGCCCTGGCGCATGAATCTGTGCAGCGGGAACGACCTCGGACCAACATCGGCAGAGAAAACCACAGTCTCATGGGGTCGGACACTCAGGGTCAGGGGAAAATCCAATATATATCTGGTGATATCTCGGGTACTATTAGAGATAGCGCAGTAAACCAAAGTGAATTGTCTGTAGGAGGCCCTGACGCATGAATCTGTGCAGCGGGAACGACCTCGGACCACCAGGTGCCGAGAAAACCACAGTCTCATGGGGCCGGACACTCAGGGTCAGGGGAAAATCCAATATATATCTGGTGATATCTCGGGTGCTATTAGAGATAGCGCAATAAACCAAAGTGAATTATCTGCAGGAGGCCCTGGCGCATGAATCTGTGCAACGGGAACGACCTCGGACCACCAGGGGCCGAGAAAACCACCGTCTCATGGGGCCGGACACTCAGGGTCAGGGTAAAATCCAATATATATCTGGTGATATCTCTGGTGCTATTACAGATAGCGCAATAAATCAAAGTGCATTGTCCGTAGGAGGCCCTGGCGCACGAATCTGTGCAGCGGGAGCGACCTCGGACCACCAGGGGCCGAGATAACCACCGTCTCATGGGGCCGGACACTCAGGGTCAGTGAAAAATCCAATATATATCTGGTGATATCTCGGGTGCTATTACAGATAGCCCAATAAATCAAAGTGCATTGTCCGTAGGAGGCCCGGGCGCACGAATCTGTGCAGCGGGAACGACCTCGGGCCACTAGGGGCCGAGAAAACCACAGTCTCATGGGGCCGGACACTCAGCGTCAAGGGAAAATCCAATATATATCTGGTGATATCTCTGGTGCTATTACAGATAGCGCAATAAATCAAAGTGCATTGTCCGTAGGAGGCCCTGGCGCACGAATCTGTGCAGCGGGAACGACCTCGGACCACCAGGGGCCGAGAAAACCACCGTCTCATGGGGCCGGACACTCAGGGTCAGTGGAAAATCCAATATATATCTGGTGATATCTCGGGTGCTATTACAGATAGCGCAATAAATCAAAGTGCATTGTCCGTAGGAGGCCCTGGCGCACGAGTCTGTGCAGCGGGAACGACCTCGGACCACCAGGGGCCGAGAAAACCACCGTCTCATGGGGCCGGACACTCAGGGTCAGGGGAAAATCCAATATATATCTGGTGATATCTCGGGTGCTATTAGAGATAGCGCAATAAACCAAAGTGAATTATCTGCAGGAGGCCCTGGCGCATGAATCTGTGCAACGGGAACGACCTCGGACCACCAGGGGCCGAGAAAACCACAGTCTCATGGGGCCGGACACTCAGGGTCAGGGGAAAATCCAATATATATCTGGTGATATCTCGGGTGCTATTAGAGATAGCGCAATAAACCAAAGTGAATTATCTGCAGGAGGCCCTGGCGCATGAATCTGTGCAACGGGAACGACCTCGGACCACCAGGGGCCGAGAAAACCACAGTCTCATGGGGCCGGACACTCAGGGTCAGGGGAAAATACAATATATATCTGGTGATATCTCGGGTGCTATTAGAGATAGCGCAATAAATCAAAGTGCATTGTCTGTAGGAGGCCCTGGCGCATGAATCTGTGCAGCGGGAACCACCTCGCACCACCAGGGTCCGAGAAAGTCACAGTCTCATGGGGCCGGACACTCAGGGTCAGGGGAAAATCCAATATATATCTGGTGATATCTCGGGTGCTATTACAGATAGCGCAATAAATCAAAGTGCATTGTCCGTAGGAGACCCTGGCGCACGAATCTGTGCAGCGGGAACGACCTCGGACCACCAGGGTCCGAGAAAGTCACAGTCTCATGGGGCCGGACACTCAGGGTCAGGGGAAAATCCAATATATATCTGGTGATATCTCGGGTGCTATTACAGATAGCGCAATAAATCAAAGTGCATTGTCCGTAGGAGGCCCTGGCGCACGAATCTGTGCAGCAGGAACGACCTCGGACCACCAGGGGCCGAGAAAACCACCGTCTCATGGGGCCGGACACTCATGGTCAGGGGAAAATCCAATATATATCTGGTGATATCTCGGGTGTTATTAGAGATAGCGCAATAAATCAAAGTGCATTGTCTGTAGGAGGCCCTGATGGATGAATCTGTGCAGCGTGAACGACCTCGGACCACCAGGGGCCGAGAAAACCACAGTCTCATGGGGTCGGTCACTCAGGGTCAGGGGAAAATCCAATATATATCTGGTGATATCTCGGCTGCTATTAGAGATAGCGCAATAAACCAAAGTGAATTATCTGCAGGAGGCCCTGGCGCATGAATCTGTGCAACGGGCACGACCTCGGACCGCCAGGGGCCGAGAAAACCACAGTCTCATGGGGCCGGGCACTCAGGGTCAGGGGAAAATCCAATATATATCTGGTGATATCTCGGGTGCTATTAGAGATAGCGCAATAAATCAAAGTGCATTGTCTGTAGGAGGCCCTGGCGCATGAATCTGTGCAGCGGGAACCACCTCGCACCACCAGGGTCCGAGAAAGTCACAGTCTCATGGGGCCGGACACTCAGGGTCAGGGGAAAATCCAATATATATCTGGTGATATCTCGGGTGCTATTACAGATAGCGCAATAAATCAAAGTGCATTGTCCGTAGGAGGCCCTGACGCACGAATCTGTGCAGCGGGAACGACCTCGGACCACCAGGGTCCGAGAAAGTCACAGTCTCATGGGGCCGGACACTCAGGGTCAGGGGAAAATCCAATATATATCTGGTGATATCTCGGGTGCTATTACAGATAGCGCAATAAATCAAAGTGCATTGTCCGTAGGAGGCCCTGGCGCACGAATCTGTGCAGCAGGAACGACCTCGGACCACCAGGGGCCGAGAAAACCACCGTCCCATGGGGCCGGACACTCAGGGTCAGGGGAAAATCCAATATATATCTGGTGATATCTCGGGTGTTATTAGAGATAGCGCAATAAATCAAAGTGCATTGTCTGTAGGAGGCCCTGATGGATGAATCTGTGCAGCGTGAACGACCTCGGACCACCAGGGGCCGAGAAAACCACAGTCTCATGGGGTCGGTCACTCAGGGTCAGGGGAAAATCCAATATATATCTGGTGATATCTCGGCTGCTATTACAGATAGCGCAATAAATCACAGTGTATTGTCTGTAGGAGGCCCTGATGCATGAATCTGTGCAACGGGAACGACCTCGGACCACCAGGGGCCGAGTAAACCAGTCTCATGGGGCCGGACACTCAGGGTCAGGGTAAAATCCAATATATATCTGGTGATATCTCTGGTGCTATTACAGATAGCGCAATAAATCAAAGTGCATTGTCCGTAGGAGGCCCTGGCGCACGAATCTGTGCAGCGGGAACGACCTCGGACCACCAGGGGCCGAGAAAACCACCGTCTCATGGGGCCGGACACTCAGGGTCAGTGAAAAATCCAATATATATCTGGTGATATCTCGGGTGCTATTACAGATAGCCCAATAAATCAAAGTGCATTGTCCGTAGGAGGCCCGGGCGCACGAATCTGTGCAGCGGGAACGACCTCGGGCCACTAGGGGCCGAGAAAACCACAGTCTCATGGGGCCGGACACTCAGCGTCAAGGGAAAATCCAATATATATCTGGTGATATCTCTGGTGCTATTACAGATAGCGCAATAAATCAAAGTGCATTGTCCGTAGGAGGCCCTGGCGCACGAATCTGTGCAGCGGGAACGACCTCGGACCACCAGGGGCCGAGAAAACCACCGTCTCATGGGGCCGGACACTCAGGGTCAGTGGAAAATCCAATATATATCTGGTGATATCTCGGGTGCTATTACAGATAGCGCAATAAATCAAAGTGCATTGTCCGTAGGAGGCCCTGGCGCACGAGTCTGTGCAGCGGGAACGACCTCGGACCACCAGGGGCCGAGAAAACCACCGTCTCATGGGGCCGGACACTCAGGGTCAGGGGAAAATCCAATATATATCTGGTGATATCTCGGGTGCTATTAGAGATAGCGCAATAAACCAAAGTGAATTATCTGCAGGAGGCCCTGGCGCATGAATCTGTGCAACGGGAACGACCTCGGACCACCAGGGGCCGAGAAAACCACAGTCTCATGGGGCCGGACACTCAGGGTCAGGGGAAAATACAATATATATCTGGTGATATCTCGGGTGCTATTAGAGATAGCGCAATAAATCAAAGTGCATTGTCTGTAGGAGGCCCTGGCGCATGAATCTGTGCAGCGGGAACCACCTCGCACCACCAGGGTCCGAGAAAGTCACAGTCTCATGGGGCCGGACACTCAGGGTCAGGGGAAAATCCAATATATATCTGGTGATATCTCGGGTGCTATTACAGATAGCGCAATAAATCAAAGTGCATTGTCCGTAGGAGGCCCTGGCGCACGAATCTGTGCAGCGGGAACGACCTCGGACCACCAGGGGCCGAGAAAACCACCGTCTCATGGGGCCGGACACTCAGGGTCAGTGAAAAATCCAATATATATCTGGTGATATCTCGGGTGCTATTACAGATAGCCCAATAAATCAAAGTGCATTGTCCGTAGGAGGCCCGGGCGCACGAATCTGTGCAGCGGGAACGACCTCGGGCCACTAGGGGCCGAGAAAACCACAGTCTCATGGGGCCGGACACTCAGCGTCAAGGGAAAATCCAATATATATCTGGTGATATCTCTGGTGCTATTACAGATAGCGCAATTAATCAAAGTGCATTGTCCGTAGGAGGCCCTGGCGCACGAATCTGTGCAGCGGGAACGACCTCGGACCACCAGGGGCCGAGAAAACCACCGTCTCATGGGGCCGGACACTCAGGGTCAGTGGAAAATCCAATATATATCTGGTGATATCTCGGGTGCTATTACAGATAGCGCAATAAATCAAAGTGCATTGTCCGTAGGAGGCCCTGGCGCACGAGTCTGTGCAGCGGGAACGACCTCGGACCACCAGGGGCCGAGAAAACCACCGTCTCATGGGGCCGGACACTCAGGGTCAGGGGAAAATCCAATATATATCTGGTGATATCTCGGGTGCTATTAGAGATAGCGCAATAAACCAAAGTGAATTATCTGCAGGAGGCCCTGGCGCATGAATCTGTGCAACGGGAACGACCTCGGACCACCAGGGGCCGAGAAAACCACAGTCTCATGGGGCCGGACACTCAGGGTCAGGGGAAAATACAATATATATCTGGTGATATCTCGGGTGCTATTAGAGATAGCGCAATAAATCAAAGTGCATTGTCTGTAGGAGGCCCTGGCGCATGAATCTGTGCAGCGGGAACCACCTCGCACCACCAGGGTCCGAGAAAGTCACAGTCTCATGGGGCCGGACACTCAGGGTCAGGGGAAAATCCAATATATATCTGGTGATATCTCGGGTGCTATTACAGATAGCGCAATAAATCAAAGTGCATTGTCCGTAGGAGGCCCTGGCGCACGAATCTGTGCAGCGGGAACGTCCTCGGACCACCAGGGTCCGAGAAAGTCACAGTCTCATGGGGCCGGACACTCAGGGTCAGGGGAAAATCCAATATATATCTGGTGATATCTCGGGTGCTATTACAGATAGCGCAATAAATCAAAGTGCATTGTCCGTAGGAGGCCCTGGCGCACGAATCTGTGCAGCAGGAACGACCTCGGACCACCAGGGGCCGAGAAAACCACCGTCTCATGGGGCCGGACACTCATGGTCAGGGGAAAATCCAATATATATCTGGTGATATCTCGGGTGTTATTAGAGATAGCGCAATAAATCAAAGTGCATTGTCTGTAGGAGGCCCTGATGGATGAATCTGTGCAGCGTGAACGATCTCGGACCACCAGGGGCTGAGAAAACCACAGTCTCATGGGGTCGGTCACTCAGGGTCAGGGGAAAATCCAATATATATCTGGTGATATCTCGGCTGCTATTAGAGATAGCGCAATAAACCAAAGTGAATTATCTGCAGGAGGCCCTGGCGCATGAATCTGTGCAACAGGCACGACCTCGGACCGCCAGGGGCCGAGAAAACCACAGTCTCATGGGGCCGGGCACTCAGGGTCAGGGGAAAATCCAATATATATCTGGTGATATCTCGGGTGCTATTAGAGATAGCGCAATAAATCAAAGTGCATTGTCTGTAGGAGGCCCTGGCGCATGAATCTGTGCAGCGGGAACCACCTCGCACCACCAGGGTCCGAGAAAGTCACAGTCTCATGGGGCCGGACACTCAGGGTCAGGGGAAAATCCAATATATATCTGGTGATATCTCGGGTGCTATTACAGATAGCGCAATAAATCAAAGTGCATTGTCCGTAGGAGGCCCTGACGCACGAATCTGTGCAGCGGGAACGACCTCGGACCACCAGGGTCCGAGAAAGTCACAGTCTCATAGGGCCGGACACTCAGGGTCAGGGGAAAATCCAATATATATCTGGTGATATCTCGGGTACTATTAGAGATAGCGCAGTAAACCAAAGTGAATTATCTGCAGGAGGCACTGGCGCATGAATGTGTGCAGCGGGAGCGACCTCAGACCACCAGGGGCCGAGAAAACCGCAGTCTCATGGGGCCGGACACTCAGGGTCAGGGAAAAATCCAATATATATCTGGTGATATCTCGGGTGCTATTAGAGATAGCGCAATAAACCAAAGTGAATTATCTGCAGGAGGCCCTGGCGCACGAATCTGTGCAGGGGGAACGACCTCGGACCACCAGGGGCCGAGACAACCACCGTCTCATGGGGCCGGACACTCAGGGTCAGGGGAAAATCCAATATATATCTGGTGATATCTCGGGTGCTATTAGAGATAGCGCAATAAACCAAAGTGAATTATCTGCAGGAGGCCCTGGCGCACGAATCTGTGCAGGGGGAACGACCTCGGACCACCAGGAGCCGCGAAAACCACCGTCTCATGGGGCCGGACACTCAGGGTCAGTGAAAAATCCAATATATATCTGGTGATATCTCGGGTGCTATTACAGATAGCGCAATAAATCACAGTGTATTGTCTGTAGGAGGCCCTGATGCATGAATCTGTGCAACGGGAACGACCTCGGACCACCAGGGGCCGAGTAAACCAGTCTCATGGGGCCGGACACTCAGGGTCAGGGTAAAATCCAATATATATCTGGTGATATCTCTGGTGCTATTACAGATAGCGCAATAAATCAAAGTGCATTGTCCGTAGGAGGCCCTGGCGCACGAATCTGTGCAGCGGGAACGACCTCGGACCACCAGGGGCCGAGAAAACCACCGTCTCATGGGGCCGGACACTCAGGGTCAGTGAAAAATCCAATATATATCTGGTGATATCTCGGGTGCTATTACAGATAGCGCAATAAATCAAAGTGCATTGTCTGTAGGAGGCCCTGATGGATGAATCTGTGCAGCGTGAACGACCTCGGACCACCAGGGGCCGAGAAAACCACAGTCTCATGGGGTCGGTCACTCAGGGTCAGGGGAAAATCCAATATATATCTGGTGATATCTCGGCTGCTATTAGAGATAGCGCAATAAACCAAAGTGAATTATCTGCAGGAGGCCCTGGCGCATGAATCTGTGCAACGGGCACGACCTCGGACCGCCAGGGGCCGAGAAAACCACAGTCTCATGGGGCCGGGCACTCAGGGTCAGGGGAAAATCCAATATATATCTGGTGATATCTCGGGTGCTATTAGAGATAGCGCAATAAATCAAAGTGCATTGTCTGTAGGAGGCCCTGGCGCATGAATCTGTGCAGCGGGAACCACCTCGCACCACCAGGGTCCGAGAAAGTCACAGTCTCATGGGGCCGGACACTCAGGGTCAGGGGAAAATCCAATATATATCTGGTGATATCTCGGGTGCTATTACAGATAGCGCAATAAATCAAAGTGCATTGTCCGTAGGAGGCCCTGACGCACGAATCTGTGCAGCGGGAACGACCTCGGACCACCAGGGTCCGAGAAAGTCACAGTCTCATGTGGCCGGACACTCAGGGTCAGGGGAAAATCCAATATATATCTGGTGATATCTCGGGTGCTATTACAGATAGCGCAATAAATCAAAGTGCATTGTCCGTAGGAGGCCCTGGCGCACGAATCTGTGCAGCAGGAACGACCTCGGACCACCAGGGGCCGAGAAAACCACCGTCTCATGGGGCCGGACACTCAGGGTCAGGGGAAAATCCAATATATATCTGGTGATATCTCGGGTGTTATTAGAGATAGCGCAATAAATCAAAGTGCATTGTCTGTAGGAGGCCCTGATGGATGAATCTGTGCAGCGTGAACGACCTCGGACCACCAGGGGCCGAGAAAACCACAGTCTCATGGGGTCGGTCACTCAGGGTCAGGGGAAAATCCAATATATATCTGGTGATATCTCGGCTGCTATTAGAGATAGCGCAATAAACCAAAGTGAATTATCTGCAGGAGGCCCTGGCGCATGAATCTGTGCAACGGGCACGACCTCGGACCGCCAGGGGCCGAGAAAACCACAGTCTCATGGGGCCGGGCACTCAGGGTCAGGGGAAAATCCAATATATATCTGGTGATATCTCGGGTGCTATTAGAGATAGCGCAATAAATCAAAGTGCATTGTCTGTAGGAGGCCCTGGCGCATGAATCTGTGCAGCGGGAACGACCTCGGACCAACATCGGCAGAGAAAACCACAGTCTCATGGGGTCGGACACTCAGGGTCAGGGAAAAATCCAATATATATCTGGTGATATCTCGGGTACTATTAGAGATAGCGCAGTAAACCAAAGTGAATTATCTGCAGGAGGCACTGGCGCATGAATGTGTGCAGCGGGAGCGACCTCAGACCACCAGGGGCCGAGAAAACCACCGTCTCATGGGGCCGGACACTCAGGGTCAGGGGAAAATCCAATATATATCTGGTGATATCTCGGGTGTTATTAGAGATAGCGCAATAAATCAAAGTGCATTGTCTGTAGGAGGCCCTGATGGATGAATCTGTGCAGCGTGAACGACCTCGGACCACCAGGGGCCGAGAAAACCACAGTCTCATGGGGTCGGTCACTCAGGGTAAGGGGAAAATCCAATATATATCTGGTGATATCTCGGCTGCTATTAGAGATAGCGCAATAAACCAAAGTGAATTATCTGCAGGAGGCCCTGGCGCATGAATCTGTGCAACGGGCACGACCTCGGACCGCCAGGGGCCGAGAAAACCACAGTCTCATGGGGCCGGGCACTCAGGGTCAGGGGAAAATCCAATATATATCTGGTGATATCTCGGGTGCTATTAGAGATAGCGCAATAAATCAAAGTGCATTGTCTGTAGGAGGCCCTGGCGCATGAATCTGTGCAGCGGGAACGACCTCGGACCAACATCGGCAGAGAAAACCACAGTCTCATGGGGTCGGACACTCAGGGTCAGGGAAAAATCCAATATATATCTGGTGATATCTCGGGTACTATTAGAGATAGCGCAGTAAACCAAAGTGAATTATCTGCAGGAGGCACTGGCGCATGCATGTGTGCAGCGGGAGCGACCTCAGACCACCAGGGGCCGAGAAAACCGCAGTCTCATGGGGCCGGACACTCAGGGTCAGGGAAAAATACAATATATATCTGGTGATATGTCGGGTGCTATATATCTCGGGTGCTATTAGAGATAGCGCAATAAACCAAAGTGAATTATCTGCAGGAGGCCCTGGCGCATGAATCTGTGCAGCGGGAACGACCTCGGACCACCAGGGGCCGAGACAACCACCGTCTCATGGGGCCGGACATTCAGGGTCAGGGGAAAATCCAATATATATCTGGTGATATCTCGGGTGCTATTAGAGATAGCGCAATAAACCAAAGTGAATTATCTGCAGGAGGCCCTGGCGCACGAATCTGTGCAGGGGGAACGACCTCGGACCACCAGGAGCCGCGAAAACCACCGTCTCATGGGGCCGGACACTCAGGGTCAGTGAAAAATCCAATATATATCTGGTGATATCTCGGGTGCTATTACAGATAGCGCAATAAATCACGGTGTATTGTCTGTAGGAGGCCCTGATGCATGAATCTGTGCAACGGGAACGACCTCGGACCACCAGGGGCCGAGTAAACCAGTCTCATGGGGCCGGACACTCAGGGTCAGGGTAAAATCCAATATATATCTGGTGATATCTCGGGTGCTATTACAGATAGCGCAATAAATCAAAGTGCATTGTCCGTAGGAGGCACTGGCGCATGAATCTGTGCAGTGGGAACGACCTCGGTCCACCAGGGGCCGAGAAAACCACCGTCTCATGGGGCTGGACACTCAGGGTGAGGGAAATATCCAATATATATCTGGTGATATCTCGGGTGCAATTACAGATAGCGCAATAAATCAAAGTGCATTGTCTGTAGGAGGCCCTGACGCATGAATCTGTGCAGCAGGAACGACCGCGGACCACCAGGAGCCGCGAAAACCACCGTCTCATGGGGCCGGACACTCAGGGTCAGTGAAAAATCCAATATATATCTGGTGATATCTCGGGTGCTATTACAGATAGCGCAATAAATCAAAGTGCATTGTCCGTAGGAGGCCCTGGCGCACGAATCTGTGCAGCGGGAGCGACCTCAGACCACCAGGGGCCGAGATAACCACCGTCTCATGGGGCCGGACACTCAGGGTCAGTGAAAAATCCAATATATATCTGGTGATATCTCGGGTGCTATTACAGATAGCCCAATAAATCAAAGTGCATTGTCCGTAGGAGGCCCTGGCGCACGAATCTGTGCAGCGGGAACGACCTCGGGCCACTAGGGGCCGAGAAAACCACAGTCTCATGGGGCCGGACACTCAGCGTCAGGGGAAAATCCAATATATATCTGGTGATATCTCTGGTGCTATTACAGATAGCGCAATAAATCAAAGTGCATTGTCCGTAGGAGGCCCTGGCGCACGAATCTGCGCAGCGGGAACGACCTCGCACCACCAGGGGCCGAGAAAACCACCGTCTCATGGGGCCGGACACTCAGGGTCAGGGTAAAATCCAATATATATCTGGTGATATCTCGGGTGCTATTACAGATAGCACAATAAATCAAAGTGCATTGTCCGTAGGAGGCACTGGCGCATGAATCTGTGCAGTGGGAACGACCTCGGTCCACCAGGGGCCGAGAAAACCACCGTCTCATGGGGCTGGACACTCAGGGTGAGGGAAATATCCAATATATATCTGGTGATATCTCGGGTGCAATTACAGATAGCGCAATAAATCAAAGTGCATTGTCTGTAGGAGGCCCTGACGCATGAATCTGTGCAGCGGGAACGACCGCGGACCACCAGGAGCCGCGAAAACCACCGTCTCATGGGGCCGGACACTCAGGGTCAGTGAAAAATCCAATATATATCTGGTGATATCTCGGGTGCTATTACAGATAGCGCAATAAATCAAAGTGCATTGTCCGTAGGAGGCCCTGGCGCACGAATCTGTGCAGCGGGAGCGACCTCAGACCACCAGGGGCCGAGATAACCACCGTCTCATGGGGCCGGACACTCAGGGTCAGTGAAAAATCCAATATATATCTGGTGATATCTCGGGTGCTATTACAGATAGCCCAATAAATCAAAGTGCATTGTCCGTAGGAGGCCCTGGCGCACGAATCTGTGCAGCGGGAACGACCTCGGGCCACTAGGGGCCGAGAAAACCACAGTCTCATGGGGCCGGACACTCAGCGTCAGGGGAAAATCCAATATATATCTGGTGATATCTCTGGTGCTATTACAGATAGCGCAATAAATCAAAGTGCATTGTCCGTAGGAGGCCCTGGCGCACGAATCTGCGCAGCGGGAACGACCTCGGACCACCAGGGGCCGAGAAAACCACCGTCTCATGGGGCCGGACACTCAGGGTCAGTGGAAAATCCAATATATATCTGGTGATATCTCTGGTGCTATTACAGATAGCGCAATAAATCAAAGTGCATTGTCCGTAGGAGGCCCTGGCGCACGAATCTGTGCAGCGGGAACGACCTCGGACCACCAGAGGCCGAGAAAACCACCGTCTCATGGGGCCGGACACTCAGGGTCAGGGGAAAATCCAATATATATCTGGTGATATCTCGGGTGCTATTAGAGATAGCGCAATAAACCAAAGTGAATTATCTGCAGGAGGCCCTGGCGCATGAATCTGTGCAACGGGAACGACCTCGGACCACCAGGGGCCGAGAAAACCACAGTCTCATGGGGCCGGACACTCAGGGTCAGGGGAAAATACAATATATATCTGGTGATATCTCGGGTGCTATTAGAGATAGCGCAATAAATCAAAGTGCATTGTCTGTAGGAGGCCCTGGCGCATGAATCTGTGCAGCGGGAACCACCTCGCACCACCAGGGTCCGAGAAAGTCACAGTCTCATGGGGCCGGACACTCAGGGTCAGGGGAAAATCCAATATATATCTGGTGATATCTCGGGTGCTATTACAGATAGCGCAATAAATCAAAGTGCATTGTCCGTAGGAGGCCCTGGCGCACGAATCTGTGCAGCAGGAACGACCTCGGACCACCAGGGGCCGAGAAAACCACCGTCTCATGGGGCCGGACACTCAGGGTCAGGGGAAAATCCAATATATATCTGGTGATATCTCGGGTGCTATTAGAGATAGCGCAATAAACCAAAGTGAATTATCTGCAGGAGGCCCTGGCGCATGAAACAGTGCAACGGGAACGACCTCGGACCACCAGGCGCCGAGAAAACCACAGTCTCATGGGGCCGGACACTCAGGGTCAGGGGAAAATCCAATATATATCTGGTGATATTTTCGGGTGCTATTAGATACAGCGCAATAAACCAAAGTGAATTATCTGCAGGAGGCCCTAGCGCATGAATCTGGGCAGCGGGAACGACCTCGGACCACCAGGGGCCGAGAAAACCACAGTCAAATGGGGCCGGACACTCAGGGTCAGGGAAAATCCAATATATATCTGGTGATATCTCGGGTACTATTAGAGATAGCGCAGTAAACCAAAGTGAATTATCTGCAGGAGGCACTGGCGCATGAATGTGTGCAGCGGGAGCGACCTCAGACCACCAGGGGCCGAGAAAACCGCAGTCTCATGGGGCCGGACACTCAGGGTCAGGGAAAAATACAATATATATCTGGTGATATGTCGGGTGCTATATATCTCGGGTGCTATTAGAGATAGCGCAATAAACCAAAGTGAATTATCTGCAGGAGGCCCTGGCGCATGAATCTGTGCAGCGGGAACGACCTCGGACCACCAGGGGCCGAGACAACCACCGTCTCATGGGGCCGGACACTCAGGGTCAGGGGAAAATCCAATATATATCTGGTGATATCTCGGGTGCTATTAGAGATAGCGCAATAAACCAAAGTGAATTATCTGCAGGAGGCCCTGGCGCACGAATCTGTGCAGGGGGAACGACCTCGGACCACCAGGAGCCGCGAAAACCACCGTCTCATGGGGCCGGACACTCAGGGTCAGTGAAAAATCCAATATATATCTGGTGATATCTCGGGTGCTATTACAGATAGCGCAATAAATCACGGTGTATTGTCTGTAGGAGGCCCTGATGCATGAATCTGTGCAACGGGAACGACCTCGGACCACCAGGGGCCGAGTAAACCAGTCTCATGGGGCCGGACACTCAGGGTCAGGGTAAAATCCAATATATATCTGGTGATATCTCGGGTGCTATTACAGATAGCGCAATAAATCAAAGTGCATTGTCCGTAGGAGGCCCTGACGCATGAATCTGTGCAGCGGGAACGACCGCGGACCACCAGGAGCCGCGAAAACCACCGTCTCATGGGGCCGGACACTCAGGGTCAGTGAAAAATCCAATATATATCTGGTGATATCTCGGGTGCTATTACAGATAGCGCAATAAATCAAAGTGCATTGTCCGTAGGAGGCCCTGGCGCACGAATCTGTGCAGCGGGAGCGACCTCAGACCACCAGGGGCCGAGATAACCACCGTCTCATGGGGACGGACACTCAGGGTCAGTGAAAAATCCAATATATATCTGGTGATATCTCGGGTGCTATTACAGATAGCCCAATAAATCAAAGTGCATTGTCCGTAGGAGGCCCTGGCGCACGAATCTGTGCAGCGGGAACGACCTCGGGCCACTAGGGGCCGAGAAAACCACAGTCTCATGGGGCCGGACACTCAGCGTCAGGGGAAAATCCAATATATATCTGGTGATATCTCTGGTGCTATTACAGATAGCGCAATAAATCAAAGTGCATTGTCCGTAGGAGTCCCTGGCGCACGAATCTGCGCAGCGGGAACGACCTCGGACCACCAGGGGCCGAGAAAACCACCGTCTCATGGGGCCGGACACTCAGGGTCAGTGGAAAATCCAATATATATCTGGTGATATCTCTGGTGCTATTACAGATAGCGCAATAAATCAAAGTGCATTGTCCGTAGGAGGCCCTGGCGCACGAATCTGTGCAGCGGGAACGACCTCGGACCACCAGGGGCCGAGAAAACCACAGTCTCATGGGGTCGGTCACTCAGGGTCAGGGGAAAATCCAATATATATCTGGTGATATCTCGGCTGCTATATATCTCGGGTGCTATTAGAGATAGCGCAATAAACCAAAGTGAATTATCTGCAGGAGGCCCTGGCGCATGAATCTGTGCAGCGGGAACGACCTCGGACCACCAGGGGCCGAGACAACCACCGTCTCATGGGGCCGGACACTCAGGGTCAGGGGAAAATCCAATATATATCTGGTGATATCTCGGGTGCTATTAGAGATAGCGCAATAAACCAAAGTGAATTATCTGCAGGAGGCCCTGGCGCACGAATCTGTGCAGGGGGAACGACCTCGGACCCCCAGGAGCCGCGAAAACCACCGTCTCATGGGGCCGGACACTCAGGGTCAGTGAAAAATCCAATATATATCTGGTGATATCTCGGGTGCTATTACAGATAGCGCAATAAATCACAGTGTATTGTCTGTAGGAGGCCCTGATGCATGAATCTGTGCAACGGGAACGACCTCGGACCACCAGGGGCCGAGTAAACCAGTCTCATGGGGCCGGACACTCAGGGTCAGGGTAAAATCCAATATATATCTGGTGATATCTCGGGTGCTATTACAGATAGCGCAATAAATCAAAGTGCATTGTCCGTAGGAGGCACTGGCGCATGAATCTGTGCAGTGGGAACGACCTCGGTCCACCAGGGGCCGAGAAAACCACCGTCTCATGGGGCTGGACACTCAGGGTGAGGGAAATATCCAATATATATCTGGTGATATCTCGGGTGCAATTACAGATAGCGCAATAAATCAAAGTGCATTGTCTGTAGGAGGCCCTGACGCATGAATCTGTGCAGCGGGAACGACCGCGGACCACCAGGAGCCGCGAAAACCACCGTCTCATGGGGCCGGACACTCAGGGTCAGTGAAAAATCCAATATATATCTGGTGATATCTCGGGTGCTATTACAGATAGCGCAATAAATCAAAGTGCATTGTCCGTAGGAGGCCCTGGCGCACGAATCTGTGCAGCGGGAGCGACCTCAGACCACCAGGGGCCGAGATAACCACCGTCTCATGGGGACGGACACTCAGGGTCAGTGAAAAATCCAATATATATCTGGTGATATCTCGGGTGCTATTACAGATAGCCCAATAAATCAAAGTGCATTGTCCGTAGGAGGCCCTGGCGCACGAATCTGTGCAGCGGGAACGACCTCGGGCCACTAGGGGCCGAGAAAACCACAGTCTCATGGGGCCGGACACTCAGCGTCAGGGGAAAATCCAATATATATCTGGTGATATCTCTGGTGCTATTACAGATAGCGCAATAAATCAAAGTGCATTGTCCGTAGGAGGCCCTGGCGCACGAATCTGCGCAGCGGGAACGACCTCGGACCACCAGGGGCCGAGAAAACCACCGTCTCATGGGGCCGGACACTCAGGGTCAGTGGAAAATCCAATATATATCTGGTGATATCTCTGGTGCTATTACAGATAGCGCAATAAATCAAAGTGCATTGTCCGTAGGAGGCCCTGGCGCACGAATCTGTGCAGCGGGAACGACCTCGGACCACCAGGGGCCGAGAAAACCACCGTCTCATGGGGCCGGACACTCAGGGTCAGGGGAAAATCCAATATATATCTGGTGATATCTCGGGTGCTATTAGAGATAGCGCAATAAACCAAAGTGAATTATCTGCAGGAGGCCCTGGCGCATGAATCTGTGCAACGGGAACGACCTCGGACCACCAGGGGCCGAGAAAACCACAGTCTCATGGGGCCGGACACTCAGGGTCAGGGGAAAATACAATATATATCTGGTGATATCTCGGGTGCTATTAGAGATAGCGCAATAAATCAAAGTGCATTGTCTGTAGGAGGCCCTGGCGCATGAATCTGTGCAGCGGGAACCACCTCGCACCACCAGGGTCCGAGAAAGTCACAGTCTCATGGGGCCGGACACTCAGGGTCAGGGGAAAATCCAATATATATCTGGTGATATCTCGGGTGCTATTACAGATAGCGCAATAAATCAAAGTGCATTGTCCGTAGGAGGCCCTGGCGCACGAATCTGTGCAGCGGGAACGACCTCGGACCACCAGGGTCCGAGAAAGTCACAGTCTCATGGGGCCGGACACTCAGGGTCAGGGGAAAATCCAATATATATCTGGTGATATCTCGGGTGCTATTAGAGATAGCGCAATAAACCAAAGTGCATTATCTGCAGGAGGCACTGGCGCATGAATCTGTGCAGCGGGTACGACCTCGGTCCACCAGGGGCCGAGAAAACCACCGTCTCATGGGGCTGGACACTCAGGGTGAGGGAAATATCCAATATATATCTGGTGATATCTCGGGTGCAATTACAGATAGCGCAATAAATCAAAGTGCATTGTCTGTAGGAGGCCCTGACGCATGAATCTGTGCAGCGGGAACGACCTCGGACCACCAGGTGCCGAGAAAACCACAGTCTCATGGGGCCGGACACTCAGGGTCAGGGGAAAATCCAATATATATCTGGTGATATCTCGGGTGCTATTAGAGATAGCGCAATAAACCAAAGTGAATTATCTGCAGGAGGCCCTGACGCATGAATCTGTGCAACGGGAACGACCTCGGACAACCAGGGGACGAGAAAACCACAGTCTCATGGGGCCGGACACTCAGGGTCAGGGGAAAATACAATATATATCTGGTGATATCTCTGGTGCTATTACAGATAGCGCAATAAATCAAAGTGCATTGTCCGTAGGAGGCCCTGGCGCACGAATCTGTGTAGCGGGAACGACCTCGGACCACCAGGGGCCGAGAAAACCACCGTCTCATGGGGCCGGACACTCGGGGTCAGTGAAAAATCCAATATATATCTGGTGATATCTCGGCTGCTATTACAGATAGCGCAATAAATCAAAGTGCATTGTCCGTAGGAGGCCCTGGCGCACGAATCTGTGCAGCGGGAACGACCTCGAACCACCAGGGGCCGAGAAAACCACCGTCTCATGGGGCCGGACACTCAGGGTCAGGGGAAAATCCAATATATATCTGGTGATATCTCGGGTGCTATTAGATACAGCGCAATAAACCAAAGTGAGTTATCTGCAGGAGGCCCTGGCGCCTGAATCTGTGCAGCGGGAACGACCTCGGACCACCAGTGGCCGAGAAAACCGCAGTCTCATGGGGCCAGACACTCAGGGTCAGGGAAAAATCCAATATATATCTGGTGATATCTCGGGTGCAATTACAGATAGCGCAATAAATCAAAGTGCATTGTCTGTAGGAGGCCCTGACGCATGAATCTGTGCAGCGGGAACGACCGCGGACCACCAGGAGCCGCGAAAACCACCGTCTCATGGGGCCGGACACTCAGGGTCAGTGAAAAATCCAATATATATCTGGTGATATCTCGGGTGCTATTACAGATAGCGCAATAAATCAAAGTGCATTGTCCGTAGGAGGCCCTGGCGCACGAATCTGTGCAGCGGGAGCGACCTCAGACCACCAGGGGCCGAGATAACCACCGTCTCATGGGGCCGGACACTCAGGGTCAGTGAAAAATCCAATATATATCTGGTGATATCTCGGGTGCTATTACAGATAGCCCAATAAATCAAAGTGCATTGTCCGTAGGAGGCCCTGGCGCACGAATCTGTGCAGCGGGAACGACCTCGGGCCACTAGGGGCCGAGAAAACCACAGTCTCATGGGGCCGGACACTCAGCGTCAGGGGAAAATCCAATATATATCTGGTGATATCTCTGGTGCTATTACAGATAGCGCAATAAATCAAAGTGCATTGTCCGTAGGAGGCCCTGGCGCACGAATCTGCGCAGCGGGAACGACCTCGGACCACCAGGGGCCGAGAAAACCACCGTCTCATGGGGCCGGACACTCAGGGTCAGTGGAAAATCCAATATATATCTGGTGATATCTCTGGTGCTATTACAGATAGCGCAATAAATCAAAGTGCATTGTCCGTAGGAGGCCCTGGCGCACGAATCTGTGCAGCGGGAACGACCTCGGACCACCAGGGGCCGAGAAAACCACCGTCTCATGGGGCCGGACACTCAGGGTCAGGGGAAAATCCAATATATATCTGGTGATATCTCGGGTGCTATTAGAGATAGCGCAATAAACCAAAGTGAATTATCTGCAGGAGGCCCTGGCGCATGAATCTGTGCAACGGGAACGACCTCGGACCACCAGGGGCCGAGAAAACCACAGTCTCATGGGGCCGGACACTCAGGGTCAGGGGAAAATACAATATATATCTGGTGATATCTCGGGTGCTATTAGAGATAGCGCAATAAATCAAAGTGCATTGTCTGTAGGAGGCCCTGGCGCATGAATCTGTGCAGCGGGAACCACCTCGCACCACCAGGGTCCGAGAAAGTCACAGTCTCATGGGGCCGGACACTCAGGGTCAGGGGAAAATCCAATATATATCTGGTGATATCTCGGGTGCTATTACAGATAGCGCAATAAATCAAAGTGCATTGTCCGTAGGAGGCCCTGGCGCACGAATCTGTGCAGCGGGAACGACCTCGGACCACCAGGGTCCGAGAAAGTCACAGTCTCATGGGGCCGGACACTCAGGGTCAGGGGAAAATCCAATATATATCTGGTGATATCTCGGGTGCTATTACAGATAGCGCAATAAATCAAAGTGCATTGTCCGTAGGAGGCCCTGGCGCACGAATCTGTGCAGCAGGAACGACCTCGGACCACCAGGGGCCGAGAAAACCACCGTCTCATGGGGCCGGACACTCAGGGTCAGGGGAAAATCCAATATATATCTGGTGATATCTCGGGTGCTATTAGAGATAGCGCAATAAACCAAAGTGAATTATCTGCAGGAGGCCCTGGCGCATGAAACAGTGCAACGGGAACGACCTCGGACCACCAGGCGCCGAGAAAACCACAGTCTCATGGGGCCGGACACTCAGGGTCAGGGGAAAATCCAATATATATCTGGTGATATTTTCGGGTGCTATTAGATACAGCGCAATAAACCAAAGTGAATTATCTGCAGGAGGCCCTAGCGCATGAATCTGGGCAGCGGGAACGACCTCGGACCACCAGGGGCCGAGAAAACCACAGTCAAATGGGGCCGGACACTCAGGGTCAGGGAAAATCCAATATATATCTGGTGATATCTCGGGTGCTATTACAGATAGCGCAATAAATCACGGTGTATTGTCTGTAGGAGGCCCTGGCGCACGAATCTGTGCAGGGGGAACGACCTCGGACCACCAGGAGCCGCGAAAACCACCGTCTCATGGGGCCGGACACTCAGGGTCAGTGAAAAATCCAATATATATCTGGTGATATCTCGGGTGCTATTACAGATAGCGCAATAAATCACGGTGTATTGTCTGTAGGAGGCCCTGATGCATGAATCTGTGCAACGGGAACGACCTCGGACCACCAGGGGCCGAGTAAACCAGTCTCATGGGGCCGGACACTCAGGGTCAGGGTAAAATCCAATATATATCTGGTGATATCTCGGGTGCTATTACAGATAGCGCAATAAATCAAAGTGCATTGTCCGTAGGAGGCACTGGCGCATGAATCTGTGCAGTGGGAACGACCTCGGTCCACCAGGGGCCGAGAAAACCACCGTCTCATGGGGCTGGACACTCAGGGTGAGGGAAATATCCAATATATATCTGGTGATATCTCGGGTGCAATTACAGATAGCGCAATAAATCAAAGTGCATTGTCTGTAGGAGGCCCTGACGCATGAATCTGTGCAGCGGGAACGACCGCGGACCACCAGGAGCCGCGAAAACCACCGTCTCATGGGGCCGGACACTCAGGGTCAGTGAAAAATCCAATATATATCTGGTGATATCTCGGGTGCTATTACAGATAGCGCAATAAATCAAAGTGCATTGTCCGTAGGAGGCCCTGGCGCACGAATCTGTGCAGCGGGAGCGACCTCAGACCACCAGGGGCCGAGATAACCACCGTCTCATGGGGACGGACACTCAGGGTCAGTGAAAAATCCAATATATATCTGGTGATATCTCGGGTGCTATTACAGATAGCCCAATAAATCAAAGTGCATTGTCCGTAGGAGGCCCTGGCGCACGAATCTGTGCAGCGGGAACGACCTCGGGCCACTAGGGGCCGAGAAAACCACAGTCTCATGGGGCCGGACACTCAGCGTCAGGGGAAAATCCAATATATATCTGGTGATATCTCTGGTGCTATTACAGATAGCGCAATAAATCAAAGTGCATTGTCCGTAGGAGGCCCTGGCGCACGAATCTGCGCAGCGGGAACGACCTCGGACCACCAGGGGCCGAGAAAACCACCGTCTCATGGGGCCGGACACTCAGGGTCAGTGGAAAATCCAATATATATCTGGTGATATCTCTGGTGCTATTACAGATAGCGCAATAAATCAAAGTGCATTGTCCGTAGGAGGCCCTGGCGCACGAATCTGTGCAGCGGGAACGACCTCGGACCACCAGGGGCCGAGAAAACCACAGTCTCATGGGGTCGGTCACTCAGGGTCAGGGGAAAATCCAATATATATCTGGTGATATCTCGGCTGCTATATATCTCGGGTGCTATTAGAGATAGCGCAATAAACCAAAGTGAATTATCTGCAGGAGGCCCTGGCGCATGAATCTGTGCAGCGGGAACGACCTCGGACCACCAGGGGCCGAGACAACCACCGTCTCATGGGGCCGGACACTCAGGGTCAGGGGAAAATCCAATATATATCTGGTGATATCTCGGGTGCTATTAGAGATAGCGCAATAAACCAAAGTGAATTATCTGCAGGAGGCCCTGGCGCACGAATCTGTGCAGGGGGAACGACCTCGGACCCCCAGGAGCCGCGAAAACCACCGTCTCATGGGGCCGGACACTCAGGGTCAGTGAAAAATCCAATATATATCTGGTGATATCTCGGGTGCTATTACAGATAGCGCAATAAATCACAGTGTATTGTCTGTAGGAGGCCCTGATGCATGAATCTGTGCAACGGGAACGACCTCGGACCACCAGGGGCCGAGTAAACCAGTCTCATGGGGCCGGACACTCAGGGTCAGGGTAAAATCCAATATATATCTGGTGATATCTCTGGTGCTATTACAGATAGCGCAATAAATCAAAGTGCATTGTCCGTAGGAGGCCCTGGCGCACGAATCTGCGCAGCGGGAACGACCTCGGACCACCAGGGGCCGAGAAAACCACCGTCTCATGGGGCCGGACACTCAGGGTCAGTGGAAAATCCAATATATATCTGGTGATATCTCTGGTGCTATTACAGATAGCGCAATAAATCAAAGTGCATTGTCCGTAGGAGGCCCTGGCGCACGAATCTGTGCAGCGGGAACGACCTCGGACCACCAGGGGCCGAGAAAACCACCGTCTCATGGGGCCGGACACTCAGGGTCAGGGGAAAATCCAATATATATCTGGTGATATCTCGGGTGCTATTAGAGATAGCGCAATAAACCAAAGTGAATTATCTGCAGGAGGCCCTGGCGCATGAATCTGTGCAACGGGAACGACCTCGGACCACCAGGGGCCGAGAAAACCACAGTCTCATGGGGCCGGACACTCAGGGTCAGGGGAAAATACAATATATATCTGGTGATATCTCGGGTGCTATTAGAGATAGCGCAATAAATCAAAGTGCATTGTCTGTAGGAGGCCCTGGCGCATGAATCTGTGCAGCGGGAACCACCTCGCACGACCAGGGTCCGAGAAAGTCACAGTCTCATGGGGCCGGACACTCAGGGTCAGGGGAAAATCCAATATATATCTGGTGATATCTCGGGTGCTATTACAGATAGCGCAATAAATCAAAGTGCATTGTCCGTAGGAGGCCCTGGCGCACGAATCTGTGCAGCGGGAACGACCTCGGACCACCAGGGTCCGAGAAAGTCACAGTCTCATGGGGCCGGACACTCAGGGTCAGGGGAAAATCCAATATATATCTGGTGATATCTCGGGTGCTATTAGAGATAGCGCAATAAACCAAAGTGCATTATCTGCAGGAGGCACTGGCGCATGAATCTGTGCAGCGGGTACGACCTCGGTCCACCAGGGGCCGAGAAAACCACCGTCTCATGGGGCTGGACACTCAGGGTGAGGGAAATATCCAATATATATCTGGTGATATCTCGGGTGCAATTACAGATAGCGCAATAAATCAAAGTGCATTGTCTGTAGGAGGCCCTGACGCATGAATCTGTGCAGCGGGAACGACCTCGGACCACCAGGTGCCGAGAAAACCACAGTCTCATGGGGCCGGACACTCAGGGTCAGGGGAAAATCCAATATATATCTGGTGATATCTCGGGTGCTATTAGAGATAGCGCAATAAACCAAAGTGAATTATCTGCAGGAGGCCCTGACGCATGAATCTGTGCAACGGGAACGACCTCGGACAACCAGGGGACGAGAAAACCACAGTCTCATGGGGCCGGACACTCAGGGTCAGGGGAAAATACAATATATATCTGGTGATATCTCTGGTGCTATTACAGATAGCGCAATAAATCAAAGTGCATTGTCCGTAGGAGGCCCTGGCGCACGAATCTGTGTAGCGGGAACGACCTCGGACCACCAGGGGCCGAGAAAACCACCGTCTCATGGGGCCGGACACTCGGGGTCAGTGAAAAATCCAATATATATCTGGTGATATCTCGGCTGCTATTACAGATAGCGCAATAAATCAAAGTGCATTGTCCGTAGGAGGCCCTGGCGCACGAATCTGTGCAGCGGGAACGACCTCGAACCACCAGGGGCCGAGAAAACCACCGTCTCATGGGGCCGGACACTCAGGGTCAGGGGAAAATCCAATATATATCTGGTGATATCTCGGGTGCTATTAGATACAGCGCAATAAACCAAAGTGAGTTATCTGCAGGAGGCCCTGGCGCCTGAATCTGTGCAGCGGGAGCGACCTCGGACCACCAGTGGCCGAGAAAACCGCAGTCTCATGGGGCCAGACACTCAGGGTCAGGGAAAAATCCAATATATATCTGGTGATATCTCGGGTGCTATTAGAGATAGCGCAATAAACCAAAGTGCATTATCTGCAGGAGGCACTGGCGCATGAATCTGTGCAGCGGGTACGACCTCGGTCCACCAGGGGCCGAGAAAACCACCGTCTCATGGGGCTGGACACTCAGGGTGAGGGAAATATCCAATATATATCTGGTGATATCTCGGGTGCAATTACAGATAGCGCAATAAATCAAAGTGCATTGTCTGTAGGAGGCCCTGACGCATGAATCTGTGCAGCGGGAACGACCTCGGACCACCAGGTGCCGAGAAAACCATAGACTCATGGGGCCGGACACTCAGGGTCAGGGGAAAATCCAATATATATCTGGTGATATCTCGGGTGCTATTAGAGATAGCGCAATAAACCAAAGTGAATTATCTGCAGGAGGCCCTGGCGCATGAATCTGTGCAATGGGAACGACCTCGGACAACCAGGGGACGAGAAAACCACAGTCTCATGGGGCCGGACACTCAGGGTCAGGGGAAAATACAATATATATCTGGTGATATCTCGGGTGCTATTAGATACAGCGCAATAAACCAAAGTGAATTATCTGCAGGAGGCCCTGGCGCATGAATCTGTGCAACGGGAACGACCTCGGACCACCAGGGGCCGAGTAAACCACAGTCTCATGGGGCCGGACACTCAGGGTCAGGGTAAAATCCAATATATATCTGGTGATATCTCTGGTGCTATTACAGATAGCGCAATAAATCAAAGTGCATTGTCCGTAGGAGGCCCTGGCGCACGAATCTGTGCAGCGGGAGCGACCTCGGACCACCAGGGGCCGAGAAAACCACCGTCTCATGGGGCCGGACTCTCAGGGTCAGTGAAAAATCCAATATATATCTGGTGATATCTCGGGTGCTATTACAGATAGCGCAATAAATCAAAGTGCATTGTCCGTAGGAGGCCCTGGCGCACGAATCTGTGCAGCGGGAACGACCTCGGACCACCAGGGGCCGAGAAAACCACAGTCTCATGGGGCCGGACACTCAGCGTCAGGGGAAAATCCAATATATATCTGGTGATATCTCGGGTGCTATTAGAGATAGCGCAATAAATCAAAGTGCATTGTCTGTAGGATGCCCTGGCGCATGAATCTGTGCAGCGGGAACCACCTCGGACCACCAGGGGCCGAGAAAACCACCGTCTCATGGGGCCGGACACTCAGGGTCAGTGGAAAATCCAATATATATCTGGTGATATCTCGGGTGCTATTACAGATAGCGCAATAAATCAAAGTGCATTATCTGTAGGAGGCCCTGGCGCATGAATCTGGGCAGCGGGAACGACCTCGGACCACCAGGGGCCGAGAAAACCACAGTCTCATGGGGCCGGACACTTAGGGTCAGGGGAAAATCCAATATATATCTGGTGATATCTCGGGTGCTATTAGATACAGCGCAATAAACCAAAGTGAATTATCTGCAGGAGGCCCTGGCGCATGAATCTGGGCAGCGGGAACGACCTCGGACCACCAGGGGCCGAGAAAACCACAGTCAAATGGGGCCGGACACTCAGGGTCAGGGAAAATCCAATATATATCTGGTGATATCTCGGGTGCTATTAGATACAGCGCAATAAACCAAAGTGAATTATCTGCAGGAGGTCCTGGCGCATGCATCTGTGCAGCGGGAACGACCTAGGACCACCAGGGGCCGAGAAAACCACCGTCTCATGGGGCCGGACACTCAGGTTCAGGGAAAAATCCAATATATATCTGGTGATATCTCGGGTGCTATTAAAGATAGCGCAATAAACCAAAGTGAATTATCTGCAGGACTCCCTGGCGCCTGAATCTGTGCAGCGGGAACGACCTCGGACCACCAGGGGCCGAGAAAACCGCAGTCTCATGGGGCCAGACACTCAGGGTCAGGGAAAAATCCAATATATATCTGGTGATATCTCGGGTGCTATTAGAGATAGCGCAATAAACCAAAGTGCATTATCTGCAGGAGGCACTTGCGCATGAATCTGTGCAGTGGGAACGACCTCGGTCCACCAGGGGCCGAGAAAACCACCGTCTCATGGGGCTGGACACTCAGGGTGAGGGAAATATCCAATATATATCTGGTGATATCTCGGGTGCAATTACAGATAGCACAATAAATCAAAGTGCATTGTCTGTAGGAGGCCCTGACGCATGAATCTGTGCAGCGGGAACGACCTCGGACCACCAGGTGCCGAGAAAACCACCGTCTCATGGGGCCGGACACTCAGGTTCAGGGAAAAATCCAATATATATCTGGTGATATCTCGGGTGCTATTAAAGATAGCGCAATAAACCAAAGTGAATTATCTGCAGGACTCCCTGGCGCCTGAATCTGTGCAGCGGGAACGACCTCGGACCACCAGGGGCCGAGAAAACCGCAGTCTCATGGGGCCAGACACTCAGGGTCAGGGAAAAATCCAATATATATCTGGTGATATCTCGGGTGCTATTAGAGATAGCGCAATAAACCAAAGTGCATTATCTGCAGGAGGCACTTGCGCATGAATCTGTGCAGTGGGAACGACCTCGGTCCACCAGGGGCCGAGAAAACCACCGTCTCATGGGGCTGGACACTCAGGGTGAGGGAAATATCCAATATATATCTGGTGATATCTCGGGTGCAATTACAGATAGCACAATAAATCAAAGTGCATTGTCTGTAGGAGGCCCTGACGCATGAATCTGTGCAGCGGGAACGACCTCGGACCACCAGGTGCCGAGAAAACCACAGTCTCATGGGGCCGGACACTCAGGGTCAGGGGAAAATACAATATATATCTGGTGATATCTCGGGTGCTATTAGAGATAGCGCAATAAATCAAAGTGCATTGTCTGTAGGAGGCCCTGGCGCATGAATCTGTGCAGCGGGAACCACCTCGCACCACCAGGGTCCGAGAAAGTCACAGTCTCATGGGGCCGGACACTCAGGGTCAGGGGAAAATCCAATATATATCTGGTGAGATCTCGGGTGCTATTACAGATAGCGCAATAAATCAAAGTGCATTGTCCGTAGGAGGCCCTGGCGCACGAATCTGTGCAGCGGGAACGACCTCGGACCACCAGGGTCCGAGAAAGTCACAGTCTCATGGGGCCGGACACTCAGGGTCAGGGGAAAATCCAATATATATCTGGTGATATCTCGGGTGCTATTAGAGATAGCGCAATAAACCAAAGTGCATTATCTGCAGGAGGCACTGGCGCATGAATCTGTGCAGCGGGTACGACCTCGGTCCACCAGGGGCCGAGAAAACCACCGTCTCATGGGGCTGGACACTCAGGGTGAGGGAAATATCCAATATATATCTGGTGATATCTCGGGTGCAATTACAGATAGCGCAATAAATCAAAGTGCATTGTCTGTAGGAGGCCCTGACGCATGAATCTGTGCAGCGGGAACGACCTCGGACCACCAGGTGCCGAGAAAACCACAGTCTCATGGGGCCGGACACTCAGGGTCAGGGGAAAATCCAATATATATCTGGTGATATCTCGGGTGCTATTAGAGATAGCGCAATAAACCAAAGTGAATTATCTGCAGGAGGCCCTGACGCACGAATCTGTGCAACGGGAACGACCTCGGACAACCAGGGGACGAGAAAACCACAGTCTCATGGGGCCGGACACTCAGGGTCAGGGGAAAATACAATATATATCTGGTGATATCTCTGGTGCTATTACAGATAGCGCAATAAATCAAAGTGCATTGTCCGTAGGAGGCCCTGGCGCACGAATCTGTGTAGCGGGAACGACCTCGGACCACCAGGGGCCGAGAAAACCACCGTCTCATGGGGCCGGACACTCGGGGTCAGTGAAAAATCCAATATATATCTGGTGATATCTCGGCTGCTATTACAGATAGCGCAATAAATCAAAGTGCATTGTCCGTAGGAGGCCCTGGCGCACGAATCTGTGCAGCGGGAACGACCTCGAACCACCAGGGGCCGAGAAAACCACCGTCTCATGGGGCCGGACACTCAGGGTCAGGGGAAAATCCAATATATATCTGGTGATATCTCGGGTGCTATTAGATACAGCGCAATAAACCAAAGTGAGTTATCTGCAGGAGGCCCTGGCGCCTGAATCTGTGCAGCGGGAACGACCTCGGACCACCAGTGGCCGAGAAAACCGCAGTCTCATGGGGCCAGACACTCAGGGTCAGGGAAAAATCCAATATATATCTGGTGATATCTCGGGTGCTATTAGAGATAGCGCAATAAACCAAAGTGCATTATCTGCAGGAGGCACTGGCGCATGAATCTGTGCAGCGGGTACGACCTCGGTCCACCAGGGGCCGAGAAAACCACCGTCTCATGGGGCTGGACACTCAGGGTGAGGGAAATATCCAATAAATATCTGGTGATATCTCGGGTGCAATTACAGATAGCGCAATAAATCAAAGTGCATTGTCTGTAGGAGGCCCTGACGCATGAATCTGTGCAGCGGGAACGACCTCGGACCACCAGGTGCCGAGAAAACCATAGACTCATGGGGCCGGACACTCAGGGTCAGGGGAAAATCCAATATATATCTGGTGATATCTCGGGTGCTATTAGAGATAGCGCAATAAACCAAAGTGAATTATCTGCAGGAGGCCCTGGCGCATGAATCTGTGCAATGGGAACGACCTCGGACAACCAGGGGACGAGAAAACCACAGTCTCATGGGGCCGGACACTCAGGGTCAGGGGAAAATACAATATATATCTGGTGATATCTCGGGTGCTATTAGATACAGCGCAATAAACCAAAGTGAATTATCTGCAGGAGGCCCTGGCGCATGAATCTGTGCAACGGGAACGACCTCGGACCACCAGGGGCCGAGTAAACCACAGTCTCATGGGGCCGGACACTCAGGGTCAGGGTAAAATCCAATATATATCTGGTGATATCTCTGGTGCTATTACAGATAGCGCAATAAATCAAAGTGCATTGTCCGTAGGAGGCCCTGGCGCACGAATCTGTGCAGCGGGAGCGACCTCGGACCACCAGGGGCCGAGAAAACCACCGTCTCATGGGGCCGGACACTCAGGGTCAGTGGAAAATCCAATATATATCTGGTGATATCTCGGGTGCTATTACAGATAGCGCAATAAATCAAAGTGCATTATCTGTAGGAGGCCCTGGCGCATGAATCTGGGCAGCGGGAACGACCTCGGACCACCAGGGGCCGAGAAAACCACAGTCTCATGGGGCCGGACACTTAGGGTCAGGGGAAAATCCAATATATATCTGGTGATATCTCGGGTGCTATTAGATACAGCGCAATAAACCAAAGTGAATTATCTGCAGGAGGCCCTGGCGCATGAATCTGGGCAGCGGGAACGACCTCGGACCACCAGGGGCCGAGAAAACCACAGTCAAATGGGGCCGGACACTCAGGGTCAGGGAAAATCCAATATATATCTGGTGATATCTCGGGTGCTATTAGATACAGCGCAATAAACCAAAGTGAATTATCTGCAGGAGGTCCTGGCGCATGCATCTGTGCAGCGGGAACGACCTAGGACCACCAGGGGCCGAGAAAACCACCGTCTCATGGGGCCGGACACTCAGGTTCAGGGAAAAATCCAATATATATCTGGTGATATCTCGGGTGCTATTAAAGATAGCGCAATAAACCAAAGTGAATTATCTGCAGGACTCCCTGGCGCCTGAATCTGTGCAGCGGGAACGACCTCGGACCACCAGGGGCCGAGAAAACCGCAGTCTCATGGGGCCAGACACTCAGGGTCAGGGAAAAATCCAATATATATCTGGTGATATCTCGGGTGCTATTAGAGATAGCGCAATAAACCAAAGTGCATTATCTGCAGGAGGCACTTGCGCATGAATCTGTGCAGTGGGAACGACCTCGGTCCACCAGGGGCCGAGAAAACCACCGTCTCATGGGGCTGGACACTCAGGGTGAGGGAAATATCCAATATATATCTGGTGATATCTCGGGTGCAATTACAGATAGCACAATAAATCAAAGTGCATTATCTGTAGGAGGCCCTGGCGCATGAATCTGGGCAGCGGGAACGACCTCGGACCACCAGGGGCCGAGAAAACCACAGTCTCATGGGGCCGGACACTTAGGGTCAGGGGAAAATCCAATATATATCTGGTGATATCTCGGGTGCTATTAGATACAGCGCAATAAACCAAAGTGAATTATCTGCAGGAGGCCCTGGCGCATGAATCTGGGCAGCGGGAACGTCCTCGGACCACCAGGGGCCGAGAAAACCACAGTCAAATGGGGCCGGACACTCAGGGTCAGGGAAAATCCAATATATATCTGGTGATATCTCGGGTGCTATTAGAGATAGCGCAATAAATCAAAGTGCATTGTCTGTAGGAGGCCCTGGCGCATGAATCTGTGCAGCGGGAACCACCTCGCACCACCAGAGTCCGAGAAAGTCACAGTCTCATGGGGCCGGACACTCAGGGTCAGGGGAAAATCCAATATATATCTGGTGATATCTCGGGTGCTATTAGAGATAGCGCAATAAATCAAAGTGCATTGTCTGTAGGAGGCCCTGGCGCATGAATCTGTGCAGCGGGAACCACCTCGCACCACCAGGGTCCGAGAAAGTCACAGTCTCATGGGGCCGGACACTCAGGGTCAGGGGAAAATCCAATATATATCTGGTGATATCTCGGGTGCTATTAGAGATAGCGCAATAAACCAAAGTGAATTATCTGCAGGAGGCCCTGGCGCATGAATCTGTGCAACGGGAACGTCCTCGGACCACCAGGGGCCGAGTAAACCACAGTCTCATGGGGCCGGACACTCAGGGTCAGGGGAAAATCCAATATATATCTGGTGATATCTCGGGTGCTATTAGAGATAGCGCAATAAACCAAAGTGAATTATCTGCAGGAGGCCCTGGCGCATGAATCTGTGCAACGGGAACGTCCTCGGACCACCAGGGGCCGAGTAAACCACAGTCTCATGGGGCCGGACACTCAGGGTCAGGGTAAAATCCAATATATATCTGGTGATATCTCTGGTGCTATTACAGATAGCGCAATAAATCAAAGTGCATTGTCCGTAGGAGGCCCTGGCGCACGAATCTGTGCAGCGGGAACGACCTCGGACCACCAGGGGCCGAGAAAACCACCGTCTCATGGGGCCGGACACTCAGGGTCAGTGAAAAATCCAATATATATCTGGTGATATCTCGGGTGCTATTACAGATAGCGCAATAAATCAAAGTGCATTGTCCGTAGGAGGCCCTGGCGCACGAATGTGTGCAGCGGGAACGACCTCGGACCACCAGGGGCCGAGAAAACCACCGTCTCATGGGGCCGGACACTCAGGGTCAGGGGAAAATCCAATATATATCTGGTGATATCTCGGGTGCTATTAGAGATAGCGCAATAAATCAAAGTGCATTGTCTGTAGGAGGCCCTGGCGCATGAATCTGTGCAGCGGGAACCACCTCGGACCACCAGGGTCCGAGAAAGTCACAGTCTCATGGGGCCGGACACTCAGGGTCAGGGGAAAATCCAATATATATCTGGTGATATCTCGGGTGCTATTAGAGATAGCGCAATAAACCAAAGTGAATTATCTGCAGGAGGCCCTGGCGCATGAAACAGTGCAACGGGAACGACCTCGGACCACCAGGCGCCGAGAAAACCACAGTCTCATGGGGCCGGACACTCAGGGTCAGGGGAAAATCCAATATATATCTGGTGATATCTCGGGTGCTATTAGAGATAGCGCAATAAATCAAAGTGCATTGTCTGTAGGAGGCCCTGGCGCATGAATCTGTGCAGCGGGAACGACCTCGGACCACCATACCAGAGAAAACCACAGTCTCATGGGGTCGGACACTCAGGGTCAGGGAAAAATCCAATATATATCTGGTGATATCTCGGGTGCTATTAGAGATAGCGCAATAAACCAAAGTGCATTGTCTGTAGGAGGCCCTGGCGCATGAATCTGAGCAGCGGGAACGACCTCGGACCACCAGGGGCCGAGAAAACCACCGTCTCATGGGGCCGGACACTCAGGGTCAGGGGAAAATCCAATATATATCTGGTGATATCTCGGGTGCTATTAGATACAGCGCAATAAACCAAAGTGAATTATCTGCAGGGGGCCCTGGCGCATGAATCTGGGCAGCGGGAACGACCTCGGAACACCAGGGGCCGAGAAAACCACAGTCCAATGGGGCCGGACACTCAGTGTCAGGGAAAAATCCAATATATATCTGGTGATATCTCGGCTGCTATTAGAGATAGCGCAATAAACCAAAGTGAATTATCTGCAGGAGGCCCTGGCGCATGAATCTGTGCAACGGGAACGACCTCGGACCACCAGGGGCCGAGAAAACCACAGTCTCATGGGGCCGGACACTCAGGGTCAGGGGAAAATCCAATATATATCTGGTGATATCTCGGGTGCTATTAGATACAGCACAAGAAACCAAAGTGAATTATCTGCAGGAGGCCCTGGCGCATGCATCTGTGCAGCGGGAACGACCTAGGACCACCAGGGGCCGAGAAAACCACCGTCTCATGGGGCCGGACACTCAGGGTCAGGGAAAAATCCAATATATATCTGGTGATATCTCGGGTGCTATTAGAGATAGCGCAATAAACCATAGTGAGTTATCTGCAGGAGGCCCTGGCGCCCGAATCTGTGCAGCGGGAACGACCTCGGACCACCAGGGGCCGAGAAAACCACCGTCTCATGGGGCCGGACACTCAGGGTCAGGGTAAAATCCAATATATATCTGGTGATATCTCTGGTGCTATTACAGATAGCGCAATAAATCAAGGTGCATTGTCTGTAGGAGGCCCTGATGGATGAATCTGTGCAGCGGGAACGACCTCGGACCACCAGGGGCCGAGAAAACCACAGTCTCATGGGGTCGGTCACTCAGGGTCAGGGGAAAATCCAATATATATCTGGTGATATCTCGGCTGCTATTAGAGATAGCGCAATAAACCAAAGTGAATTATCTGCAGGAGGCCCTGGCGCATGAATCTGTGCAACGGGAACGATCTCGGACCACCAGGGGCCGAGAAAACCACAGTCTCATGGGGCCGGACACTCAGGGTCAGGGGAAAATCCAATATATATCTGGTGATATCTCGGCTGCTATTAGAGATAGCACAATAAACCAAAGTGAATTATCTGCAGGAGGCCCTGGCGCATGAATCTGTGCAACGGGCACGACTTCGGACCACCAGGGACCGAGAAAACCACAGTCTCATGGGGCCGGACATTCAGGGTCAGGGGAAAATCCAATATATATCTGGTGATTTCTCGGGTGCTATTAGAGATAGCGCAATAAATCAAAGTGCATTGTCTGCAGGAGGCCCTGGCGCATGAATCTGCGCAGCGGGAACGACCTCGGACAAACATCGGCAGAGAAAACCACAGTCTCATGGGGTCGGACACTCAGGGTCAGGGAAAAATCCAATATATATCTGGTGATATCTCGGGTACTATTAGAGATAGCGCAGTAAACCAAAGTGAATTATCTGCAGGAGGCACTGGCGCATGAATGTGTGCAGCGGGAACGACCTCAGACCACCAGGGGCCGAGAAAACCGCAGTCTCATGGGGCCGGACACTCAGGGTCAGGGCAAAATCCAATATATATCTGGTGATATCTCGGGTACTATTAGAGAGAGCGCAGTAAACCAAAGTGAATTATCTGCAGGAGGCACTGGCGCATGAATCTGTGCTGCGGGAACGTCCTCGGACCTCCAGGGGCCGAGACAAGCACCGTCTCATGAGGCCGGACACTCAGGGTCAGGGGAAAATCCAATATATATCTGGTGATATCTCGGGTGCTATTAGAGATAGCGCAATAAACCAAAGTGAATTATCTGCAGGAGGCCCTGGCGCATGAAACTGTGTAACGGGAACGACCTCGGACCACCAGGGGCCGAGAAAACCAGAGTCTCATGGGGCAGGGCACTCAGGGTCAGGGGAAAAATCCAATATATATCTGGTGATATCTCGGGTGCTATTACAGATAGCGCAATAAATCAAAGTGCATTGCCTGTAGGAGGCCCTGGCGCACGAATCTGTGCAGCGGGAACGACCTCGGACCACCAGGTGCCGAGAAAACCACAGTCTCATGGGGCCGGACACTCAGCGTCAGGGAAAAATTCAATATATATCTGGTGATATCTTGGGTGCTATTAGAGATAGCGCAATAAACCAAAGTGAATTATCTGCAGGAGGCCCTGGCGCATGAATCTGTGGAACGAGAACGACCTCGGACCACCAGGGGCCGAGAAAACCACAGTCTCATGGGGCCGGACACTCAGGGTCTGGGAAAAATCCAATATATATCTGGTGATATCTTGGGTGCTATTAGAGATAGCGCAATAAACCAAAGTGAATTATCTGCAGGAGGCCCTGGCGCATGAAACTGTGCAGCGGGAACGACCTCGGACCACCAGGAGCCGAGAAAATCACCGTCTCATGGGGCCGGACAGTCAGGGTCAGGGAAAAATCCTATATATATCTGGTGATATCTCGGGTGCTATTAGAGATAGCGCAATAAATCAAAGTAAATTATCTGCAGGGGGCCCTGGCGCATGAATCTGTGCAGCCGGAACGACCTCGGACCACCAGGCGCCGAGAAAACCACAGTCTCATGGGGCCGGACACTCAGGGTCAGGGGAAAATCCAATATATATCTGGTGATATCTCGGGTGCTATTAGAGATAGCGCAATAAATCAAAGTGCATTGTCTGTAGGAGGCCCTGGCGCATGAATCTGTGCAGCGGGAACGACCTCGGACCAACATCGGCAGAGAAAACCACAGTCTCATGGGGTCGGACACTCAGGGTCAGGGAAAAATCCAATATATATCTGGTGATATCTCGGGTACTATTAGAGATAGCGCAGTAAACCAAAGTGAATTATCTGCAGGAGGCACTGGCGCATGAATCTGAGCAGCGGGAACATCCTCGGACCTCCAGGGGCCGAGACAACCACCGTCTCATGGGGCCGGACACTCAGGGTCAGGGTAAAAACCAATATATATCTGGTGATATCTCGGGTGCTATTACAGATAGCGAAATAAATCAAAGTGCATTGTCTGTAGGAGGCCCTGGCGCATGAATCTGTGCAGCGGGAACGACCTCGGACCACCATACCAGAGAAAACCACAGTCTCATGGGGTCGGACACTCAGGGTCAGGGAAAAATCCAATATATATCTGGTGATATCTCGGGTGCTATTAGAGATAGCGCAATAAACCAAAGTGCATTGTCTGTAGGAGGCCCTGGCGCATGAATCTGAGCAGCGGGAACGACCTCGGACCACCAGGGGCCGAGAAAACCACCGTCTCATGGGGCCGGACACTCAGGGTCAGGGGAAAATCCAATATATATCTGGTGATATCTCGGGTGCTATTAGATACAGCGCAATAAACCAAAGTGAATTATCTGCAGGGGCCCTGGCGCATGAATCTGGGCAGCGGGAACGACCTCGGACCACCAGGGGCCGAGAAAACCACAGTCAAATGGGGCCGGACACTCAGTGTCAGGGAAAAATCCAATATATATCTGGTGATATCTCGGCTGCTATTAGAGATAGCGCAATAAACCAAAGTGAATTATCTGCAGGAGGCCCTGGCGCATGAATCTGTGCAACGGGAACGACCTCGGACCACCAGGGGCCGAGAAAACCACAGTCTCATGGGGCCGGACACTCAGGGTCAGGGGAAAATCCAATATATATCTGGTGATATCTCGGGTGCTATTAGATACAGCACAATAAACCAAAGTGAATTATCTGCAGGAGGCCCTGGCGCATGCATCTGTGCAGCGGGAACGACCTAGGACCACCAGGGGCCGAGAAAACCACCGTCTCATGGGGCCGGACACTCAGGGTCAGGGAAAAATCCAATATATATCTGGTGATATCTCGGGTGCTATTAGAGATAGCGCAATAAACCATAGTGAGTTATCTGCAGGAGGCCCTGGCGCCCGAATCTGTGCAGCGGGAACGACCTCGGACCACCAGGGGCCGAGAAAACCACCGTCTCATGGGGCCGGACACTCAGGGTCAGGGTAAAATCCAATATATATCTGGTGATATCTCTGGTGCTATTACAGATAGCGCAATAAATCAAGGTGCATTGTCTGTAGGAGGCCCTGATGGATGAATCTGTGCAGCGGGAACGACCTCGGACCACCAGGGGCCGAGAAAACCACAGTCTCATGGGGTCGGTCACTCAGGGTCAGGGGAAAATCCAATATATATCTGGTGATATCTCGGTTGCTATTAGAGATAGCGCAATAAACCAAAGTGAATTATCTGCAGGAGGCCCTGGCGCATGAATCTGTGCAACGGGAACGATCTCGGACCACCAGGGGCCGAGAAAACCACAGTCTCATGGGGCCGGACACTCAGGGTCAGGGGAAAATCCAATATATATCTGGTGATATCTCGGCTGCTATTAGAGATAGCACAATAAACCAAAGTGAATTATCTGCAGGAGGCCCTGGCGCATGAATCTGTGCAACGGGCACGACTTCGGACCACCAGGGGCCGAGAAAACCACAGTCTCATGGGGCCGGACATTCAGGGTCAGGGGAAAATCCAATATATATCTGGTGATTTCTCGGGTGCTATTAGAGATAGCGCAATAAATCAAAGTGCATTGTCTGCAGGAGGCCCTGGCGCATGAATCTGCGCAGCGGGAACGACCTCGGACAAACATCGGCAGAGAAAACCACAGTCTCATGGGGTCGGACACTCAGGGTCAGGGAAAAATCCAATATATATCTGGTGATATCTCGGGTACTATTAGAGATAGCGCAGTAAACCAAAGTGAATTATCTGCAGGAGGCACTGGCGCATGAATGTGTGCAGCGGGAACGACCTCAGACCACCAGGGGCCGAGAAAACCGCAGTCTCATGGGGCCGGACACTCAGGGTCAGGGCAAAATCCAATATATATCTGGTGATATCTCGGGTACTATTAGAGAGAGCGCAGTAAACCAAAGTGAATTATCTGCAGGAGGCACTGGCGCATGAATCTGTGCTGCGGGAACGTCCTCGGACCTCCAGGGGCCGAGACAAGCACCGTCTCATGAGGCCGGACACTCAGGGTCAGGGGAAAATCCAATATATATCTGGTGATATCTCGGGTGCTATTAGAGATAGCGCAATAAACCAAAGTGAATTATCTGCAGGAGGCCCTGGCGCATGAAACTGTGTAACGGGAACGACCTCGGACCACCAGGGGCCGAGAAAACCAGAGTCTCATGGGGCAGGGCACTCAGGGTCAGGGGAAAAATCCAATATATATCTGGTGATATCTCGGGTGCTATTACAGATAGCCCAATAAATCAAAGTGCATTGCCTGTAGGAGGCCCTGGCGCACGAATCTGTGCAGCGGGAACGACCTCGGACCACCAGGTGCCGAGAAAACCACAGTCTCATGGGGCCGGACACTCAGCGTCAGGGAAAAATTCAATATATATCTGGTGATATCTTGGGTGCTATTAGAGATAGCGCAATAAACCAAAGTGAATTATCTGCAGGAGGCCCTGGCGCATGAATCTGTGGAACGAGAACGACCTCGGACCACCAGGGGCCGAGAAAACCACAGTCTCATGGGGCCGGACACTCAGGGTCTGGGAAAAATCCAATATATATCTGGTGATATCTTGGGTGCTATTAGAGATACCGCAATAAACCAAAGTGAATTATCTGCAGGAGGCCCTGGCGCATGAAACTGTGCAGCGGGAACGACCTCGGACCACCAGGAGCCGAGAAAATCACCGTCTCATGCGGCCGGACAGTCAGGGTCAGGGAAAAATCCTATATATATCTGGTGATATCTCGGGTGCTATTAGAGATAGCGCAATAAATCAAAGTAAATTATCTGCAGGGGGCCCTGGCGCATGAATCTGTGCAGCCGGAACGACCTCGGACCACCAGGGGCCGAGAAAACCACAGTCTCATGGGGCCGGACACTCAGGGTCAGGGGAAAATCCAATATATATCTGGTGATATCTCGGGTGCTATTAGAGATAGCGCAATAAACCAAAGTGCATTCTCTGCAGGAAGTCCTGGCGCATGATTCTGTGCAGCGGGAACGACCTCGGTCCACCAGGGGCCGAGAAAATGACCGTCTCATGGGGCCGGACTGTAAGGGTTAGGGAAAAACACAATATATATCTGGTGATATCTAGGGTGCTATTAGAGATAGCGCAATAAATCAAAGTGCATTGTCTGTAGGAGGCACTGGCGAATGAATCTGTGCAGCAGGAACGACCTCGGACCACCAGGGGCCGAGAAAATTACAGATATTCGGAATCCGTCACCCAAGGTCATGTAAAAATCCAGTATATATCTGGTGATATCTCGGGTCCTATTACAGATAGCGCAATAAACCAAAGTGCTTTGTCTGCGGGAGGCCCTGTCGCATGAATCTGGGCAGCGGCAACGACCTCGGACCACCAGGGGCCGAGAAAATCACCGTCTCATGGGGCCGGACTCTCAGGGTCAGGGAAAAATCCAATATATATCTGGTTATATCTCGGGTGCTCTTACAGATACCGCACTAAACCAAACTGAATTATATGCAGGGGGCACTGGCGCATGAATCTGTGCAGCGGGAACGACCTCGGACCACCAGGGGCCGAGAAAACCACCATCTAATGGGGCCGGACTGTCATGGTCAGGGAAAAATCCATTATATATCTGGTGATATCTCGGGTGGTATTAGAGATAGCGCAATAAATCAAAGTGCATTGTCTGTAGGAGGCCCTGGCGCATGAATCTGTGCAGCGGGAACGACCTCGGACCACCAGGGGCCTAGAAAACCACAGTCTCATGGGGCCGGACTCTCAGGGTCAGGGGAAAATCCAATATATATCTGGTGATATTTCGGGTGCTATTAGAGATAGCGCAATAAACCAAAGTGAATTATCTGCAGGAGGACCTGGCGCATGAATCTGTGCAACTGGAACGACCTCGGACCACCGGGGGCCGAGAAAACGACAGTCTCATGGAGCCGGACACTCAGGGTCAGGGGAAAATCCACTATATATCTGGTGATATCTCGGGTGCTATTACAGATAGCGCAACAAATCAAAGTGCATTGTCTGTAGGAGACCCTGGCGCATAAATGTGGCCAGCGGTCACGACCTCGGACCACCAGGGGCCGAGAAAACCTCCGTCTCATGGGGCCGGAAACTCAGGGTCAGGGGAAAATCCAATATTTATCTGGTGATATCTCGGGTGCTATTACAGACAGCGCAATAAACCAAAGTGAATTATCTGCAGGAGGCCCTGGCGCATGAATCTGTGGAACGAGAACGACCTCGGACCACCAGGGGCCGAGAAAACCACAGTCTCATGGGGCCGGACACTCAGGGTCAGGGAAAAATCCAATATATATCTGGTGATATCTTGGGTGCTATTAGAGATAGCGCAATAAACCAAAGTGAATTATCTGCAGGAGGCCCTGTCGCATGAAACTGTGCAGCGGGAACGACCTCGGACCACCAGGGGCCGAGAAAATCACCGTCTCATGGGGCCGGACAGACAGGGTCAGGGAGAAATCCTATATATATCTGGTGATATCTCGGGTGCTATTAGAGATAGCGCAATAAATCAAAGTAAATTATCTGCAGGGGGCCCTGGCGCATGAATCTGTGCAGCCGGAACGACCTCGGACCACCAGGGGCCGAGAAAACCACAGTCTCATGGGGCCGGACACTCAGGGTCAGGGGAAAATCCAATATATATCTGGTGATATCTTGGGTGCTATTAGAGATAGCGCAATAAACCAAAGTGAATTATCTGCAGGAGGCCCTGTCGCATGAAACTGTGCAGCGGGAACGACCTCGGACCACCAGGGGCCGAGAAAACCACCGTTTAATGGGGCCGGACTGTCATGGTCAGGGAAAAATCCATTATATATCTGGTGATATCTCGGGTGCTATTAGAGATAGCGCGATAAATCAAAGTGCTTTGTCTGCGGGAGGCCCTAGCGCATGAATCTGAGCGGCGGCAACGACCTCCGACCACCAGGGTCCGAGAAAACCACCGTCTCATGGGGCCGGACACTCAGGGTCAGGGGAAAATCCAATATATATCTGGTGATATCTCGGGTGCTATTAGAGATAGCGCAATAAGCCAAAGGGAATTATCTGCAGGAGGCCCTGGCGCATGCATCTGTGCAGCGGGAACGACCTAGGACCACCAGGGGCCGAGAAAACCACCGTCTCATGGGGCCGGACACTCAGGGTAAGGGAAAAATCCAATATATATCTGGTGATATCTCGGGTGCAATTACAGATAGCGCAATAATTCAAAGTGCATTGTCTGTAGGAGGACCTGGCGCACGAATCTGTGCAGCGGGAACGACCTCGGACCACCAGGGGCCGAGAAAGCCACCGTCTCATGGGGCCGGACACTCAGGGTCTGTGAAAAATCCAATATATATCTGGTGATATCTCGGGTGCTATTACAGATAGCGCAATAAATCAAAGTGCATTGTCTGTAGGAGGCCCTGGCGCACGAATCTGTGCAGCGGGAACGACCTCGGACCACCAGGGGCCGAGAAAACCACCGTCTCATGGGGCCGGACACTCAGGGTCAGTGAAAAATCCAATATATATCTGGTGATATATCGGGTGCTATTACAGATAGCGCAATAAATGAAAGTGCATTGTCTGTAGGAGGCCGTGGCGCATGAATCTGTGCAGCGGGAACGACCTCGGACCACCAGGGGCCGAGAAAACCACAGTCTCATGGGGCCGGACACTCATGGTCAGGGTAAAATCCAATATATATCGGGTGATATCTCGGGTGGTATTACATATAGCGCACTAAATCAAAGTGCATTGTCTGTAGGAGGCCCTGGCTCATGAATCTGTGCAACGGGAACGACCTCGGACCACCAGGGGCCGAGAAAACCACAGTCTCATGGGGCCGGACACTCAGGGTCAGGGAAAAATCCAATATATATCTGGCCATATCTTGGGTGCTATTAGAGATAGCGCAATAAGCCAAAGTGAATTATCTGCAGGAGGCCCTGGCGCATGAATCTGAGCAGCGGGAAATACCTCGGTCCACCGGGGGCCGTGAAAACCACCGTCCCGAGGGGCCGGACACTTAGGGTCAGTGAAAAATCCAATATATATCTGGTGCTATCTCGGGAGCTATTACAGATAGCGCAATAAATCAAAGTGCATTGTCTGTAGGAGGCCCTGGCGCCTGAATCTGTGCTGCGGGAACGACCTCGGACCACCAGGGGCCGAGAAAACCACAGTCTCATGGGGCCGGACACTCAGGGTCAGGGGAAAATCCAATATATATCTGGTGATATCTCGGGTGCTATTACAGATAGCGCAATAAATCAAAGTGCCTTGTCTGTAGGAGGCCCTGGCGCATGAATCTGTGCAGCGGGAACGACCTTGGACCGCCAGGGGCCGAGAAAACCACAGTCTCATAGGGCCGGACACTCAGGGTCAGGAGAAAATCCAATATATATCTGGTGATATCTCGGGTGCTATTAGAGATAGCGCAATAAACCAAAGTGAATTATCTGCAGGAGGCCCTGGCGCATGAATCAGTGCAACGGGAACCACCACCGACCACCAGGGGCCGAGAAAACCACAGTCTCATGGGGCCGGACACTCAGGGTCTTGGAAAAATCCAATATATATCTGGCGATATCTTGGGTGCTATTAGAGATAGCGCAATAAACCAAAGTGAATTATTTGCAGGAGGCCCTGCCGCATGAATCTGTGCAGCGGGAACGACCTCGGACCACCAGGGGCCGAGAAAACCACCGTCTCATGGGGCCGGACACTCAGGGACAGTGAAAAATCCAATATATATCTGGTGATATCTCGGGTGCTATTACAGATAGCGCAATAAATCAAAGTGCATTGTCTGTAGGAGGCCCTGGCGCATGAATCTGTACAGCGGGAACGACCTCGGACCACCAGGGGCCGAGAAAACCACGCGTCTCATGGGGCCTGACACTCAGGGTCAGGGAAAAATCCAATATATATCTGGTGATATCCCGGGTGCTATTACAGATAGCGCAATAAATCAAAGTGCATTGTCTGTAGGAGGCCCTGGCGCATAAATGTGGCCAGCGGGAACGACCTCGGACCACCAGGGGCCGAGAAAACCTCCGTCTCATGGGGCCGGAAACTCAGGGTCAGGGGAAAATCCAATATTTATCTGGTGATATCTCGGGTGCTATTACAGATAGCGCAATAAATCAAAGTGCATTGTCTGTAGGAGGCCCTGGCGCACGAATCTGTGCGGCGGAAACGACCTCGGACCACCAGGGGCCGAGACAACCACCGTCTCATGGGGCCGGACACTCAGGGTCAGGGAAAAATCCAATATATATCTGGTGATATCCCGGGTGCTATTACAGATAGCGCAATAAATCAAAGTGTATTGTCTGTAGGAGGCCCTGGCGCATGAATCTGTGCAGCGGGAACGACCTCGGACCACCAGGGGCCGAGAAAACCACCGTCTCATGGGGCCGGACACTCAGTGTAAGGGGAAAATTCAATATATATCTGGTGATAACTCGGGTGCTATTAGAGATAGCGCAATAAAGCAAAGTGAATTATCTGCAGGAGGCCCTGGCGCATGAATCTGTGCAGCAGGAACGACCTCGGACCACCAGGGGCCGAGAAAACCACAGTCTCATGGGGCCGGACACTTAGGGTCAGGGGAAAATCCAATATATATCTGGTGATATCTTGGGTGCTATTAGAGATAGCACAATAAACCAAAGTGAATTATCTGTAGGAGGCCCTGGCGCATGCATCTGTGCAGCGGGAACGACCTCCGACCACCAGGGGCCGAGACAACCACCGTCCCATCGGGCCGGACTCTCAGGGTTAGGGAAAAATCCAATATATATCTGGTGATATCCCGGGTGCTATTGGAGATAGCGCAATAAACCAAAGTGAATTATCTGTAGGAGGCCCTGGAGCATGCATCTGTGCAGCGGGAACGACCTCCGACCACCAGGGGCCGAGACAACCACCGTCTCATGGGGCCGGACACTCAGGGTCAGGGAAAAATCCAATATATATCTGGTGATATCCCGGGTGCTATTACAGATAGCGCAATAAATCAAAGTGCATTGTCTGTAGGAGGCCCTGGCGCATGAATCTGTGCAGCGGGAACGACCTCGGACCACCAGGGGTCGAGAAAACCACAGTCTCATGGGTCGGACACTCAGGGTCAGGGAAAAATCCAATATATATCTGGTGATATCTTGGGTGCTATTAGAGATAGCGCAATAAACCAAAGTGAATTATCTGCAGGAGGCCCTGGCGCATGAATCTGTGCAGCGGGAACGACCTCAGAACACTAGGGTCCTAGAAAACCACAGTCTCATGGGGCCGGACACTCAGGGTCAGTGGAAAATCCAATATATATCTGGTGATATCTCGGGTGCTATTAGAGATAGCGCAATAAACCAAAGTGAATTATCTGCAGGAGGCCCTGGCGGATGAATCTGTGCAGCAGGAACGACCTCGGACTACCAGGGGCCGAGACAACCACCGTCTCATTGGGCCGGACAGTCAGGGTCAGGGAGAAATCCTATATATATCTGGTGATATCTCGGGTGCTATTAGAGATAGCGCAATAAACCAATATGAATTATCTGCAGGAGGCCCTGGCGCATGAATGTGTGCAGCGGGAACGACCTCGGACCACCAGGGGCCGAGAAAACGACCATCTCATGGGGCCGGACACTCAGGGTCAGTGAAAAATCCAATATATATCTGGTGATATCTCGGGTGCTATTACAGATAGCGCAATAAACCAAAGTGAATTATCTGCAGGAGGCCCTGGCGCATGAATCAGTGCAACGGGAACCACCACCGACCACCAGGGGCCGAGAAAACCACAGTCTCATGGGGCCGGACACTCAGGGTCTTGGAAAAATCCAATATATATCTGGCGATATCTTGGGTGCTATTAGAGATAGCGCAATAAACCAAAGTGAATTATTTGCAGGAGGCCCTGCCGCATGAATCTGTGCAGCGGGAACGACCTCGGACCACCAGGGGCCGAGAAAACCACCGTCTCATGGGGCCGGACACTCAGGGACAGTGAAAAATCCAATATATATCTGGTGATATCTCGGGTGCTATTACAGATAGCGCAATAAATCAAAGTGCATTGTCTGTAGGAGGCCCTGGCGCATGAATCTGTACAGCGGGAACGACCTCGGACCACCAGGGGCCGAGAAAACCACGCGTCTCATGGGGCCTGACACTCAGGGTCAGGGAAAAATCCAATATATATCTGGTGATATCCCGGGTGCTATTACAGATAGCGCAATAAATCAAAGTGCATTGTCTGTAGGAGGCCCTGGCGCATAAATGTGGCCAGCGGGAACGACCTCGGACCACCAGGGGCCGAGAAAACCTCCGTCTCATGGGGCCGGAAACTCAGGGTCAGGGGAAAATCCAATATTTATCTGGTGATATCTCGGGTGCTATTACAGATAGCGCAATAAATCAAAGTGCATTGTCTGTAGGAGGCCCTGGCGCACGAATCTGTGCGGCGGAAACGACCTCGGACCACCAGGGGCCGAGACAACCACCGTCTCATGGGGCCGGACACTCAGGGTCAGGGAAAAATCCAATATATATCTGGTGATATCCCGGGTGCTATTACAGATAGCGCAATAAATCAAAGTGTATTGTCTGTAGGAGGCCCTGGCGCATGAATCTGTGCAGCGGGAACGACCTCGGACCACCAGGGGCCGAGAAAACCACCGTCTCATGGGGCCGGACACTCAGTGTAAGGGGAAAATTCAATATATATCTGGTGATAACTCGGGTGCTATTAGAGATAGCGCAATAAAGCAAAGTGAATTATCTGCAGGAGGCCCTGGCGCATGAATCTGTGCAGCAGGAACGACCTCGGACCACCAGGGGCCGAGAAAACCACAGTCTCATGGGGCCGGACACTTAGGGTCAGGGGAAAATCCAATATATATCTGGTGATATCTTGGGTGCTATTAGAGATAGCACAATAAACCAAAGTGAATTATCTGTAGGAGGCCCTGGCGCATGCATCTGTGCAGCGGGAACGACCTCCGACCACCAGGGGCCGAGACAACCACCGTCCCATCGGGCCGGACTCTCAGGGTTAGGGAAAAATCCAATATATATCTGGTGATATCCCGGGTGCTATTGGAGATAGCGCAATAAACCAAAGTGAATTATCTGTAGGAGGCCCTGGAGCATGCATCTGTGCAGCGGGAACGACCTCCGACCACCAGGGGCCGAGACAACCACCGTCTCATGGGGCCGGACACTCAGGGTCAGGGAAAAATCCAATATATATCTGGTGATATCCCGGGTGCTATTACAGATAGCGCAATAAATCAAAGTGCATTGTCTGTAGGAGGCCCTGGCGCATGAATCTGTGCAGCGGGAACGACCTCGGACCACCAGGGGTCGAGAAAACCACAGTCTCATGGGTCGGACACTCAGGGTCAGGGAAAAATCCAATATATATCTGGTGATATCTTGGGTGCTATTAGAGATAGCGCAATAAACCAAAGTGAATTATCTGCAGGAGGCCCTGGCGCATGAATCTGTGCAGCGGGAACGACCTCAGAACACTAGGGTCCTAGAAAACCACAGTCTCATGGGGCCGGACACTCAGGGTCAGTGGAAAATCCAATATATATCTGGTGATATCTCGGGTGCTATTAGAGATAGCGCAATAAACCAAAGTGAATTATCTGCAGGAGGCCCTGGCGGATGAATCTGTGCAGCAGGAACGACCTCGGACTACCAGGGGCCGAGACAACCACCGTCTCATTGGGCCGGACAGTCAGGGTCAGGGAGAAATCCTATATATATCTGGTGATATCTCGGGTGCTATTAGAGATAGCGCAATAAACCAATATGAATTATCTGCAGGAGGCCCTGGCGCATGAATGTGTGCAGCGGGAACGACCTCGGACCACCAGGGGCCGAGAAAACGACCATCTCATGGGGCCGGACACTCAGGGTCAGTGAAAAATCCAATATATATCTGGTGATATCTCGGGTGCTATTACAGATAGCGCAATAAACCAAAGTGCATTGTCTGCAGGAAGCCCTGGCGCATGATTCTGTGCAGCGGCAACGACCTCGGACCGCCCGGGGCCGATAAAACCACCGTCTCATGGGGCCGGACTGTCAGGGTCAGTGAAAAATCCAATATATATCTGGTGATACCTCGGGTGCTATTACAGATAGCGCAATAAATCAAAGTGCATTGTCTGTAGGAGGCCCTGGCGCATGAATCTGTGCAGCGGCAACGACCTCGGACCACCAGGGGCCGAGAAAACCACCATCTCATGGGGCCGGACACTCAGGGTCAGCGGAAAATCCCATATATATCTGGTGATATCTCGGGTGCTGTTAGAGATAGCGCAATAAGCCAAAGTGCATTGTCTGCAGAAAGCCCTGGCGCATGATTCTGTGCAGCGGCAACGACCTCGTACCGCCAGGGGCCGATAAAACCACCGTCTCATGGGGCCGGACTGTCATGGTCAGGGAAAAATCAAATATATATCTGGTGATATCTCGGGTGCTATTAGTGATCGCGCAATAAACCAAAGTGAATTGTCTGCAAGAGGCCCTGGTGCATGAATCTGTGCAGCGGGAACGACCTCGGATCACCAGGGGCCGAGAAAACCACCATCTCATGGGGCCGGACACTCAGGGTCAGGGGAAAATCCAATATATATCTGGTGATATCTCGGGTGCTATTAGAGATAGCGCAATAAACCAAAGTGCATTGTCTACAGGAAGTCCTGGCGCATGATTCTGTGCAGCGGGAACGACCTCGGACCACCAGGGGCCGAGAAAATGGCCGTCTCATGGGGCCGGACTGTAAGGGATAGGGAAAAACACAATATATATCTGGTGATATCTAGGGTGCTATTAGAGATAGCGCAATAAATCAAAGTGCATTGTCTGTAGGAGGCACTGGCGAATGAATCTGTGCAGCAGGAACGACCTCGGACCACCAGGGGCCGAGAAAATTACAGATATTCGGAATCCGTCACCCAAGGTCATGTAAAAATCCAGTATATATCTGGTGATATCTCGGGGGCTATTACAGATAGCGCAATAAATCAATGTGCATTGTCTGTAGGAGGCCCTGGCGCATGTATCTGTGCCGCGGGAACGACCTCGGACTACCAGGGGCCGAGACAACCACCGTCTCATGGGGCCGGACAGTCAGGGTCAGGGAAAAATCCAATATATATCTGGTGATATCTCGGGTGCTATTAGAGATAGCGCAATAAACCAAAGTGCCTTGTCTGTAGGAGGCCCTGGCGCATGAATCTGTGCAGCGGGAACGACTTCGGACCACCAGGGGCCTAGAAAACCACAGTCTCATGAGGCCGGACACTCAGGGTCAGGGGAAAATCCAATATATATCTGGTGATATCTCGGGTGCTATTAGAGATAGCGTCATAAACCAAAGTGAATTATCTGCAGGAGGCCCTGGCGCATGAAACTGTTTAACGGGAATGACCTCGGACCACCAGGGGCCGAGAAAACCACAGTCTCATGGGGCAAGACACTCAGGGTCAGGGGAAAATCCAATATATATCTGGTGATATCTCGGGTGCTATTACAGATGGCGCAATAAATCAAAGTGCATTGTCTGTAGGAGGCCCTGGCGCATGAATCTGTGCAGCGGGAACGACTTCGGACCACCAGGGTCCGAGAAAATCACAGTCTCATGGGGCCGGACACTCAGGGTCAGGGAAAAATCCAATATATATCTGGTGAATTCTCGGGAGCTATTACAGATAGGGCAATAAATCAAAGAGCATGACCTGTAGGAGGCCCTGGCGCATGAATCTGTGCAGCGGGAACGTCCTCGGTCCTCCAGGGGCCGAGAAAACTACAGTCTCATGGGGCCGGACACTCAGGGTCTGGGGAAAATCCAATATATATCTGGTGATATCTCGGGCCCTATTACAGATAGCGAAATAAATCAAAGTGCATTGTCTAGAGGAGGCCCTGGCGCATGAATCTGTGCAGCGGCAACGGCCTCGGATCACCAGGGGCCGAGAGAACCACCATCTCATGGGGCCGGACACTCAGGGTCAGGGAAAAATCCAATATATATCTGGTGATATCTTGGGTGCTATTAGAGATAGCGCAATAAACCAAAGTGAATTATCTGTAGGAGGCCCTGGCGCATGCATCTGTGCAGCGGGAACGACCTCCGACCACCAGGGGCCGAGACAACCACCGTCTCATGGGGCCGGACACTCAGGGCCAGGGGAAAATCCAATATATATCTGGTGATATCTCGGGTGCTATTGCAGATAGCGCAATAAACCAAAGTGACTTATCTGCAGGAGGCCCTGGCGCATGAATCTGTGCAGCAGGAACGCCCTCGGACCACCAGGGGCCGAGAAAACCACCGTCCCGAAGGGCCGGACACTTAGGGTCAGTGAAAAATCCAATATATATCTGGTGATATCTCGGGTGCTATTACAGATAGCGCAATAAACCAAAGTGAATTATCTGCAAGAGTCCCTGGCGCATGAATCTGTGCAGCGGGAACAGCCACGGATCACCATGGGCCGAGAAAACCACCATCTCATGGGACCGGACTGTCATGGTCAGGGAAAAGTCAAATATATATCTGGTGATATCTCGGGTGCTATTAGTGATAGCGCAATAAACCAAAGTGAATTGTCTGCAAGAGGCCCTGGTGCATGAATCTGTGCAGCGGGAACGACCTCGGATCACCAGGGGCCGAGAAAACCACCATCTCATGGGGCCGGACACTCATGGTCAGGGAAAAATCCAATATATATCTGGTGATATCTCGGGTGCTATTACAGATAGCGCAATAAATCAAAGTGCATTGTCAGTAGGAGGCCCTGGCGCCTGAATCTGGCCAGCGGGAACGACCTCGGACCACCAGGGGCCGAGAAAACCACAGTCTCATGGGGCCGGACACTCAGGGTCAGGGAAAAATCCAATATATATCTGGTGATATCTCGGGTGCTATTAGAGATAGCGCAATAAACCAAAGTGAATTATCTGCAGGAGGCCCTGGCGCATGAATCTGTGCAGCGGGAACGACCTCGGACCACCAGGGGCCGAGAAAACGACCATCTCATGGGGCCGGACACTCAGCGTCAGTGAAAAATCCAATATATATCTGGTGATGTCTCGGGTGTTATTAGAGATAGCGCAATAAACCAAAGTGCATTGTCTGTACGAGGCCCAGGCGCATGAATCTGGCCAGCGGGAATGACATCGGACCACCAGGGGCCGAGAAAATTACAGATTTTCAGTACCCGCCACCCAAAGTCATGTAAAAATCCAGCATATATATGGAGCTTTCTCCGGTGCTATTACAGATAGCGCAATAAATCAAAGTGCACTGTCTGTAGGAGGCCGTGGCGCATGAATCTGGGCAGCGGGAACGACCTCGGACCACCAGGGGCCGAGAAAACCACCGTCTCATGGGGCCGGACACTCTGGGTCAGGGAAAAATCCAATATATATCTGGTGATATCTCGGGTGCTATTACAGATAGCGCAAGAAATCAAAGTGCATTGTCTGTAGGAGGCCGTGGCGCATGAATCTGGGCTGCGGGAACGACCTCGGACCACCAGGGCCGAGAAGACCACCGTCTCATGGGGCCGGCCACTCAGGGTCAGGGGATAATCCAATATATATCTGGTGATATCTCGGGTGCTATTACAGATAGCGCAATAAATCAAAGTGCATTGTCTGTAGGAGGCACTGGCGCATGAATCTGTGCAGCGGGAACGACCTCGGACCACCAGGGGCCTAGAAAACCACCGTCTAACGGGGTCGGACACTCAGGCTCAGGGGAAAATCCAATATATGTCTGGCGAGATCTCGGGTGCTATTAGAGATAGCGCAATAAATCAACGTGCATTGTCTGTAGGAGGCCGTGGCGCATGAATCTGTGCAGCGGGAACGACCTCGGACCACCAGGGGCCGAGAAAACCACCGACTCATGGGGCCGGACACACAGGGTAAGGGAAAAATCCAATATATATCTGGTGATATCTCGGGTGCTATTAGAGATAGCGCAACAAATCAAAGTGCATTGTCTGTAGGAGGCCCTGTCGCATGGATCTGGGCAGCGGGAACGACCTCGGACCACCAGGGGCCGAGACAACCACGGTCTAACGGGGCCGGACACTCAGGCTCAGGGGAAAATCCAATATATATCTGGCGATATCTCGGGTGCTATTGGAGATAGAGCAATAAACCAAAGTGAATTATCTGTAGGAGGCCCTGGCGCATGCATCTGTGCAGCGGGAACGACCTCCGACCACCAGGGGCCGAGACAACCACCGTCCCATCGGGTCGGACACTCAGGGTAAGGGAAAAATCCAATATATATCTGGTGATATCCCGGGTGCTATTGGAGATAGCGCAATAAACCAAAGTGAATGATCTGTAGGAGGCCCTGGCGCGTGCATCTGTGCAGCGGGAACGACCTCCGACCTCCAGGGGCCGAGACAACCACCGTCCCATCGGGCCGGACACTCAGGGTTAGGGAAAAATCCAATATATATCTGGTGATATCTCGGGTGCTATTGGAGATAGCGCAATAAACCAAAGTGAATTATCTGCAGGAGGCCCTGGCTCATGAATCTGTGCAGCGGGAACGACCTCGGACCACCACGGGCCGAGAAAACCACCGTCTCATGGGGCCGGACACTCAGGATCAGGGAAAAATCCAATATATATCTGGTGATATCTCGGGTGCTATTACAGATAGCGCAACAAATCAAAGTGCATTGTCTGTAGGAGGCCCTGGCGCATGGATCTGGGCAGCGGGAACGACCTCGGACCACCAGGGGCCGAGACAACCACGGTCTCATGGGCCCCGACACTCAGGGTCAGGGTAAAATCCAATATATATCTGGTGATATCTCGGGTGCTATTACAGATAGCGCAATAAATCAAAGTGCATTGTCTGTAGGAGGCCGTGGCGCATGAATCTGGGTAGCGGGAACGACCTCGGACCACCAGGGGCCGAGAAAACCACCGTCTCATGAGGCCGGACACTCTGGGTCAGGGAAAAATCCAATACATATGTGGTGATATCTCGGGTGCTATTATAGATAGCGCAATAAATCAAAGTGCATTGTCTGTAGGAGGCCCTGGCGCATGAATCTGTGTAGCGGGAACGACCTCGGACCACCAGGGGCCGAGAAAACCACCGTCTCATGGGGCTGGACACTCAGGGTGAGGGAAATATCCAATATATATCTGGTGATATCTCGAGTGCTATTACAGATAGCGCAAGAAATCAAAGTGCATTGTCTGTAGGAGGCCGTGGCGCATGAATCTGGGCAGCGGGAACGACCTCGGACCACTAGGGGCCGAGATGACCACAGTCTCATGGGCCCGGACACTCAGGGTGAGGGAAATATCCAATATATATCTGGTGATATCTCGGGTGCTATTACAGATAGCGCAATAAATCAAAGTGCATTGTCTGTAGGAGGCCGTGGCGCATGAATCTGTGCAGCGGGAACGACCTCGGACCACCAGGGGCCGAGAAAACCACCGTCTCATGGGGCCGGACAGTCAGGGTCAGGGAAAAATCCAATATATATCTGGTGATATCTTGGGTGCTATTAGAGATAGCGCAATAAACCAAAGTGAGTTATCTGTAGGAGGCCCTGGCGCATGAATCTGTGCAGCGGGAACGACCTCGGACCACCAGGGGCCTAGAAAACCACAGTCTCATGGGGCAAGACACTCAGGGTCAGGGGAAAATTCAATATATATCTGGTGATATCTCGGGTGCTTTTACAGATGGCGCAATAAATCAAAGTGCATTGTCTGTAGGAGGCCCTGGCGCATGAATCTGTGCAGCGGGAACGACCTCGGACCACCAGGGGCGAGACAACCACCGTCTCATGGGGCCGGACACTCAGGGTCAGGGAAAAATCCAATATATATCTGGTGAATTCTCGGGAGCTATTACAGATAGCGCAATAAACCAAAGTGAATTATCTGCAGGAGGCCCTGGCGCACGAATCTGTGTAGCGGGAACGACCTCGGACCACCAGGGGCCGAGAAAACCACCGTCTTATGGGGCCGGACACTCGGGGTCAGTGAAAAATCCAATATATATCTGGTGATATCTCGGCTGCTATTACAGATAGCGCAATAAATCAAAGTGCATTGTCCGTAGGAGGCCCTGGCGCACGAATCTGTGCAGCGGGAACGACCTCGAACCACCAGGGGCCGAGAAAACCACCGTCTCATGGGGCCGGACACTCAGGGTCAGGGGAAAATCCAATATATATCTGGTGATATCTCGGGTGCTATTAGATACAGCGCAATAAACCAAAGTGAGTTATCTGCAGGAGGCCCTGGCGCCTGAATCTGTGCAGCGGGAACGACCTCGGACCACCAGTGGCCGAGAAAACCGCAGTCTCATGGGGCTGGACACTCAGGGTGAGGGAAATATCCAATATATATCTGGTGATATCTCGAGTGCTATTACAGATAGCGCAAGAAATCAAAGTGCATTGTCTGTAGGAGGCCGTGGCGCATGAATCTGGGCAGCGGGAACGACCTCGGACCACCAGGGGCCGAGATGACCACAGTCTCATGGGCCCGGACACTCAGGGTGAGGGAAATATCCAATATATATCTGGTGATATCTCGGGTGCTATTACAGATAGCGCAATAAATCAAAGTGCATTGTCTGTAGGAGGCCGTGGCGCATGAATCTGTGCAGCGGGAACGACCTCGGACCACCAGGGGCCGAGAAAACCACCGTCTCATGGGGCCGGACAGTCAGGGTCAGGGAAAAATCCAATATATATCTGGTGATATCTTGGGTGCTATTAGAGATAGCGCAATAAACCAAAGTGAGTTATCTGTGGGAGGCCCTGGCGCATGAATCTGTGCAGCGGGAACGACCTCGGACAACCAGGGGCCGAGAAAACCACAGTCTCATGGGGCAAGACACTCATGGTCAGGGGAAAATCCAATATATATCTGGTGATATCTCGGGTGCTTTTACAGATGGCGCAATAAATCAAAGTGCATTGTCTGTAGGAGGCCCTGGCGCATGAATCTGTGCAGCGGGAACGACCTCGGACCACCAGGGGCGAGACAACCACCGTCTCATGGGGCCGGACACTCAGGGTCCGGGAAAAATCCAATATATATCTGGTGAATTCTCGGGAGCTATTACAGATAGCGCAATAAACCAAAGTGAATTATCTGCAGGAGGCCCTGGCGCATGAATCTGTGCAGCGGGATCGACCTCGGACCACCACGGGCCGAGAAAACCACCGGCTCATGGGGCCGGACACTCAGGGTCAGGGAAAAATCCAATATATATCTGGTGATATCTCGGGTGCTATTACAGATAGCGCAACAAATCAAAGTGCTTTGTCTGTAGGAGGCCCTGGCGCATGAATCTGGGCAGCGGGAACGACCTCGGACCACCAGGGGCCGAGACAACCACCGTCTCATGGGGCCGGACACTCAGGGTCAGGGTAAAATCCAATATATATCTGGTGATATCTCGGGTGCTATTACATATAGCGCAATAAATCAAAGTGCATTGTCTGTAGGAGGCACTGGCGCATGAATCTGTGCAGCGGGAACGACCTCGGACCACCAGGGGCCTAGAAAACCACAGTCTCATGGGGCAAGACACTCAGGGTCAGGGGAAAATTCAATATATATCTGGTGATATCTCGGGTGCTTTTACAGATGGCGCAATAAATCAAAGTGCATTGTCTGTAGGAGGCCCTGGCGCATGAATCTGTGCAGCGGGAACGACCTCGGACCACCAGGGGCGAGACAACCACCGTCTCATGGGGCCGGACACTCAGGGTCAGGGAAAAATCGAATATATATCTGGTGAATTCTCGGGAGCTATTACAGATAGCGCAATAAACCAAAGTGAATTATCTGCAGGAGGCCCTGGCGCACGAATCTGTGTAGCGGGAACGACCTCGGACCACCAGGGGCCGAGAAAACCACCGTCTCATGGGGCCGGACACTCGGGGTCAGTGAAAAATCCAATATATATCTGGTGATATCTCGGCTGCTATTACAGATAGCGCAATAAATCAAAGTGCATTGTCCGTAGGAGGCCCTGGCGCACGAATCTGTGCAGCGGGAACGACCTCGAACCACCAGGGGCCGAGAAAACCACCGTCTCATGGGGCCGGACACTCAGGGTCAGGGGAAAATCCAATATATATCTGGTGATATCTCGGGTGCTATTAGATACAGCGCAATAAACCAAAGTGAGTTATCTGCAGGAGGCCCTGGCGCCTGAATCTGTGCAGCGGGAACGACCTCGGACCACCAGTGGCCGAGAAAACCGCAGTCTCATGGGGCCAGACACTCAGGGTCAGGGAAAAATCCAATATATATCTGGTGATATCTCGGGTGCTATTAGAGATAGCGCAATAAATCAAAGTGCATTGTCTGTAGGATGCCCTGGCGCATGAATCTGTGCAGCGGGAACCACCTCGGACCACCAGGGGCCGAGAAAACCACCGTCTCATGGGGCCGGACACTCAGGGTCAGTGGAAAATCCAATATATATCTGGTGATATCTCGGGTGCTATTACAGATAGCGCAATAAATCAAAGTGCATTATCTGTAGGAGGCCCTGGCGCATGAATCTGGGCAGCGGGAACGACCTCGGACCACCAGGGGCCGAGAAAACCACAGTCTCATGGGGCCGGACACTTAGGGTCAGGGGAAAATCCAATATATATCTGGTGATATCTCGGGTGCTATTAGATACAGCGCAATAAACCAAAGTGAATTATCTGCAGGAGGCCCTGGCGCATGAATCTGGGCAGCGGGAACGACCTCGGACCACCAGGGGCCGAGAAAACCACAGTCAAATGGGGCCGGACACTCAGGGTCAGGGAAAATCCAATATATATCTGGTGATATCTCGGGTGCTATTAGATACAGCGCAATAAACCAAAGTGAATTATCTGCAGGAGGTCCTGGCGCATGCATCTGTGCAGCGGGAACGACCTAGGACCACCAGGGGCCGAGAAAACCACCATCTCATGGGGCCGGACTGTCATGGTCAGGGGAAAATCCAATATAGATCTGGTGATATCTCGGGTGCTATTACAGATAGCGCAATAAATCAATGTGCATTGTCTGTAGGAGGCCCTGGCGCATGTATCTGTGCCGCGGGAACGACCTCGGACTACCAGGGGCCGAGACAGCCACCGTCTCATTGGGCCGGACAGTCAGGGTCAGGGAGAAATCCTATATATATCTGGTGATATCTCGGGTGCTATTAGAGATAGCGCAATAAACCAATGTGAATTATCTGCAGGAGGCCCTGGCGCATGAATCTGTGCAGCGGGAACGACCTCGGACCACCAGGGGCCGAGAAAACGACCATCTCATGGGGCCGGACACTCATGGTCAGGGAAAAATCCAATATATATCTGGTGATATCTCGGGTGCTATTACAGATAGCGCAATAAATCAAAGTGCATTGTCAGTAGGAGGCCCTGGCGCCTGAATCTGGCCAGCGGGAACGACCTCGGACCACCAGGGGCCGAGAAAACCACAGTCTCATGGGGCCGGACACTCAGGGTCAGGGAAAAATCCAATATATATCTGGTGATATCTCGGGTGCTATTAGAGATAGCGCAATAAACCAAAGTGCCTTGTCTGTAGGAGGCCCTGGCGCATGAATCTGTGCAGCGGGAACGACTTCGGACCACCAGGGGCCTAGAAAACCACAGTCTCATGTGGCCGGACACTCAGGGTCAGGGGAAAATCCAATATATATCTGGTGATATCTCGGGTGCTATTAGAGATAGCGTCATAAACCAAAGTGAATTATCTGCAGGAGGCCCTGGCGCATGAAACTGTTTAACGGGAATGACCTCGGACCACCAGGGGCCGAGAAAACCACAGTCTCATGGGGCAAGACACTCAGGGTCAGGGGAAAATCCAATATATATCTGGTGATATCTCGGGTGCTATTACAGATGGCGCAATAAATCAAAGTGCATTGTCTGTAGGAGGCCCTGGCGCATGAATCTGTGCAGCGGGAACGACTTCGGACCACCAGGGTCCGAGAAAATCACAGTCTCATGGGGCCGGACACTCAGGGTCAGGGAAAAATCCAATATATATCTGGTGAATTCTCGGGAGCTATTACAGATAGCGCAATAAATCAAAGAGCATGACTTGTAGGAGGCCCTGGCGCATGAATCTGTGCAGCGGGAACGTCCTCGGTCCTCCAGGGGCCGAGAAAACTACAGTCTCATGGGGCCGGACACTCAGAGTCTGGGGAAAATCCAATATATATCTGGTGATATCTCGGGCCCTATTACAGATAGCGAAATAAATCAAAGTGCATTGTCTGCAGGAGGCCCTGGCGCATGAATCTGTGCAGCGGCAACGGCCTCGGATCACCAGGGGCCGAGAGAACCACCATCTCATGGGGCCGGACACTCAGGGTCAGGGAAAAATCCAATATATATCTGGTGATATCTTGGGTGCTATTAGAGATAGCGCAATAAACCAAAGTGAATTATCTGTAGGAGGCCCTGGCGCATGCATCTGTGCAGCGGGAACGACCTCCGACCACCAGGGGCCGAGACAACCACCGTCTCATGGGGCCGGACACTCAGGGCCAGGGGAAAATCCAATATATATCTGGTGATATCTCGGGTGCTATTGCAGATAGCGCAATAAACCAAAGTGAATTATCTGCAGGAGGCCCTGGCGCATGAATCTGTGCAGCAGGAACGCCCTCGGACCACCAGGGGCCGAGAAAACCACCGTCCCGAAGGGCCGGACACTTAGGGTCAGTGAAAAATCCAATATATATCTGGTGATATCTCGGGTGCTATTACAGATAGCGCAATAAACCAAAGTGAATTATCTGCAAGAGTCCCTGGCGCATGAATCTGTGCAGCGGGAACAGCCTCGGATCACCATGGGCCGAGAAAACCACCATCTCATGGGGCCGGACTGTCATGGTCAGGGAAAAGTCAAATATATATCTGGTGATATCTCGGGTGCTATTAGTGATAGCGCAATAAACCAAAGTGAATTGTCTGCAAGAGGCCCTGGTGCATGAATCTGTGCAGCGGGAACGACCTCGGATCACCAGGGGCCGAGAAAACCACCATCTCATGGGGCCGGACACTCAGGGTCAGGGGAAAATCCAATATAGATCTGGTGATATCTCGGGTGCTATTACAGATAGCGCAATAAATCAATGTGCATTGTCTGTAGGAGGCCCTGGCGCATGTATCTGTGCCGCGGGAACGACCTCGGACTACCAGGGGCCGAGACAGCCACCGTCTCATTGGGCCGGACAGTCAGGGTCAGGGAGAAATCCTATATATATCTGGTGATATCTCGGGTGCTATTAGAGATAGCGCAATAAACCAATGTGAATTATCTGCAGGAGGCCCTGGCGCATGAATCTGTGCAGCGGGAACGACCTCGGACCACCAGGGGCCGAGAAAACGACCATCTCATGGGGCCGGACACTCAGCGTCAGTGAAAAATCCAATATATATCTGGTGATGTCTCGGGTGTTATTAGAGATAGCGCAATAAACCAAAGTGAATTATCTCCAGGAGGCCCAGGCGCATGATTCTGTGCAGCGGCAACGACCTCGGACCGCCCGGGGCCGATAAAACCACCGTCTCATGGGGCCGGACTGTCATGGTCAGGGAAAAATCAAATATATATCTGGTGATATCTCGGGTGCTATTAGTGATCGCGCAATAAACCAAAGTGAATTGTCTGCAAGAGGCCCTGGTGCATGAATCTGTGCAGCGGGAACGACCTCGGATCACCAGGGGCCGAGAAAACCACCATCTCATGGGGCCGGACACGCATGGTCAGGGAAAAATCCAATATATATCTGGTGATATCTCGGGTGCTATTACAGATAGCGCAATAAATCAAAGTGCATTGTCAGTAGGAGGCCCTGGCGCCTGAATCTGGCCAGCGGGAACGACCTCGGACCACCAGGGGCCGAGAAAACCACAGTCTCATGGGGCCGGACACTCAGGGTCAGGGAAAAATCCAATATATATCTGGTGATATCTCGGGTGCTATTAGAGATAGCGCAATAAACCAAAGTGAATTATCTGCAGGAGGCCCTGGCGCATGAATCTGTGCAGCGGGAACGACCTCGGACCACCAGGGGCCGAGAAAACCACAGTCTCATGGGGCAAGACACTCAGGGTCAGGGGAAAATCCAATATATATCTGGTGATATCTCGGGTGCTATTACAGATGGCGCAATAAATCAAAGTGCCTTGTCCGTAGGAGGCCCTGGCGCATGAATCTGTGCAGCGGGAACGACTTCGGACCACCAGGGGCCTAGAAAACCACAGTCTCATGTGGCCGGACACTCAGGGTCAGGGGAAAATCCAATATATATCTGGTGATATCTCGGGTGCTATTAGAGATAGCGCAATAAACCAAAGTGAATTATCTGTAGGAGGCCCTGGCGCATGCATCTGTGCAGCGGGAACGACCTCGGACCACCAGGGTCCGAGAAAATCACAGTCTCATGGGGCCGGACACTCAGGGTCAGGGGAAAATCCAATATATATCTGGTGATATCTCGGGTGCTATTACAGATAGCGCAATAAACCAAAGTGCATTGTCTGTACGAGGCCCTGTCGCATGAATCTGGCCAGCGGGAATGACATCGGACCACCAGGGGCCGAGAAAATTACAGATTTTCAGTACCCGCCACCCAAAGTCATGTAAAAATCCAGCATATATATGGAGCTTTCTCCGGTGCTATTACAGATAGCGCAATAAATCAAAGTGCACTGTCTGTAGGAGGCCGTGGCGCATGAATCTGGGCAGCGGGAACGACCTCGGACCACCAGGGGCCGAGAAAACCACCGTCTCATGGGGCCGGACACTCTGGGTCAGGGAAAATTCCAATATATATCTGGTGATATCTCGGGTGCTATTACAGATAGCGCAAGAAATCAAAGTGCATTGTCTGTAGGAGGCCGTGGCGCATGAATCTGGGCTGCGGGAACGACCTCGGACCACCAGGGCCGAGAAGACCACCGTCTCATGGGGCCGGCCACTCAGGCTCAGGGGAAAATCCAATATATGTCTGGCGAGATCTCGGGTGCTATTAGAGATAGCGCAATAAATCAACGTGCATTGTCTGTAGGAGGCCGTGGCGCATGAATCTGTGCAGCGGGAACGACCTCGGACCACCAGGGGCCGAGAAAACCACCGACTCATGGGGCCGGACACACAGGGTAAGGGAAAAATCCAATATATATCTGGTGATATCTCGGGTGCTATTAGAGATAGCGCAACAAATCAAAGTGCATTGTCTGTAGGAGGCCCTGTCGCATGGATCTGGGCAGCGGGAACGACCTCGGACCACCAGGGGCCGAGACAACCACGGTCTAACGGGGCCGGACACTCAGGCTCAGGGGAAAATCCAATATATATCTGGCGATATCTCGGGTGCTATTGGAGATAGAGCAATAAACCAAAGTGAATTATCTGTAGGAGGCCCTGGCGCATGCATCTGTGCAGCGGGAACGACATCCGACCACCAGGGGCCGAGACAACCACCGTCCCATCGGGTCGGACACTCAGGGTTAGGGAAAAATCCAATATATATCTGGTGATATCCCGGGTGCTATTGGAGATAGCGCAATAAACCAAAGTGAATGATCTGTAGGAGGCCCTGGCGCGTGCATCTGTGCAGCGGGAACGACCTCCGACCTCCAGGGGCCGAGAAAACCACCGTCTCATGGGGCCGGACACTCAGGATCAGGGAAAAATCCAATATATATCTGGTGATATCTCGGGTGCTATTACAGATAGCGCAACAAATCAAAGTGCATTGTCTGTAGGAGGCCCTGGCGCATGGATCTGGGCAGCGGGAACGACCTCGGACCACCAGGGGCCGAGACAACCACGGTCTCATGGGCCCCGACACTCAGGGTCAGGGTAAAATCCAATATATATCTGGTGATATCTCGGGTGCTATTACACATAGCGCAATAAATCAAAGTGCATTGTCTGTAGGAGGCACTGGCGCATGAATCTGTGCAGCGGGAACGACCTCGGACCACCAGGGGCCTAGAAAACCACCGTCTAACGGGGCCGGACACTCAGGCTCAGGGGAAAATCCAATATATATCTGGCGATATCTCGGGTGCTATTACAGATAGCGCAATAAATCAAAGTGCATTGTCTGTAGGAGGCCCTGGCGCATGAATCTGTGCAGCGGGAACGACCTCGGACCACCAGGGGGCGAGAAAACCACCGTCTCATGGGGCCGGACACTCAGGGTCAGGGAAAAATCAAATATATATATGGTGATATCTTGGGTGCTATTAGAGATAGCGCAATAAACCAAAGCGAATTATCTGTAGGAGGCCCTGGCGCATGCATCTGTGCAGCGGGAACGACCTCCGACCACCAGGGGCCGAGACAACCACCGTCTCATGGGGCCGGACACTCAGGGCCAGGGGAAAATCCAATATATATGTGGTGATATCTCGGGTGCTATTACAGATAGCGCAATAAACCAAAGTGAATTATCTGCAGGAGGCCCAGGCGCATGAATCTGGCCAGCGGGAACGACCTCGGACCACCAGGGGCCGAGAAAACCACAGTCTCATGGGGCCGGACACTCAGGGTCAGGGAAAAATCCAATATATATCTGGTGATATCTCGGGTGCTATTAGAGATAGCGCAATAAACCAAAGTGAATTATCAGCAGGAGGCCCTGGCGCATGAATCTGTGCAGCCGGAACGACCTCTCACCACCAGGGGCCGACAAAACCACCGACACATGGGGCCGGACTCTCAGGGTCATGTAAAAATCCAGCATATATCTGGTGATATCTCGGGTGCTATTAGAGATAGCGCAATAAATCAAATTGTATTGTCTGCAGGAAGCCATGGCGCATGAATCTGTGCAGCGGGAACGACTTCGGACCACCAGCGGCCGAGAAAACAACCGTCTCATGGGGCCGGACACTCAGGGTCGGGGAAAAATCCAATATATATCTGGTGATATCTCGGATGCTATTAGAGATAGCGCAATAAACCAAAGTGAATTATCTGCAGGAGGCCCTGGCGCATGAATCTGTGCAGCGGGAACGACCTCGGACCACCAGGGGCCGAGAAATCCACAGTCCTATGGGGCTGGACACTCAGGGTCAGGGGAAAATCCAATATATATCTGGTGATATCTCGGGTGCTATTACAGAAAGCGCAATAAATCAAAGTGCATTGTCTGTAGGAGGCCCTGGCGCATGCATCTGTGCAGCGGGAACGACCTCCGACCACCAGGGGCCGAGACAACCACCGTCCCATCGGGCCGGACACTCAGGGTTAGGGAAAAATCCAATATATATCTGGGGATATCTCGGGTGCTATTGGAGATAGCGCAATAAACCAAAGTGAATTATCTGCAGGAGGCCCTGGCGCATGAATCTGTGCAGCGGGAACGACCTCGGACCACCAGGGGGCGAGAAAACCACCGTCTCATGGGGCCGGACAGTCAGGGTCAGGGAAAAATCAAAATATATATCTGGTGATATCTTGGGTGCTATTAGAGATAGCGCAATAAACCAAAGTGAATTATCTGTAGGAGGCACTGGCGCATACATCTGTTCAGCGGGAACGACCTCCGACCACCAGGGGCCGAGACAACCACCGTCCCATCGGGCCGTACACTCAGGGTTAGGGAAAAATCCAATATATATCTGGTGATATCCCGGGTGCTATTGGAGATAGCGCAATAAACCAAAGTGAATTATCTGCAGGAGGCCCTGGCGCATGAATCTGTGCAGCGGGAACGACCTCGGACCACCACAGCCCGAGAAAATCACCGTCCCATGGGGCCGGACACTCAGGGTCAGGGAAAAATCCAATATATATCTGGTGATATCTCGGGTGCTATTACAGATAGCGCAACAAATCAAAGTGCATTGTCTGTAGGAGGCCCTGGCGCATGAATCTGGGCAGCGGGAACGACCTCGGACCACCAGGGGCCGAGACAACCACCGTCTCATGGGGCCGGACACTCAGGGTCAGGGTAAAATCCAATATATATCTGGTGATATCTCAGGTGCTATTAGAGATAGCGCAATAAACCAAAGTGCATTGTCTGTAGGAGGCCCTGGCGCATGAATCTGGCCAGCGGGAACGACCTCGGACCACCACGGGCCGAGAAAACCACCGTCTCATGGGGCCGGACACTCAGGGTCAGGGAAAAATACAATATATATATATGGTGATATCTCGGGTGCTATTACAGATAGCGCAATAAATCAAAGTGCATGGTCTGTAGGAGACCCTGGCGCATGAATCTGGCCAGCGGGAACGACCTCGGACCACCACGGGCCGAGAAAACCACCGTCACATGGGGCCGGACACTAAGGGTCACGGAAAAATCCAATATATATCTGGTGATATCTCGGGTGCTATTACAGATAGCACAATAAATCAAAGTGCATTGTCTGTAGGAGGCCCTGGCGCATGAATCTGTGCAGCGGGAACGACCTCGGACCACCAGGGGCCGAGACAACCACAGTCTCATGGGGCCGGACACTTAGGGTCAGGGGAAAATCCAATATATATCTGGTGATATCTCGGGTGCTATTAGAGATAGCGCAATAAATCAAAGTACTTTGTCTGCGGGAGGCCCTGGCGCATGAATCTGTGCAGCGGCAACGACCTCGGACCACCAGGGGCCGAAAAAACCACCGTCTCATGGGGCCGGACACTCAGGGTCAGGGAAAAATCCAATATATATCTGGTGATATCTTGGGTGCTATTAGAGATAGCGCAATAAACCAAAGCGAATTATCTGTAGGAGGCCCTGGCGCATGCATCTGTGCAGCGGGAACGACCTCCGACCACCAGGGGCCGAGACAACCACCGTCTCATGGGGCCGGACACTCAGGGCCAGGGGAAAATCCAATATATATGTGGTGATATCTCGGGTGCTATTACAGATAGCGCAATAAACCAAAGTGAATTATCTGCAGGAGGCCCAGGCGCATGAATCTGGCCAGCGGGAACGACCTCGGACCACCAGGGGCCGAGAAAACCACAGTCTCATGGGGCCGGACACTCAGGGTCAGGGAAAAATCCAATATGTATCTGGTGATATCTCGGGTGCTATTAGAGATAGCGCAATAAACCAAAGTGAATTATCAGCAGGAGGCCCTGGCGCATGAATCTGTGCAGCGGGAACGACCTCGGACCACCACAGCCCGAGAAAATCACCGTCCCATGGGGCCGGACACTCAGGGTCAGGGAAAAATCCAATATATATCTGGTGATATCTCGGGTGCTATTACAGATAGCGCAACAAATCAAAGTGCATTGTCTGTAGGAGGCCCTGGCGCATGAATCTGGGCAGCGGGAACGACCTCGGACCACCAGGGGCCGAGACAACCACCGTCTCATGGGGCCGGACACTCAGGGTCAGGGTAAAATCCAATATATATCTGGTGATATCTCAGGTGCTATTAGAGATAGCGCAATAAACCAAAGTGCATTGTCTGTAGGAGGCCCTGGCGCATGAATCTGGCCAGCGGGAACGACCTCGGACCACCACGGGCCGAGAAAACCACCGTCTCATGGGGCCGGACACTCAGGGTCAGGGAAAAATCCAATATATATCTGGTGATATCTCGGGTGCTATTACAGATAGCGCAATAAATCAAAGTGCATGGTCTGTAGGAGACCCTGGCGCATGAATCTGGCCAGCGGGAACGACCTCGGACCACCACGGGCCGAGAAAACCACCGTCACATGGGGCCGGACACTAAGGGTCACGGAAAAATCCAATATATATCTGGTGATATCTCGGGTGCTATTACAGATAGCACAATAAATCAAAGTGCATTGTCTGTAGGAGGCCCTGGCGCATGAATCTGTGCAGCGGGAACGACCTCGGACCACCAGGGGCCGAGACAACCACAGTCTCATGGGGCCGGACACTTAGGGTCAGGGGAAAATCCAATATATATCTGGTGATATCTCGGGTGCTATTAGAGATAGCGCAATAAATCAAAGTACTTTGTCTGCGGGAGGCCCTGGCGCATGAATCTGTGCAGCGGCAACGACCTCGGACCACCAGGGGCCGAAAAAACCACCGTCTCATGGGGCCGGACACTCAGGGTCAGGGAAAAATCCAATATATATCTGGTGATATCTTGGGTGCTATTAGAGATAGCGCAATAAACCAAAGCGAATTATCTGTAGGAGGCCCTGGCGCATGCATCTGTGCAGCGGGAACGACCTCCGACCACCAGGGGCCGAGACAACCACCGTCTCATGGGGCCGGACACTCAGGGCCAGGGGAAAATCCAATATATATGTGGTGATATCTCGGGTGCTATTACAGATAGCGCAATAAACCAAAGTGAATTATCTGCAGGAGGCCCAGGCGCATGAATCTGGCCAGCGGGAACGACCTCGGACCACCAGGGGCCGAGAAAACCACAGTCTCATGGGGCCGGACACTCAGGGTCAGGGAAAAATCCAATATGTATCTGGTGATATCTCGGGTGCTATTAGAGATAGCGCAATAAACCAAAGTGAATTATCAGCAGGAGGCCCTGGCGCATGAATCTGTGCAGCCGGAACGACCTCTCACCACCAGGGGCCGACAAAACCACCGACACATGGGGCCGGACTCTCAGGGTCATGTAAAAATCCAGCATATATCTGGTGATATCTCGGGTGCTATTGGAGATAGCGCAATAAATCAAATTGTATTGTCTGCAGGAAGCCCTGGCGCATGAATCTGTGCAGCGGGAACGACTTCGGACCACCAGCGGCCGAGAAAACAACCGTCTCATGGGGCCGGACACTCAGGGTCGGGGAAAAATCCAATATATATCTGGTGATATCTCGGATGCTATTAGAGATAGCGCAATAAACCAAAGTGAATTATCTGCAGGAGGCCCTGGCGCATGAATCTGTGCAATGGGAACGACCTCGGACCACCAGGGGCCGAGAAATCCACAGTCCTATGGGGCCGGACACTCAGGGTTAGGGAAAAATCCAATATATATCTGGGGATATCTCGGGTGCTATTGGAGATAGCGCAATAAACCAAAGTGAATTATCTGCAGGAGGCCCTGGCGCATGAATCTGTGCAGCGGGAACGACCTCGGACCACCACGGGCCGAGAAAACCACCGTCTCATGGGGCCGGACAGTCAGGGTCAGGGAAAAATCCAATATATATCTGGTGATATCTCGGGTGCTATTACAGATAGCGCAATAAATCAAAGTGCATGGTCTGTAGGAGACCCTGGCGCATGAATCTGGCCAGCGGGAACGACCTCGGACCACCACGGGCCGAGAAAACCACCGTCACATGGGGCCGGACACTAAGGGTCACGGAAAAATCCAATATATATCTGGTGATATCTCTGGTGCTATTACAGATAGCGCAATAAATCAAAGTGCATTGTCTGTAGGAGGCGCTGGCGCATGAATCTGTGCAACGGGAACGACCTCGGACCACCAGGGGCCGAGAAAACCACAGTCTCATGGGGCCGGACACTCAGGGTCAGGGAAAAATCCAATATATATCTGGCGATATCTTGGGTGCTATTAGAGATAGCGCAATAAACCAAAGTGAATTATCTGCAGGAGGCCCTGGCGCATGAATCTGTGCAGCGGGAACGACCTCGGACCACCAGGGGCCGAGACAACCACCGTCTCATGGGGCCGGACACTTAGGGTCAGGGGAAAATCCAATATATATCTGGTGATATCTCGGGTGCTATTAGAGATAGCGCAATAAACCATAGTGAATTATCTGCAGGAGGCCCTGGCGCATGAATCTGTGCAGCGGGAACGACCTCGGACCACCACGGGCCGAGAAAATCACCGTCCCGTGGGGCCGGACACTCAGGGTCAGGGAAAAATCCAATATATATCTGGTGATATCTCGGGTGCTATTACAGATAGCGCAACAAATCAAAGTGCATTGTCTGTAGGAGGCCCTGGCACATGAATCTGGGCAGCGGGAACGACCTCGGACCACCAGGGGCCGAGACAACCACCGTCTCATGGGGCCGACCACTCAGGGTCAGGGTAAAATCCAATATATATCTGGTGATATCTCAGGTGCTATTAGAGATAGCGCAATAAACCAAAGTGCATTGTCTGTAGGAGGCCCTGGCGCATGAATCTGGCCAGCGGGAACGACATCGGACCACCAGGGGCCGAGAAAATTACAGATTTTCGGTATCCGCCACCCAAAGTCATGTAAAAATCCAGCATATATTTGGAGCTTTCTCGGGTGCTATTACAGATAGCGCAATAAATCAAAGTGCACTGTCTGTAGGAGGCCCCGGCGCATGAATGTGGGCAGCGGGAACGACCTCAGACCACCAGGGGCCGAGAAAACCACCGTCTAACGTGGCCGGACGCTCAGGCTCAGGGGAAAATCCAATATATATCTGGCGATATCTCGGGTGCTATTACATATAGCGCAATAAATCAAAGTGCATTGTCTGTAGGAGGCACTGGCGCATGAATCTGTGCAGCGGGAACGACCTCGGACCACCAGGGGCCGAGACAACCACCGTCTCATGGGGCCGGACACTCAGGGTCAGGGTAAAATCCAATATATATCTGGTGATATCTCGGGTGCTATTACATATAGCGCAATAAATCAAAGTGCATTGTCTGTAGGAGGCACTGGCGCATGAATCTGTGTAGCGGGAACGACCTCGGACCACCAGGGGCCTAGAAAACCACAGTCTCATGGGGCCGGACACTCAGGGTCAGGGGAAAATCCAATATATATCTGGTGATATCTCGGGTGCTATTAGAGATAGCGCAATAAACCAAAGTGCATTGTCTGTAGGAGGCCCTGGCGCATGAATCTGGCCAGTCGGAACGACATCGGACTACCAGGGGCCGAGAAAATTACAGATTTTCGGTATCCGCCACCCAAAGTCATGTAAAAATCCAGCATATATATGGAGCTTTCTCGGGTGCTATTACAGATAGCGCAATAAATCAAAGTGCACTGTTTGTAGGAGGCCCTGGCGCATGAATCTGGGCAGCGGGAACGACCTCGGACCACCAGGGGCCGAGAAAACCACCGTCTAACGGGGCCGGACACTCAGGCTCAGGGGAAAATCCAATATATATCTGGCGATATCTCGGGTGCTATTAGAGATAGCGCAATAAATCAAAGTACATTGTCTGTAGGAGGCCCTGGCGCATGAATCTGGGCAGCGGGAACGACCTCGGACCACCACGGGCCGAGAAAACCAGCGTCTCATGGGGCCGGACACTAAGGGTCACGGAAAAATCCAATATATATCTGGTGATATCTCGAGTGCTATTACAGAGAGCGCAATAAATCAAAGTGCATTGTCAGTAGGAGGCCCAGGCGCATGAATCTGGCCAGCGGGAACGACCTCGGACCACCAGGGGCCGAGGAAACCACAGTCTCATGGGGCCGGACACTCAGGGTCAGGGAAAAATCCAATATATATCTTGTGATATCTCGGGTGCTATTAGAGATAGCGCAATAAACCAAAGTGAATTATCTGCAGGAGGCCCTGGCGCATGAATCTGGGCAGCGGGAACGACCTCGGACCACCAGGGGCCGAGAAAACCACAGTCTCATGGGGCCGGACTCTCAGGGTCAGGGGAAAATCCAATATATATCAGGTGATATCTCGGGTGCTATTAGAGATAGGGCAATAAACCAAAGTGAATTATCTGCAGGAGGCCCTGGCGCATGAATCTGTGCAGCGGGAACGACCTCGGACCACCACGGGCCGAGAAAACCACCGTCACATGGGGCCGGACACTAAGGGTCACGGAAAAATCCAATATATATCTGGTGATATCTCGGGTGCTATTACAGATAGCGCAATAAATCAAAGTGCATTGTCTGTAGGAGGCCCTGGCGCATGAATCTGGCCAGCGGGAACGACCTCGGACCACCAGGGGTCGACAAAACCACAGTCTCATGGGGCCGGACACTCAGGGTCTGGGGAAAATGCAACAAATATCTGGTGATATCTCGGGTGCTGTTAGAGATAGCGCAATAAACCAAAGTGAATTATCTGCAGGAGGCCCTGGCGCATGAATCTGTGCAGCCGGAACGACCTCTCACCACCAGGGGCCGACAAAACCACCGACACATGGGGCCGGACTCTCAGGGTCATGTAAAAATCCAGCATATATCTGGTGATATCTCGGGTGCTATTAGAGATAGCACAATAAATCAAATTGCATTGTCTGCAGGAAGCCCTGGCGCATGAATCTGTGCAGCGGGAACGACTTCGGACCACCAGCGGCCGAGAAAACAACCGTCTCATGGGGCCGGACACTCAGGGTCGGGGAAAAATCCAATATATATCTGGTGATATCTCGGATGCTGTTAGAGATAGCGCAATAAACCAAAGTGAATTATCTGCAGGAGGCCCTGGTGCATGAATCTGTGCAGCGGGAACGACCTCGGACCACCAGGGGCCGAGAAATCCACAGTCCTATGGGGCCGGACACTCAGGGTCAGGGGAAAATCCAATATATATCTGGTGATATCTCGGGTGCTATTACAGAAAGCGCAATAAATCAAAGTGCATTGTCTGTAGGAGGCCCTGGCGCATGCATCTGTGCAGCGGGAACGACCTCCGACCACCAGGGGCCGAGACAACCACCGTCCCATCGGGCCGGACACTCAGGGTTAGGGAAAAATCCAATATATATCTGGGGATATCTCGGGTGCTATTGGAGATAGCGCAATAAACCAAAGTGAATTATCTGCAGGAGGCCCTGGCGCATGAATCTGTGCAGCGGGAACGACCTCGGACCACCACGGGCCGAGAAAACCACCGTCTCATGGGGCCGGACAGTCAGGGTCAGGGAAAAATCCAATATATATCTGGTGATATCTCGGGTGCTATTACAGATAGCGCAATAAATCAAAGTGCATGGTCTGTAGGAGACCCTGGCGCATGAATCTGGCCAGCGGGAACGACCTCGGACCACCACGGGCCGAGAAAACCACCGTCACATGGGGCCGGACACTAAGGGTCACGGAAAAATCCAATATATATCTGGTGATATCTCTGGTGCTATTACAGATAGCGCAATAAATCAAAGTGCATTGTCTGTAGGAGGCGCTGGCGCATGAATCTGTGCAACGGGAACGACCTCGGACCACCAGGGGCCGAGAAAACCACAGTCTCATGGGGCCGGACACTCAGGGTCAGGGAAAAATCCAATATATATCTGGCGATATCTTGGGTGCTATTAGAGATAGCGCAATAAACCAAAGTGAATTATCTGCAGGAGGCCCTGGCGCATGAATCTGTGCAGCGGGAACGACCTCGGACCACCAGGGGCCGAGACAACCACCGTCTCATGGGGCCGGACACTTAGGGTCAGGGGAAAATCCAATATATATCTGGTGATATCTCGGGTGCTATTAGAGATAGCGCAATAAACCATAGTGAATTATCTGCAGGAGGCCCTGGCGCATGAATCTGTGCAGCGGGAACGACCTCGGACCACCACGGGCCGAGAAAATCACCGTCCCGTGGGGCCGGACACTCAGGGTCAGGGAAAAATCCAATATATATCTGGTGATATCTCGGGTGCTATTACAGATAGCGCAACAAATCAAAGTGCATTGTCTGTAGGAGGCCCTGGCACATGAATCTGGGCAGCGGGAACGACCTCGGACCACCAGGGGCCGAGACAACCACCGTCTCATTGGGCCGACCACTCAGGGTCAGGGTAAAATCCAATATATATCTGGTGATATCTCAGGTGCTATTAGAGATAGCGCAATAAACCAAAGTGCATTGTCTGTAGGAGGCCCTGGCGCATGAATCTGGCCAGCGGGAACGACATCGGACCACCAGGGGCCGAGAAAATTACAGATTTTCGGTATCCGCCACCCAAAGTCATGTAAAAATCCAGCATATATTTGGAGCTTTCTCGGGTGCTATTACAGATAGCGCAATAAATCAAAGTGCACTGTCTGTAGGAGGCCCCGGCGCATGAATGTGGGCAGCGGGAACGACCTCAGACCACCAGGGGCCGAGAAAACCACCGTCTAACGTGGCCGGACGCTCAGGCTCAGGGGAAAATCCAATATATATCTGGCGATATCTCGGGTGCTATTACATATAGCGCAATAAATCAAAGTGCATTGTCTGTAGGAGGCACTGGCGCATGAATCTGTGCAGCGGGAACGACCTCGGACCACCAGGGGCCGAGACAACCACCGTCTCATGGGGCCGGACACTCAGGGTCAGGGTAAAATCCAATATATATCTGGTGATATCTCGGGTGCTATTACATATAGCGCAATAAATCAAAGTGCATTGTCTGTAGGAGGCACTGGCGCATGAATCTGTGTAGCGGGAACGACCTCGGACCACCAGGGGCCTAGAAAACCACAGTCTCATGGGGCCGGACACTCAGGGTCAGGGGAAAATCCAATATATATCTGGTGATATCTCGGGTGCTATTAGAGATAGCGCAATAAACCAAAGTGCATTGTCTGTAGGAGGCCCTGGCGCATGAATCTGGCCAGTCGGAACGACATCGGACTACCAGGGGCCGAGAAAATTACAGATTTTCGGTATCCGCCACCCAAAGTCATGTAAAAATCCAGCATATATATGGAGCTTTCTCGGGTGCTATTACAGATAGCGCAATAAATCAAAGTGCACTGTCTGTAGGAGGCCCTGGCGCATGAATCTGGGCAGCGGGAACGACCTCGGACCACCAGGGGCCGAGAAAACCACCGTCTAACGGGGCCGGACACTCAGGCTCAGGGGAAAATCCAATATATATCTGGCGATATCTCGGGTGCTATTAGAGATAGCGCAATAAATCAAAGTACATTGTCTGTAGGAGGCCCTGGCGCATGAATCTGGGCAGCGGGAACGACCTCGGACCACCACGGGCCGAGAAAACCAGCGTCTCATGGGGCCGGACACTAAGGGTCACGGAAAAATCCAATATATATCTGGTGATATCTCGAGTGCTATTACAGAGAGCGCAATAAATCAAAGTGCATTGTCAGTAGGAGGCCCAGGCGCATGAATCTGGCCAGCGGGAACGACCTCGGACCACCAGGGGCCGAGGAAACCACAGTCTCATGGGGCCGGACACTCAGGGTCAGGGAAAAATCCAATATATATCTTGTGATATCTCGGGTGCTATTAGAGATAGCGCAATAAACCAAAGTGAATTATCTGCAGGAGGCCCTGGCGCATGAATCTGGGCAGCGGGAACGACCTCGGACCACCAGGGGCCGAGAAAACCACAGTCTCATGGGGCCGGACTCTCAGGGTCAGGGGAAAATCCAATATATATCTGGTGATATCTCGGGTGCTATTAGAGATAGGGCAATAAACCAAAGTGAATTATCTGCAGGAGGCCCTGGCGCATGAATCTGTGCAGCGGGAACGACCTCGGACCACCACGGGCCGAGAAAACCACCGTCACATGGGGCCGGACACTAAGGGTCACGGAAAAATCCAATATATATCTGGTGATATCTCGGGTGCTATTACAGATAGCGCAATAAATCAAAGTGCATTGTCTGTAGGAGGCCCTGGCGCATGAATCTGGCCAGCGGGAACGACCTCGGACCACCAGGGGTCGACAAAACCACAGTCTCATGGGGCCGGACACTCAGGGTCTGGGGAAAATGCAACAAATATCTGGTGATATCTCGGGTGCTGTTAGAGATAGCGCAATAAACCAAAGTGAATTATCTGCAGGAGGCCCTGGCGCATGAATCTGTGCAGCCGGAACGACCTCTCACCACCAGGGGCCGACAAAACCACCGACACATGGGGCCGGACTCTCAGGGTCATGTAAAAATCCAGCATATATCTGGTGATATCTCGGGTGCTATTAGAGATAGCACAATAAATCAAATTGCATTGTCTGCAGGAAGCCCTGGCGCATGAATCTGTGCAGCGGGAACGACTTCGGACCACCAGCGGCCGAGAAAACAACCGTCTCATGGGGCCGGACACTCAGGGTCGGGGAAAAATCCAATATATATCTGGTGATATCTCGGATGCTATTAGAGATAGCGCAATAAACCAAAGTGAATTATCTGCAGGAGGCCCTGGTGCATGAATCTGTGCAGCGGGAACGACCTCGGACCACCAGGGGCCGAGAAATCCACAGTCCTATGGGGCCGGACACTCAGGGTCAGGGGAAAATCCAATATATATCTGGTGATATCTCGGGTGCTATTACAGAAAGCGCAATAAATCAAAGTGCATTGTCTGTAGGAGGCCCTGGCGCATGCATCTGTGCAGCGGGAACGACCTCCGACCACCAGGGGCCGAGACAACCACCGTCCCATCGGGCCGGACACTCAGGGTTAGGGAAAAATCCAATATATATCTGGTGATATCTCGGGTGCTATTGGAGATAGCGCAATAAACCAAAGTGAATTATCTGCAGGAGGCCCTGGCGCATGAATCTGTGCAGCGGGAACGACCTCGGACCACCACGGGCCGAGAAAACCACCGTCTCATGGGGCCGGACACTCAGGGTCACGGAAAAATCCAATATATATCTGGTGATATCTCGGGTGCTATTACAGATAGCGCAACAAATCAAAGTGCATTGTCTGTAGGAGGCCCTGGCACATGAATCTGGGCAGCGGGAACGACCTCGGACCACCAGGGGCCGAGAAAACCAACGTCTCATGGGGCCGGGCACTCAGGGTCAGGGGAAAATCCAATATATATCTGGTGATATTTCGGGTGATATTAGAGATAGCGCAATAAATCATAGGGCATTTTCTGCAGGTGGCCCTGGCGCATGAATCTGTGCAGCGGGAACGACCTCGGACCAGCAGGGGCCGAGAAAACCTCCGTCTCATGGGGTCTGACACTCAGGGTCAGGGAAAAATCCAATATTTATCTGGTGATATCTCGGGTGCTATTACAGATAGCGCAATAGATCAAAGTGCATTGTCTGTAGGAGGCCCTGGCGCATGAATCTGTGCAGCGGGAACGACCTCGGACCACCAGGGGCCGAGAAAACCAACGTCTCATGGGGCCGGGCACTCAGGGTCAGGGGAAAATCCAATATATATCTGGTGATATCTCGGGTGCTATTACAGATAGGGCAATAAATCAAAGTGCATTGTCTGTAGGAGGCCCTGGCTCATGAATCTGTGCAGCGGGATCGACCTCGGACCACCGGGGGCCGAGAAAATCACCGTCTCATGGGGCCGGACTGTCAGGGTCAGGGAAAAATCCAATATATATCAGCTGATATCTAGGGTGCTATTAGAGATAGCGCAATAAATCAAAGTGAATTATATGCAGGGGGCCCTGGCGCATGAATCTGTGCAGCGGGATCGACCTCGGACCACCAGGGGCCGAGAAAACCAACGTCTCATGGGGCCGGGCACTCAGGGTCAGGGGAAAATCCAATATATATATGGTGATATCTCGGGTGCTATTACAGATAGCGCAATAAATCAAAGTGCATTGTCCGCAGGGGGCCCTTGCGCATGAATCTGCGCAGCAGGAACGACATCGGACCAACAGGGACCGAGAAAATTACAGATTTTCGGTACCCGTCACCCAATGTCATGTAAAAATCCACCATATATCTGGTGATATCTCGGGTTCTATTACAGATAGCGCGATAAATCAAAGTGCATTGTCTGCAGGAGGCCCTGGCGCATGAATCTGTGCAGCGGGATCGACCTCGGACCACCACGGGCCGAGAAAATCACCGTCTCATGGGGTCGGACACTCAGGGTCAGGGAAAAATCCAATATATATCTGGTGATATCTCGGGTGCTATTATAGATAGCGCAATACATCAAAGTGCATTGTCTGTAGGAGGCCCTGGCGCATGAATCTGTGCAGCGGGATCGACTTCGGACCACCAGGGGCCGAGAAAATCACCGTCTCATGGGGCCGGACTGTCCGGGTCAGGGAAAAATCCAATATATATCTGGTGATATCTCGGGTGCTATTAGAGATACCGCAATAAATCAAAGTGAATTATCTGCAGGGGGCCCTGGCGCATGAATCTGTGCAGCGGGATCGACCTCGGACCACGAGGGACCGAGAAAACCATCGACACATGGGGCCGGACTGTCAGGGTCAAGGAAAAATCCAATATATATCTGGTGATATCTCGGGTGCTATTACAGATAGCGCAATAAATCAAAGTGCATTGTCTGTAGGAGGCCCTGGCGCATGAATCTGTACAGCGGGAACGACCTCGGACCACCAGGGGCCGAGAAAACCACCGTCTCATGGGGCCGGACACTCAGGGTCAGGGAAAAATCCAATATATATCTGGTGATATCTCGGGTGCTATTAGAGATAGCGCAATAAACCAAAGTGAGTTATCTGCAGGAGGCCCTGGCGCCTGAACCTGTGCAGCGCGCACGACCTCGGACAACCAGGGGCCGAAAAAACCACAGTCTCATGGGGTCGGACACTCAGGGTCAGGGAAAAATCCAATATATATCTGGTGATATCTCGGGTACTATTACAGATAGCGCGGTAAACCAAAGTGAATTATCTGCAGGGGGCCCTGGCGCATGAATCTGTGCAGCGGGAACGACCTCGGACCACCAGGGGCCGAGAAAACCACCGTCTCATGGGGCCGGGCACTCAGGGTCAGTGGAAAATCCAATATATATATGGTGATATCTCGGGTGCTATTACAGATAGCGCAATAAATCAAAGTGCATTGTCTGTAGGAGGCCCTGGCGCATGAATCTGTACAGCGGGAACGACCTCGGACCACCAGGGGCCGAGAAAACCACCGTCTCATGGGGCCGGACACTAAGGGTCAGGGAAAAATCCAATATATATCTGGTGATATCTCGGGTGCTATTAGAGATAGCGCAATAAACCAAAGTGAGTTATCTGCAGGAGGCCCTGGCGCCTGAATCTGTGCTGCAGGCACGACCTCGGACTACCAGGGGCCGAAAAAACCACAGTCTCATGGGGTCGGACACTCAGGGTCAGGGAAAAATCCAATATATATCTGGTGATATCTCGGGTACTATTAGAGATAGCGCGGTAAATCAAAGTGAATTATCTGCAGGAGGCACTGGCGGATGCATCTGTGCAGCGGGAACGTCCTCGGACCTCCAGGGGCCGAGACAACCACCGTCTCATGGGGCCGGACACTCAGGGTCAGGGTAAAATACAATATATATCTGTTGATATCTCGGGTGCTATTAGAGATAGGGCAATAAACCAAAGTGAATTATCTGCAGGAGGCCCTGGCGCATGAATCTGTGCAGCGGGAACGACCTCGGACCACCACGGGCCGAGAAAACCACCGTCACATGGGGCCGGACACTAAGGGTCACGGAAAAATCCAATATAAATCTGGTGATATCTCGGGTGCTATTACAGATAGCGCAATAAATCAAAGTGCATTGTCTGCAGGAGGCCCTGGCGCATGAATCTGTGCAGCGGGAACGACCTCGGACCACCACGGGCCGAGAAAATCACCGTCTCATGGGGTCGGACACTCAGGGTCAGGGAAAAATCCAATATATATCTGGTGATATCTCGGGTGCTATTATAGATAGCGCAATACATCAAAGTGCATTGTCTGTAGGAGGCCCTGGCGCATGAATCTGTGCAGCGGGATCGACCTCGGACCACCAGGGGCCGAGAAAATCACCGTCTCATGGGGCCGGACTGTCCGGGTCAGGGAAAAATCCAATATATATCTGGTGATATCTCGGGTGCTATTAGAGATAGCGCAATAAACCAAAGTGAGTTATCTGCAGGAGGCCCTGGCGCCTGAATCTGTGCAGCGGGCACGACCTCGGACAACCAGGGGCCGAAAAAACCACAGTCTCATGGGGTCGGACACTCAGGGTCAGGGAAAAATCCAATATATATCTGGTGATATCTCGGGTACTATTAGAGATAGCGCGGTAAACCAGAGTGAATTATCTGCAGGGGGCCCTGGCGCATGAATCTGTGCAGCGGGAACGACCTCGGACCACCAGGGGCCGAGAAAACCACCGTCTCATGGGGCCGGGCACTCAGGGTCAGTGGAAAATCCAATATATATATGGTGATATCTCGGGTGCTATTATAGATAGCGCAATAAATCAACGTGCATTGTCTGTAGGAGGCCCTGGCGCATGAATCTGTGCAGCGGGAACGACCTCGGACCACCAGGGGCCGAAAAAACCACCGTCTCATGGGGCCGGACACTCAGGGTCAGGGAAAAATCCAATATATATATGGTGATATCTCGGGTCCTATTACAGATAGCGCAATAAACCAAAGTGCATTGTCTGCAGGAGTCCCTGGCGCAAGAATCTGTGCAGCGGGAACGACCTCGGACCACCAGGGGCCGAGAAAACCACAGTCTCATGGGGCCGGACTCTCAGGGTCAGGGGAAAATCCAATATATATCTGGTGATATCTCGGGTGCTATTAGAGATAGGGCAATAAACCAAAGTGAATTATCTGCGGGAGGCCCTGGCGCATGAATCTGTGCAGCGGGAACGACCTCGGACCACCAGGGGCCGAGACAACCACCGTCTCATGGGGCCGGACACTCAGGGTCAGGGTAAAATACAATATATATCTGGTGATATCTCTGGTGCTATTACAGATAGCGCAATAAATCAAAGTGCATTGTCTGTAGGAGGCCCTGGCGCATGAATCTGTGCAGCGGGAACGACCTCGGTCCACCAGAGGCCGAGAAAGCCACAGTCTCATGGGGCCGGACACTCAGGGTCAGGGGAAAATCCAATATATATCTGGTGATATCTCGGGTGCTATTACAGATAGCGCAATAAATCAAAGTGCATTGTCTGTAGGGGGCCCTGGCGCATGAATCTGTGCAGCGGGAACGACCTCGGACCACCAGGGGCCGAGAAAACCACAGTCGCATGGGGCCGGACACTCAGGGTCAGTGTAAAATCCAATATATATCTGGTGATATCTCTGGTGCTATTACAGATAGCGCAATAAATCAAAGTGCATTGTCTGCAGGAGGCCCTGGCGCATGAATCTGTGCAGCGGGAACGTCCTCGGACCACCAGGGGCCGAGAAAACCACAGTCTCATGGGGCCGGACACTCAGGGTCAGGGAAAAATTCAATATATATCTGGTGATATCTCGGGTGCTATTAGAGATAGCGCAATAAACCAAAGTGAGTTATCTGCAGGAGGCCCTGGCGCATGAATGTGTGCAGCGGGAACGACCTCGGACCACCAGGGGCCGAGAAAACCGCAGTCTCATGGGGCCGGACACTCAGGGTCAGGGAAAAATCCAATATATATCTGGTGATATCTCGTGTGCTATTAGAGATAGCGCAATAAACCAAAGTGCATTGCCTGTAGGCGGCCCTGCCGGATGAATCTGTGCAGCAGGAACGCCCTCGGACCACCAGGGGCCGAGAAAACCACCGTCCCGAGGGGCCGGACACTTAGGGTCAGTGAAAAATCCAATATATATCTGGTGATACCTCGGGTGCTATTACAGATAGCGCAATAAATCAAAGTGAATTATCTGCAGGAGGCCCTGGCGCATGAATCTGTGCAACGGGAACGACCTCGGACCACCAGGGGCCGAAAAAACCACCGTCTCATGGGGCCGGACACTCAGGGTCAGGGAAAAATCCAATATATATCTGGTGATATATCGGGTACTATTAGAGATAGCGCAATAAACCAAAGTGAATTATCTGCAGGAGGCCCTGGCGCATGAAGCTGTGCAGCGGGAACGACCTCGGACCACCAGGGGCCGAGACAACCACCGTCTCATGGGGCCGGACACTGAGGATCAGGGTAAAATCCAATATATATCTGGTGATATCTCGGGTGCTATTACATATAGCGCAATATATCAAAGTGCATTGTCTGTAGGAGGCCCTGCCGCATGAATCTGTGCAACGTGAACGACCTCGGACCACCAGGGGCCGAGAAAACCACAGTCTCATGGGGCCGGACACTCAGGGTCAGGGGAAAATCCAATATATATCTGGTGATATCTCGGGTGCTATTACAGATAGGGCAATAAATCAAAGTGCATTGTCTGTAGGAGGCCCTGGCACATGAATCTGTGCAGCGGGAACGACCTCGGACCACCAGGGGCCGAGAAGACCACAGTCTCATGGGGCTGGACACTCAGGGTCAGGGGAAAATCCTATATATATCTGGTGATATCTCGGGTGCTATTACAGATAGGGCAATAAATCAAAGTGCATTGTCTGTAGGAGGCCCTGGCACATGAATCTGTGCAGCGGGAACGACCTCGGACCACCAGGGGCCGAGAAAACCACAGTCTCATGGGGCCGGACACTCAGGGTCAGGGGAAAATCCAATATATATCTGGTGATATCTCGGGTGCTATTAGAGATAGCGCAATAAACCAAAGTACATTATCTGCAGGAGGCCCCGGTGCATGAATCTCTGCAGCGGGAACGACCTCGGTCCACCAGGGGCCGAGAAAACCACCGTCTCATGGGGCTGGACACTCAGGGTGAGGGAAATATCCAATATATATCTGGTGATATCTCGGGTGCTATTACCGATAGCGCAATAAATCAAAGTGCATTGTCTGTAGGAGGCCGTGGCGCATGAATCTGGGCAGCGGGAACGACCTCGGACCACCAGGGGCCGAGAAGACCACCGTCTCATGGGGCCGGCCACTCAGGGTCAGGGGAAAATCCAATATATATCTGGTGATATCTCGAGAGCTATTAGAGATAGCGCAATAAAACAAAGTGAATTATCTGCAGGAGGCCCTGGCGCATGAATGTGTGCAGCGGCAACGACCTCGGACCTCCAGGGGCCGAGACAACCGCAGTCTCATGGGGCCGGACACTCAGGGTCAGGGTAAAATCCAATATATATCTGGTGATATCTCTGGTGCTATTACAGATAGCGCAATAAATCAAAGTGCATTGTCTGTAGGGGGCCCTGGCGCATGAATCTGTGCAGCGGGAACGACCTCGGACCACCAGGGGCCGAGAAAACCACAGTCGCATGGGGCCGGACACTCAGGGTCAGTGTAAAATCCAATATATATCTGGTGATATCTCTGGTGCTATTACAGATAGCGCAATAAATCAAAGTGCATTGTCTGTAGGAGGCCCTGGCGCATGAATCTGTGCAGCGGGAACGTCCTCGGACCACCAGGGGCCGAGAAAACCACAGTCTCATGGGGCCGGACACTCAGGGTCAGGGGAAAATCCAATATATATCTGGTGATATCTCGTGTGCTATTAGAGATAGCGCAATAAACCAAAGTGCATTGCCTGTAGGCGGCCCTGCCGGATGAATCTGTGCAGCAGGAACGCCCTCGGACCACCAGGGGCCGAGAAAACCACCGTCCCGAGGGGCCGGACACTTAGGGTCAGTGAAAAATCCAATATATATCTGGTGATATCTCGGGTGCTATTACAGATAGCGCAATAAATCAAAGTGAATTATCTGCAGGAGGCCCTGGCGCATGAATCTGTGCAACGGGAACGACCTCGGACCACCAGGGGCCGAAAAAACCACCGTCTCATGGGGCCGGACACTCAGGGTCAGGGAAAAATCCAATATATATCTGGTGATATCTCGGGTACTATTAGAGATAGCGCAGTAAACCAAAGTGAATTATCTGCAGGAGGCACTGGCGCATGAATCTGTGCCGCGGGAACGTCCTCGGACCTCCAGGGGCCGAGACAACCACCGTCTTATGGGGCCGGACACTCAGGGTCAGGGTAAAATCCAATATATATCTGGTGATATCTCTGGTGCTATTACAGATAGCGCAATAAATCAAAGTGCATTGTCTGTAGGAGGCCCTGGCGCATGAATCTGTGCAGCGGGAACGACCTCGGACCACCAGGGGCCGAGAAAACCACCGTCGCATGGAGCGGGCCACTCAGGGTCAGGGGAAAATCCAATATATATCTGGTGATATCTCGAGAGCTATTAGAGATAGCGCAATAAATCAAAGTGCATTGTCTGTAGGAGGCCCTGGCGCATGAATCTGAGCAGCGGGAACGACCTCGGACCACCAGGGGCCGAGAAAACCACCGTCTCATGGGGCCGGACACTCAGGGTCAGGGAAAAATGCAATATATATCTGGTGATATGTCGGGTGCTATTACACATAGCGCAATAAATCAAAGTGCATTGTCTGGAGGAGGCCCTGGCGCATAAATGTGGCCAGCGGGAACGACCTCGGACCACCAGGAGCCGAGAAAACCTCCGTCTCATGGGGCCGGAAACTCAGGGTCAGGGGAAAATCCAATATTTATCTGGTGATATCTCGGGTGCTATTACAGATAGCGCAATAAATCAAAGTGCATTGTCTGTAGGAGGCTCTGGCGCACGAATCTGTGCAGCGGGAACGACCTCGGACCACCAGGGGCCGAGAAAACCACCGTCTCATGGGGTCGGACACTCAGGGACAGTGAAAAATCCAATATATATCTGGTGATATCTCGGGTGCTATTACAGATAGCTCAATAAATCAAAGTGCATTGTCTGTAGGAGGCCCTGGCGCATGAATCTGTGCAGCGGGAACGACCTCGGACCACCAGGGTCCGAGAAAATCACAGTCTCATGGGGCCGGACACTCAGGGTCAGGGGAAAATCCAATATATATCTGGTGATATCTCGGGTGCTATTAGAGATAGCGCAATAAACCAAAGTGAATTATCTGCAGGGGGCCCTGGCGCATGAATCTGTGCAACGGGAACGACCTCGGACCACCAGGGGCCGAGAAAACCACAGTCTCATGGGGCCGGACACTCAGGGTCAGGGAAAAATGCAATATATATCTGGTGATATGTCGGGTGCTATTACAGATAACGCAATAAATCAAAGTGCATTGTCTGGAGGAGGCCCTGGCGCATGAATCTGGGCAGCGGGAACGACCTCGGACCACCAGGGGCCGAGAAAACCACCGTCTCATGGGGCCGGACACTCAGGGTCAGGGGAAAATCCAATACATATCTGGTGATATCTCGGGTGCTATTAGATACAGCGCAATAAACCAAAGTGAATTATCAGCAGGAGGCCCGGGCGCATGAATCTGGGCAGCGGGAACGACCTAGGACCACCAGGGGCCGAGAAAACCACAGTCTAATGGGGCCGGACACTCAGGGTCAGGGTAAAATCCAATATATATCTGGTGATATCTCTGGTGCTATTACAGATAGCGCAATAAATCAAAGTGCATTGTCTGCAGGAGGCCCTGGCGCATGAATCTGTGCAGCGGGAACGTCCTCGGACCACCAGGGGCCGAGAAAACCACAGTCTCATGGGGCCGGACACTCAGGGACAGGGGAAAATCCAATATATATCTGGTGATATCTCGTGTGCTATTAGAGATAGCGCAATAAACCAAAGTGCATTGCCTGTAGGCGGCCCTGCCGGATGAATCTGTGCAGCAGGAACGCCCTCGGACCACCAGGGGCCGAGAAAACCACCGTCCCGAGGGGCCGGACACTTAGGGTCAGTGAAAAATCCAATATATATCTGGTGATACCTCGGGTGCTATTACAGATAGCGCAATAAATCAAAGTGAATTATCTGCAGGAGGCCCTGGCGCATGAATCTGTGCAACGGGAACGACCTCGGACCACCAGGGGCCGAAAAAACCACCGTCTCATGGGGCCGGACACTCAGGGTCAGGGAAAAATCCAATATATATCTGGTGATATATCGGGTACTATTAGAGATAGCGCAATAAACCAAAGTGAATTATCTGCAGGAGGCCCAGGCGCATGAAGCTGTGCAGCGGGAACGACCTCGGACCACCAGGGGCCGAGACAACCACCGTCTCATGGGGCCGGACACTGAGGATCAGGGTAAAATCCAATATATATCTGGTGATATCTCGGGTGCTATTACATATAGCGCAATATATCAAAGTGCATTGTCTGTAGGAGGCCCTGCCGCATGAATCTGTGCAACGTGAACGACTTCGGACCACCAGGGGCCGAGAAAACCACAGTCTCATGGGGCCGGACACTCAGGGTCAGGGGAAAATCCAATATATATCTGGTGATATCTCGGGTGCTATTACAGATAGGGCAATAAATCAAAGTGCATTGTCTGTAGGAGGCCCTGGCACATGAATCTGTGCAGCGGGAACGACCTCGGACCACCAGGGGCCGAGACAACCACCGTCTCATGGGGCCTGACACTCAGGGTCAGGGAAAAATCCAATATATATCTGGTAATATCCCGGGTGCTATTACAGATAGCGCAACAAATCAATGTGCATTGTCTGTAGGAGGCCTTGGCGCATGAATCTGTGCAGCGGGAACGACCTCGGACCACCAGGGGCCGAGAAAACCACCGTCTCATGGGGTCGGACACTCAGGGACAGTGAAAAATCCAATATATATCTGGTGATATCTCGGGTGCTATTACAGATAGCTCAATAAATCAAAGTGCATTGTCTGTAGGAGGCCCTGGCGCATGAATCTGTGCAGCGGGAACGACCTCGGACCACCAGGGTCCGAGAAAATCACAGTCTCATGGGGCCGGACACTCAGGGTCAGGGGAAAATCCAATATATATCTGGTGATATCTCGGGTGCTATTAGAGATAGCGCAATAAAACAAAGTGAATTATCTGCAGGAGGCCCTGGCGCATGAATGTGTGCAGCGGCAACGACCTCGGACCTCCAGGGGCCGAGACAACCGCAGTCTCATGGGGCCGGACACTCAGGGTCAGGGTAAAATCCAATATATATCTGGTGATATCTCTGGTGCTATTACAGATAGCGCAATAAATCAAAGTGCATTGTCTGTAGGGGGCCCTGGCGCATGAATCTGTGCAGCGGGAACGACCTCGGACCACCAGGGGCCGAGAAAACCACAGTCGCATGGGGCCGGACACTCAGGGTCAGGGTAAAATCCAATATATATCTGGTGATATCTCTGGTGCTATTACAGATAGCGCAATAAATCAAAGTGCACTGTCTGCAGGAGGCCCTGGCGCATGAATCTGTGCAGCGGGAACGTCCTCGGACCACCAGGGTCCGAGAAAACCACAGTCTCATGGGGCCGGACACTCAGGGTCAGGGGAAAATCCAATATATATCTGGTGATATCTCGTGTGCTATTAGAGATAGCGCAATAAACCAAAGTGCATTGCCTGTAGGCGGCCCTGCCGGATGAATCTGTGCAGCAGGAACGCCCTCGGACCACCAGGGGCCGAGAAAACCACCGTCCCGAGGGGCCGGACACTTAGGGTCAGTGAAAAATCCAATATATATCTGGTGATATCTCGGGTGCTATTACAGATAACGCAATAAATCAAAGTGAATTATCTGCAGGGGGCCCTGGCGCATGAATCTGTGCAACGGGAACGACCTCGGACCACCAGGGGCCGAGAAAACCACAGTCTCATGGGGCCGGACACTCAGGGTCAGGGAAAAATGCAATATATATCTGGTGATATGTCGGGTTCTATTACAGATAACGCAATAAATCAAAGTGCATTGTCTGGAGGAGGCCCTGGCGCATGAATCTGGGCAGCGGGAAAGACCTCGGACCACCAGGGGCCGAGAAAACCACAGTCTCATGGGGCCGGACACTCAGGGTCAGGGGAAAATCCAAGACATATCTGGTGATATCTCGGGTGCTATTAGATACAGCGCAATAAACCAGAGTGAATTATCAGCAGGAGGCCCTGGCGCATGAATCTGGGCAGCGGGAACGACCTAGGACCACCAGGGGCCGAGAAAACCACAGTCTAATGGGGCCGGACACTCAGGGTCAGGGTAAAATCCAATATATATCTGGTGATATCTCTGGTACTATTAGAGATAGCGCGGTAAACCAAAGTGAATTATCTGCAGGGGGCCCTGGCGCATGAATCTGTGCAGCGGGAACGACCTCGGACCACCAGGGGCCGAGTAAACCACCGTCTCATGGGGCCGGGCACTCAGGGTCAGTGGAAAATCCAATATATATATGGTGATATCTCGGGTGCTATTACAGATAGCGCAATAAATCAAAGTGCATTGTCTGTAGGAGGCCCTGGCGCATGAATCTGTACAGCGGGAACGACCTCGGACCACCAGGGGCCGAGAAAACCACCGTCTCATGGGGCCGGACACTCAGGGTCAGGGAAAAATCCAATATATATCTGGTGATATCTCGGGTGCTATTAGAGATAGCGCAATAAACCAAAGTGAGTTATCTGCAGGAGGCCCTGGCGCCTGAATCTGTGCAGCAGGCACGACCTCGGACCACCAGGGGCCGAAAAAACCACAGTCTCATGGGGCCGGACACTCAGGGTCAGGGGAAAATCCAATATATATCTGGTGATATCTCGGGTGCTATTAGAGATAGCGCAATAAACCAAAGTGAGTTATCTGCAGGAGGCCCTGGCGCATGAATGTGTGCAGCGGGAACGACCTCGGACCACCAGGGGCCGAGAAAACCACAGTCTCATGGGGCCGGACACTCAGGGTCAGGGGAAAATCCAATATATATCTGGTGATATCTCGGGTGCTATTAGAGATAGCGCAATAAACCAAAGTGAGTTATCTGCAGGAGGCCCTGGCGCATGAATGTGTGCAGCGGGAACGACCTCGGACCACCAGGGGCCGAGAAAACCGCAGTCTCATGGGGCCGGACACTCAGGGTCAGGGAAAAATCCAATATATATCTGGTGATATCTCGGGTGCTATTAGAGATAGCGCAATAAACCAAAGTACATTATCTGCAGGTGGCCGCGGTGTATGAATCTCTGCAGCGGGAAAGACCTCGGACCACCAGGGGCCGAGAAAACCACAGTCGCATGGGGCCGGACACTCAGGGTCAGGGTAAAATCCAATATATATCTGGTGATATCTCTGGTGCTATTACAGATAGCGCAATAAATCAAAGTGCATTGTCTGTAGGAGGCCCTGGCGCATGAATCTGTGCAGCGGGTACGTCCTCGGACCACCAGGGGCCGAGAAAACCACAGTCTCATGGGGCCGGACACTCAGGGTCAGGGGAAAATCCAATATATATCTGGTGATATCTCGTGTGCTATTAGAGATAGCGCAATAAACCAAAGTGCATTGCCTGTAGGCGGCCCTGCCGGATGAATCTGTGCAGCAGGAACGCCCTCGGACCACCAGGGGCCGAGAAAACCACCGTCCCGAGGGGCCGGACACTTAGGGTCAGTGAAAAATCCAATATATATCTGGTGATATCTCGGGTGCTATTACAGATAGCGCAATAAATCAAAGTGAATTATCTGCAGGAGGCCCTGGCGCATGAATCTGTGCAACGGGAACGACCTCGGACCACCAGGGGCCGAAAAAACCACCGTCTCATGGGGCCGGACACTCAGGGTCAGGGAAAAATCCAATATATATCTGGTGATATCTCGGGTACTATTAGAGATAGAGCAGTAAACCAAAGTGAATTATCTGCAGGAGGCCCTGGCGCATGAATCTGTGCAACGGGAACGACCTCGGACCACCAGGGGCCGAAAAAACCACCGTCTCATGGGGCCGGACACTCAGGGTCAGGGAAAAATCCAATATATATCTGGTGATATCTCGGGTACTATTAGAGATAGCGCAGTAAACCAAAGTGAATTATCTGCAGGAGGCACTGGCGCATGAATCTGTGCAGCGGGAACGTCCTCGGACCTCCAGGGGCCGAGACAACCACCGTCTTATGGGGCCGGACACTCAGGGTCAGGGTAAAATCCAATATATATCTGGTGATATCTCTGGTGCTATTACAGATAGCGCAATAAATCAAAGTGCATTGTCTGTAGGAGGCCCTGGCGCATGAATCTGTGCAGCGGGAACGACCTCGGACCACCAGGGGCCGAGAAAACCACAGTCGCATGGGGCCGGACACTCAGGGTCAGGGTAAAATCCAATATATATCTGGTGATATCTCTGGTGCTATTACAGATAGCGCAATAAATCAATGTGCATTGTCTGTAGGAGGCCCTGGCGCATGAATCTGTGCAGCGGGAACGACCTCGGACCACCAGGGGCCGAGAAATCCACAGTCGCATGGGGCCGGACACTCAGGGTCAGGGGAAAATCCAATATATATCTGGTGATATCTCGGGTGCTATTACAGATAGCGCAATAAATCAAAGTGCATTGTCTGTAGGAGGCCCTGGCGCACGAATCTGTGCAGCGGGAACGACCTCGGACCACCAGGGGCCGACAAAACCACCGTCCCGAGGGGCCGGACACTCAGGGTCTTGGAAAAATCCAATATATATCTGGCGATATCTTGAGTGCTATTAGAGATAGCGCAATAAACCAAAGTGAATTATCTGCAGGAGGCCCTGGCGCATGAATATGTGCAGCGGGAACGACCTCGGACCACCAGGGGCCGAGAAATCCACCGTCTCATGGGGCCGGACACTCAGGGTCAGGGGAAAATCCAATATATATCTGGTGATATCTCGGGTGCTATTAGAGATAGCGCAATAAACCAAAGTGGATTATCTTCAGGAGGCCCTGGCGCATGCATCTGTGCAGAGGGAACGACCTCGGACCACCAGGGGCCAAGAGAACCACCGTCTCATGGGGCCGGACACTCTGGGTCAGGGAAAAATCCAATATATATCTGGTGATATCTCGGGTGCTATTAGAGATAGCGCAATAAATCAAAGTGCATTGTCTGTAGGAGGCCCTGGCGCATGAATCTGGCCAGCGGGAACGACCTCGGACCACCAGGGGCCGAGAAAACCACCGTCTCATGGGGCCGGACACTCAGGGTCTGGGAAAAATCAAATATATATCTGGTGATATCTCGGGTGCTATTACAGATAGCGCAATAAATCAAAGTGCATTGTCTGTAGGAGGCCCTGGCGCATGAATCTGTGCAGCGGGATCGACCTCGGACCACGAGGGACCGAGAAAACCACCGTCTCATGGGGCCGGACACTCAGGGTCAGGGGAAAATCCAATATATATCTAGTGATATCTCGGGTGCTATTAGAGATAGCGCAATAAATCAAAGTGCATTGTCTGTAGGAGGCCCTGGCGCATGAATCTGTGCAGCTCGAACGACCTCGGACCACCAGGGGCCGAGAAAACCACCGTCTCATGGGGCCGGACACTCAGGGACAGGGAATAATCCAATATATATCTGGTGATATCTCGGGTGCTATTACAGATAGCGCAATAAATCAAAGTGCATTGTCTGTAGGAGGCCCTGGCGCATGAATCTGTACAGCGGGAACGACCTCGGACCACCAGGGGCCGAGAAAACCACCGTCTCATGGGGCCGGACACTCAGGGTCAGGGAAAAATCCAATATATATCTGGTGATATCTCGGGTGCTATTAGAGATAGCGCAATAAACCAAAGTGAGTTATCTGCAGGAGGCCCTGGCGCCTGAATCTGTGCAGCAGGCACGACCTCGGACCACCAGGGGCCGAAAAAACCACAGTCTCATGGGGCCGGACACTCAGGGTCAGGGGAAAATCCAATATATATCTGGTGATATCTCGGGTGCTATTAGAGATAGCGCAATAAACCAAAGTGAGTTATCTGCAGGAGGCCCTGGCGCATGAATGTGTGCAGCGGGAACGACCTCGGACCACCAGGGGCCGAGAAAACCACAGTCTCATGGGGCCGGACACTCAGGGTCAGGGGAAAATCCAATATATATCTGGTGATATCTCGGGTGCTATTAGAGATAGCGCAATAAACCAAAGTGAGTTATCTGCAGGAGGCCCTGGCGCATGAATGTGTGCAGCGGGAACGACCTCGGACCACCAGGGGCCGAGAAAACCGCAGTCTCATGGGGCCGGACACTCAGGGTCAGGGAAAAATCCAATATATATCTGGTGATATCTCGGGTGCTATTAGAGATAGCGCAATAAACCAAAGTACATTATCTGCAGGTGGCCGCGGTGTATGAATCTCTGCAGCGGGAAAGACCTCGGACCACCAGGGGCCGAGAAAACCACAGTCGCATGGGGCCGGACACTCAGGGTCAGGGTAAAATCCAATATATATCTGGTGATATCTCTGGTGCTATTACAGATAGCGCAATAAATCAAAGTGCATTGTCTGTAGGAGGCCCTGGCGCATGAATCTGTGCAGCGGGTACGTCCTCGGACCACCAGGGGCCGAGAAAACCACAGTCTCATGGGGCCGGACACTCAGGGTCAGGGGAAAATCCAATATATATCTGGTGATATCTCGTGTGCTATTAGAGATAGCGCAATAAACCAAAGTGCATTGCCTGTAGGCGGCCCTGCCGGATGAATCTGTGCAGCAGGAACGCCCTCGGACCACCAGGGGCCGAGAAAACCACCGTCCCGAGGGGCCGGACACTTAGGGTCAGTGAAAAATCCAATATATATCTGGTGATATCTCGGGTGCTATTACAGATAGCGCAATAAATCAAAGTGAATTATCTGCAGGAGGCCCTGGCGCATGAATCTGTGCAACGGGAACGACCTCGGACCACCAGGGGCCGAAAAAACCACCGTCTCATGGGGCCGGACACTCAGGGTCAGGGAAAAATCCAATATATATCTGGTGATATCTCGGGTACTATTAGAGATAGAGCAGTAAACCAAAGTGAATTATCTGCAGGAGGCCCTGGCGCATGAATCTGTGCAACGGGAACGACCTCGGACCACCAGGGGCCGAAAAAACCACCGTCTCATGGGGCCGGACACTCAGGGTCAGGGAAAAATCCAATATATATCTGGTGATATCTCGGGTACTATTAGAGATAGCGCAGTAAACCAAAGTGAATTATCTGCAGGAGGCACTGGCGCATGAATCTGTGCAGCGGGAACGTCCTCGGACCTCCAGGGGCCGAGACAACCACCGTCTTATGGGGCCGGACACTCAGGGTCAGGGTAAAATCCAATATATATCTGGTGATATCTCTGGTGCTATTACAGATAGCGCAATAAATCAAAGTGCATTGTCTGTAGGAGGCCCTGGCGCATGAATCTGTGCAGCGGGAACGACCTCGGACCACCAGGGGCCGAGAAAACCACAGTCGCATGGGGCCGGACACTCAGGGTCAGGGTAAAATCCAATATATATCTGGTGATATCTCTGGTGCTATTACAGATAGCGCAATAAATCAATGTGCATTGTCTGTAGGAGGCCCTGGCGCATGAATCTGTGCAGCGGGAACGACCTCGGACCACCAGGGGCCGAGAAATCCACAGTCGCATGGGGCCGGACACTCAGGGTCAGGGGAAAATCCAATATATATCTGGTGATATCTCGGGTGCTATTACAGATAGCGCAATAAATCAAAGTGCATTGTCTGTAGGAGGCCCTGGCGCACGAATCTGTGCAGCGGGAACGACCTCGGACCACCAGGGGCCGACAAAACCACCGTCCCGAGGGGCCGGACACTCAGGGTCTTGGAAAAATCCAATATATATCTGGCGATATCTTGAGTGCTATTAGAGATAGCGCAATAAACCAAAGTGAATTATCTGCAGGAGGCCCTGGCGCATGAATATGTGCAGCGGGAACGACCTCGGACCACCAGGGGCCGAGAAATCCACCGTCTCATGGGGCCGGACACTCAGGGTCAGGGGAAAATCCAATATATATCTGGTGATATCTCGGGTGCTATTAGAGATAGCGCAATAAACCAAAGTGGATTATCTTCAGGAGGCCCTGGCGCATGCATCTGTGCAGAGGGAACGACCTCGGACCACCAGGGGCCAAGAGAACCACCGTCTCATGGGGCCGGACACTCTGGGTCAGGGAAAAATCCAATATATATCTGGTGATATCTCGGGTGCTATTAGAGATAGCGCAATAAATCAAAGTGCATTGTCTGTAGGAGGCCCTGGCGCATGAATCTGGCCAGCGGGAACGACCTCGGACCACCAGGGGCCGAGAAAACCACCGTCTCATGGGGCCGGACACTCAGGGTCTGGGAAAAATCAAATATATATCTGGTGATATCTCGGGTGCTATTACAGATAGCGCAATAAATCAAAGTGCATTGTCTGTAGGAGGCCCTGGCGCATGAATCTGTGCAGCGGGATCGACCTCGGACCACGAGGGACCGAGAAAACCACCGTCTCATGGGGCCGGACACTCAGGGTCAGGGGAAAATCCAATATATATCTAGTGATATCTCGGGTGCTATTAGAGATAGCGCAATAAATCAAAGTGCATTGTCTGTAGGAGGCCCTGGCGCATGAATCTGTGCAGCTCGAACGACCTCGGACCACCAGGGGCCGAGAAAACCACCGTCTCATGGGGCCGGACACTCAGGGACAGGGAATAATCCAATATATATCTGGTGATATCTCGGGTGCTATTAGAGATAGCGCAATAAACCAAAGTGAATTATCTGCAGGAGGCCCTGGCGCATGCATCTGTGCAGCGGGAGCGACCTCGGACCACCAGGCGCCGAGAAAACCACCGTCTCATGGGGCCGGACACTCAGGGTCAGGGGAAAATCCAATATATATCTGGTGATATCTCGGGTGCTATTAGAGATAGCGCAATAAACCAAAGTGGATTATCTTCAGGAGGCCCTGGCGCATGCATCTGTGCAGAGGGAACGACCTCGGGGACCACCAGGGGCCAAGAGAACCACCGTCTCATGGGGCCGGACACTCTGGGTCAGGGAAAAATCCAATATATATCTGGTGATATCTCGGGTGCTATTAGAGATAGCGCAATAAATCAAAGTGCATTGTCTGTAGGAGGCCCTGGCGCATGAATCTGGCCAGCGGGAACGACCTCGGACCACCAGGGGCCGAGAAAACCACCGTCTCATGGGGCCGGACACTCAGGGTCTGGGAAAAATCAAATATATATCTGGTGATATCTCGGGTGCTATTACAGATAGCGCAATAAATCAAAGTGCATTGTCTGTAGGAGGCCCTGGCGCATGAATCTGTGCAGCGGGATCGACCTCGGACCACGAGGGACCGAGAAAACCACCGTCTCATGGGGCCGGACACTCAGGGTCAGGGGAAAATCCAATATATATCTAGTGATATCTCGGGTGCTATTAGAGATAGCGCAATAAATCAAAGTGCATTGTCTGTAGGAGGCCCTGGCGCATGAATCTGGCCAGCGGGAATGACCTTGGAACACGAGGGGCCGAGAAAACCACAGTCTCATGGGGCCGGACTCACAGGGTCAGGGAAAAATGCAATATATATCTGGTGATATCTCGGGTGCCATTAGAGATAGCGCAATAAATCAAAGTGCGTTGTCTGTAGAATGCCCTGGCGCATGAATCTGGCCAGCGGGAACGACCTCGGACCACCAGGGGCCGAGAAAACCACCGTCTCATGGGGCCGGACACTCAGGGTCAGGGAAAAATCCAATATATATCTGGTGATATCTCAGGTGCGATTACAGATAGCGCAACAAATCAAAGTGCATTGTCTGTAGGAGGCCCTGGCGCATGAATCTGGACAGCGGGAACGACCTCGGACCACCAGGGGCCGAGGAAACCACCGTCTCATGGGGCCGGACACTCAGGGTCAGGGAAAAATCCAATATATATCTGGTGATATCTCGGGTACTATTACAGATAGCACAATAAATCAAAGTGCATTGTCTGTAGGAGGCCCTGGCGCATGAATCTGTGCAGCTCGGACGACCTCGGAACACCATGGGCCGAGAAATCCACAGTCGCATGGGGCCGGACACTCAGGGTCAGGGTAAAATCCAATATGTATCTGGTGATATGTCTGGTGCTATTACAGATAGCGCAATAAACCAAAGTGCATTGCCTGTAGGCGGCCCTGCCGGATGAATCTGTGCAGCAGGAACGCCCTCGGACCACCAGGGGCCGAGAAAACCACCGTCCCGAGGGGCCGGACACTTAGGGTCAGTGAAAAATCCAATATATATCTGGTGATATCTCGGGTGCTATTACAGATAGCGCAATAAATCAAAGTGAATTATCTGCAGGAGGCCCTGGCGCATGAATCTGTGCAACGGGAACGACCTCGGACCACCAGGGGCCGAAAAAACCACCGTCTCATGGGGCCGGACACTCAGGGTCAGGGAAAAATCCAATATATATCTGGTGATATCTCGGGTACTATTAGAGATAGCGCAGTAAACCAAAGTGAATTATCTGCAGGAGGCACTGGCGCATGAATCTGTGCAGCGGGAACGTCCTCGGACCTCCAGGGGCCGTGACAACCACCGTCTTATGGGGCCGGACACTCAGGGTCAGGGTAAAATCCAATATATATCTGGTGATATCTCTGGTGCTATTACAGATAGCGCAATAAATCAAAGTGCATTGTCTGTAGGAGGCCCTGGCGCATGAATCTGTGCAGCGGGAACGACCTCGGACCACCAGGGGCCGAGAAAACCACAGTCGCATGGGGCCGGACACTCAGGGTCAGGGTAAAATCCAATATATATCTGGTGATATCTCTGGTGCTATTACAGATAGCGCAATAAATCAATGTGCATTGTCTGTAGGAGGCCCTGGCGCATGAATCTGTGCAGCGGGAACGACCTCAGACCACCAGGGGCCGAGAAATCCACAGTCGCATGGGGCCGGACACTCAGGGTCAGGGGAAAATCCAATATATATCTGGTGATATCTCGGGTGCTATTACAGATAGCGCAATAAATCAAAGTGCATTGTCTGTAGGAGGCCCTGGCGCACGAATCTGTGCAGTGGGAACGACCTCGGACCACCAGGGGCCGACAAAACCACCGTCCCGAGGGGCCGGACACTCAGGGTCTTGGAAAAATCCAATATATATCTGGCGATATCTTGAGTGCTATTAGAGATAGCGCAATAAACCAAAGTGAATTATCTGCAGGAGGCCCTGGCGCATGAATCTGTGCAGCGGGAACGACCTCGGACCACCAGGGGCCGAGAAAACCACCGTCCCGAGGCGCCGGACACTTAGGGTCAGTGAAAAATCCAATATATATCTGGTGATATCTCGGGTGCTATTTCAGATAGCGCAATAAATCAAAGTGCATTGTTTGTAGGAGGCCCTGGCGCCTGAATCTGTGCAGTGGGAACGACCTCGGACAACCAGGGGACGTGAAAACCACAGTCTCATGGGGTCGGACACTCAGGGTCAGGGGAAAATCCAATATATATCTGGTTATATCTCGGGTGCTATTAGAGATAGCGCAATAAATCAAAGTGCATTGTCTGTAGGAGGCCCTGGCGCATGAATCTGGCCAGCGGGAACGACCTCGGACCACCAAGGGCATAGAAAACCACCGTCTCATGGGGCCGGACACTCAGGGTCAGGGAAAAATCCAGTATATATCTGGTGATATCTCGGGTGCTATTACAGATAGCGCAATAAATCAAAGTGCATTGTCTGTAGGAGGCCCTGGCGCATGAATCTGTGCAGCTCGAACGACCTCGGACCACCAGGGCCCGAGAAAACCACCGTCTCATGGGGCCGGACACTCAGGGACAGGGAATAATCCAATATATATCTGGTGATATCTCGGGTGCTATTAGAGATAGCGCAATAAACCAAAGTGAATTATCTGCAGGAGGCCCTGGCGCATGCATCTGTGCAGCGGGAGCGACCTCGGACCACCAGGGGCCAAGAGAACCACCGTCTCATGGGGCCGGACACTCAGGGTCAGGGAAAAATCCAATATATATCTGGTGATATCTCGGGTGCTATTAGAGATAGCGCAATAAATCATAGTGCATTGTCTGTAGGAGGCCCTGGCGCATGAATCTGGCCAGCGGGATCGACCTCGGACCACGAGGGACCGAGAAAACCACCGTCTCATGGGGCCGGACACTCAGGGTCTCGGAAAAATCAAATATATATCTGGTGATATCTCGGGTGCTATTACAGATAGCGCAATAAACCAAAGTGCATTGCCTGTAGGCGGCCCTGCCGGATGAATCTGTGCAGCAGGAACGCCCTCGGACCACCAGGGGCCGAGAAAACCACCGTCCCGAGGGGCCGGATACTTAGGGTCAGTGAAAAATCCAATATATATCTGGTGATATCTCGGGTGCTATTAGAGATAGGGCAATAAATCAAAGTGCATTGTCTGTAGGAGGCCCTGGCGCATGAATCTGGCCAGCGGGAATGACCTTGGAACACGAGGGGCCGAGAAAACCACAGTCTCATGGGGCCGGACTCACAGGGTCAGGGAAAAATGCAATATATATCTGGTGATATCTCGGGTGCCATTAGAGATAGCGCAATAAATCAAAGTGCGTTGTCTGTAGAATGCCCTGGCGCATGAATCTGGCCAGCGGGAACGACCTCGGACCACCAGGGGCCGAGAAAACCACCGTCTCATGGGGCCGGACACTCAGGGTCAGGGAAAAATCCAATATATATCTGGTGATATCTCGGGTGCTCTTAGAGATTGCGCAATTAATCAAAGTGCATTGTCTGCAGGAGGCCCTAGCGCATGAATATGTGCAGCGGGAACGACCTCGGACCACCAGGGGCCGAGAAAATCACCGTCTCATGGGGCCGGACTGTCAGGGTTAGGGAGAAATCCAATATATATCTGGTGATATCTCGGGTGCTATTAGAGATAGCGCAATAAATCTAAAGTGCATTGTCTGCCGGAGGCCCTAGCACATGAATCTGTGCAGCGGGAACGACCTCGGACCACCAGGGGCCAAGAACACCACCGTCTCATGGGGCCGGACACTCAGGGACAGGGGAAAATCCAATATATACCTGGTGATATCTCGGGTGCTATTAGAGATAGCGCAATAAACCAAAGTGAATTATCTGCAGGAGGCCCTGGCGCATGAATCTGTGCAGCGGGAACGACCTCGGACCACCACGGGCCGAGAAAACCTCCGTCTCATGGGGCCGGACACTCAGGGTCAGGGAATAATCCAATATATATCTGGTGATATCGCGGGTGCTATTACAGATAGCGCAATAAATCAAAGTGCATTGTCTGCAGGAGGCCCTGGCGCATGAATCTGGCCAGCGGGAACTACCTCGGAGCACCAGGTGCCGAGAAAACCACAGTCTCATGGGGCCGGACACTCAGGGTCAGGGAAAAATCCAATATATATGTGGTGATATCTCGGGTGTTATTACAGATAGCGCAATAAATCAAAGTGCATTGTCTGTAGGTGGCACTGGCGCATGAATCTGTGCAGCTCGGACGACCTCGGAACACCATGGGCCGAGAAAACCACAGTCTCATGGGGCCGGACACTCAGGGTGAGGGAAAAATCCAATATATATCTGGTGATATCTCGGGTGCTTTTAGAGATAGCGCAATAAACCAAATTGAATTGTCTGCAGGAAACCCTGGCGCATGAATCTGTTCAGCGGGATCGTACTCGGACCACGAGGGAACGAGAAAACCATCGACACATGGGGCCGGACACTCAGGGTCGGGGAAAAATCCAATATATATCTGGTGATATCTCGGGTGCTCTTACAGATACCGCACTAAACCAAACTGAATTATCTGCAGGGGGCCCTGGCGCATGAATCTGTGCAGCAGGAACGACCTCGGAACACTAGGGGCCGAGAAAACCACCGTCTCATGGGGCAGGACTGTCAGGGTCGGAGAAAAATCCATTATATATCTGGTGATATCTCGGGTGCTATTAGAGATAGCGCAATAAACCAAAGTGAATTATCTGCAGGAGGCCCTGGCGCATGAATCTGTGCAGCGGGAACGACCTCGGACCACCACGGGCCGAGAAAACCACCGTCTCATGGGGCCGGACACTCAGGGTCAGGGAATAATCCAAAATATATCTGGTGATATCGCGGGTGCTATTACAGATAGCGCAATAAATCAAAGTGCATTGTCTGTAGCAGGCCCTGGCGCATGGATCTGGACAGCGGGAACGACATCGGACCACCAGGGGCCGAGAAAACCACAGTCTCATGGGGCCGGACACTCAGGGTCAGGGGAAAATCCAATATATATCTGGTGATATCTTGGGTGCTATTTGAGATAGCGCTATAAATCAAAGTGCATTGTCTGCAGGAAGCCCTGATGCATGATTCTGTGCAGCGGGAACGACCTCGGACCACCAGGGGCCGAGATTATCACCGTCTCATAGGGCCGGACTGTCAGGGTCGGGGAAAAATCCATTATATATCTGGTGATATCTCGGGTGCTATTAGAGATAGCGCAATAAATCAAAGTGCATTGTCTGTAGGAGGCACTGGCGCATGAATCTGTGCAGCTCGAACGACCTCGGACAACCAGGGGCGAGAAAGCCTCCGTCTCATGCGGCCGGACACTCAGGGTCAGGGGAAAATCCAATATATATCTGGTGATATCGCGGGTGCTATTACAGATAGCGCAATAAATCAAAGTGCATTGTCTGTAGCAGGCCCTGGCGCATGAATCTGGCCAGCGGGAACGACCTCGGACCACCAGGGGCCGAGAAAACCACAGTCTCACGGGGCCGCACACTCAGGGTCAGGGGAAAATCCAATATATATCTGGTGATATCTCGGGTGCTATTTGAGATAGCGCTATAAATCAAAGTGCATTGTCTGCAGGAAGCCCTGATGCATGATTCTGTGCAGCGGGAACGACCTCGGACCACCAGGGGCCGAGATTATCACCGTCTCATGGGGCCGGACTGTCAGGGTCGGGGAAAAATCCATTATATATCTGGTGATATCTCGGGTGCTATTAGAGATAGCGCAATAAATCAAAGTGCATTGTCTGTGGGAGGCACTGGCGCATGAATCTGTGCAGCTCGAACGACCTCGGACAACCAGGGGCCGAGAAAGCCTCCGTCTCATGCGGCCGGGCACTCAGGGTCAGGGGAAAATCCAATATATATCTGGTGATATCGCGGGTGCTATTAGAGATAGCGCAATAAACTAAAGTGAGTTATCTGCAGGAGGCCCTGGCGCATGCATCTGTGCAGCGGGAACGACCACGGACCACCAGGGGCCGAGAAAACCACAGTCACATGGGGCCGGACACACAGGGTCAGGGGAAAATTCAATATATATCTGGTGATATCTCGGGTGCTATTAGAGATAGCGCAATAAATCAAAGTGCATTGTCTGTAGGAGGCCCTGGCGCATGAATCTGGCAAGCGGGAACGCCCTCGGACCACCACGGGCCGAGAAAACCACCGTCTCATGGGGCCGGACTGTCAGGGTCGGGGAAAAATCCATTATATATCTGGTGATATCTCGGGTGCTATTAGAGATAGCGCAATAAATCAAAGTGCATTGTCTGTAGGAGGCACTGGCGTATGAATCTGTGCAGGGGGAACGACCTCGGACTACCAGGGGCCGAGAAAATTACAGATATTCGGAATCCGTCACACAAGGTCATGTAAAAATCCAGCATATATCTGGTGATATCTCGGGTGCTATTACAGATAGCGCAATAAACCAAAGTGAATTGTCTGCAGGAAGCCCTGGCGCATGAATCTGTTCAGCGGGATCGACCTCGGACCACGAGGGACCGAGAAAACCACCGTCTCATGGGGTCGGACTATCAGGGACAGGGGAAAATCCAATATATATCTGGTGATATCTCGGGTGCTATTACAGATAGCGCAATAAATCAAAGTGCATTGTCTGCAGGAGGCCCTAGCGCATGAATATGTGCAGCGGAAACGACCTCGGACCACCAGGGGCCGAGAAAATTACAGATATTCGGAATCCGTCACCCAAGGTCATGCAAAAAACCAGCATATATCTGGTGATGTCTCGGGTGCTATTACAGATAGCGCAATAAATCAAAGTGCATTGTCTCCAGGAAGCCCTGGCGCATGATTCGGTGCAGCGGGAACGACCTCGGACCACCAGGGGCCGAGAAAATCACCGTCGCATGGGGCCGGACTGTCAGGGGCAAGGAAAAATCCAATATATATCTGGTGATATCTCGGGTGCTATTACAGATAGCGCAATAAATCAACGTGCATTGTCTGTAGGAGGCCCTGGCGCGTGAATGTGTGCAGCGGGATCGACCTCGGACCACCAGGGGCCGAGAAAGTCACCGTTTCATGTGGCCGGACTGTCAGGGTCAGGGAAAAATCCTATATATATCTGGTGATATCTCGGGTGCTATTACAGATAGCGCAATAAATCAAATTGCATTGTCTGCAGGAGGCCCTGGCGCATGAATCTGTGCAGCGGGAACGACCTCGGACCAGCAGGGGCCGAGAAAACTACCGTCTCATAAGGCCGGACACTCAGGGTCAGGGAAAAATCCAATATATATCTGGTGATATCTCGGGTGCTATTAGAGATAGCGCAATAAATCAAAGTGAATTATCTGCAGGGGGCTCTGGCGCATGAATCTGTGCAGCGGGATCGACCTCGGACCACCAGGGGCCGAGAAAACCACCGACACATGGGGCCGGACACTCAGGGTCGGGGAAAAATTCAATATATATCTGGTGATATCTCGGGTGCTATTACAGATAGCGCAATAAATCAAAGTGCATTGTCTGTAGCAGGCCCTGGCGCATGAATCTGGCCAGCGGGAACGACCTCGGACCACCAGGGGCCGAGAAAACCACAGTCTCATGGGGCCGGACACTCAGGGTCAGGGGAAAATCCAATATATATCTGGTGATATCTCGGGTGCTATTTGAGATAGCGCTATAAATCAAAGTGCATTGTCTGCAGGAAGCCCTGATGCATGATTCTGTGCAGCGGGAACGACCTCGGACCACCAGGGGCCGATATTATCACCGTCTCATGGGGCCGGACTGTCAGGGTCGGGGAAAAATCCATTATATATCTGGTGATATCTCGGGTGCTATTAGAGATAGCGCAATAAACGAAAGTGAATTATCTGCAGGAGGCCCTGGCGCATGAATCTGTGCAGCGGGAACGACCTCGGACCACCAGGGGCAGAGAAAACTACCGTCTCATGGGGCCGGACACTCAGGGTCAGGGAAAAATCCAATATATATCTGCTGATATCTCGGGTGCTATTACAGACAGCGCAATAAATCAAAGTGCATTGTCTGTAGGAGGCCCTGGCGCATGAATCTGTGCAGCGGAAACGACCTCGGACCACCAGGGGCCGAGAAAACTACAGACCCATGGTGCCGGACACCCAGGGACAGGGAAAAATTCAATATACATCTGGTGATATCTCGGTTGCTATTACAGATAGCGCAATAAATCAATGTGCAATGTTTGTAGGAGGCACTGGCGAATGAATCTGTGCAGCAGGAACGACCTCGGACCACCAGGGGGCGAGAAAATTACAGATATTCGGAATGCGTCACCCAAGGTCATGCAAAAAACCAGCATATATCTGGTGATATCTCGGGTGCTATTACAGATAGCGCGATAAATCAAAGTGCATTGTCTCCCGGAAGCCCTGGCGCATGATTCGGTGCAGGGGGAACGACCTCGGACCACCAGGGGCCGAGAAAATCACCGTCGCATGGGGCCGGACTGTCAGGGGCAGGGAAAAATCCAATATATATCTGGTGATATCTCGGGTGCTATTACAGATAACGCAATAAATCAACGTGCATTGTCTGTAGGAGGCCCTGGCGCATGAATCTGTGCAGCGGGAACGACCTCGAACCACCAGGGGGCGAGAAGACCACCGTCTCATGGGGTCGGGCACTCAGGGTCAGGGAAAAATCCAATATATATCTGGTGATATCTGGGTTGCTATTACAGATAGCGCAATAAACCAACGCGCATTGTCTGTAGGAGGCCATGGCGTATGAATCTGTGCAGCGGGAACGACCTCGGGCCACCAGGGGCCGATAAAACCACCGTCTCATGGGGCCGGGCTCTCATGGTCAGGGAAAAATCCAATATATATCTAGTGATATCTCGGGTGCTATTACAGATAGCGCAATAAACGAAAGTGAATTATCTGCAGGAGGCCCTGGCGCATGAATCTGTGCAGCGGGAACGACCTCGGACCACCAGGGGCCGAGAAAACTACCGTCTCATGGAACCGGACACTCAGAGTCAGGGAAAAATCCAATATATATCTGGTGATATCTCGGGTGCTATTATAGATGGCGCAATAAACCAAAGTGAGTTATCTGTAGGAGGTCCTGGCGCATGAATCTGTGCAGCGGGAACGACCTCGGACCACCAGGGGCCGAGAAAACTACCGTCTCATGGGGCCGGACACTCAGGGTCAGGGGAAAATCCAATATATATCTGGTGATATCTCGGGTGCTATTAGTGATAGCGCAATAAACCAAAGTGAATTATCTGCAGGAGGCCCTGACGCATGAATCTGTGCAACGGGAACTACCTCGGACCACCAGGGACCGAGAAAACCACAGTCACATGGGGCCGAGAACTCAGGGTCAGGCAAAAATCCAATATATATCTGGTGATATCTCGGGTGCTATTAGAGATAGCGCAATAAACCAAAGTGAATTATCTGCAGGAGTCCCTACCGCATGAATCGGTGCAACGGGAACGACCTCGGACCACCAGGGGGCGAGAAAACCACAGTCTCATGGGGCCGGACACTCAGGGTCAGTGAAAAATCCGATATATATCTGGTGATATCTCGGGTGCTATTAGTGATAGCGCAATAAACCAAAGTGAATTGTCTGCAAGAGGCCCTGGTGCACGAATCTGTGCAGCGGGAACGACCTCGGATCACCAGGGGCCGAGAAAACCACCATCTCATGGGGCCGGACACTCAGGTTCAGGGGAAAATCCAATATATATCTGGTGATATCTCGGGTGCTATTAGAGATAGCGAAATAAACCAAAGTGCATTGTCTGCAGGAAGCCCTGGCGCATGATTCTGTGCAGCGGGGACGACCTCGGACCACCAGGGGCCGAAAAAACCACAGTCTCATGGGGCCGGACACTCAAGGTCAGGGGAAAATCCAATATATATCTGGTGATATCTCGGGTGCTATTACAGATAGCGCAATAAATCAAAGTGCATTGTCTGTAGGAGGCCCTGGCGCATGAATCTGTGCAGCGGGAACGACCTCGGACCACCAGGGGCCGAGAAAACTACAGTCACATGGCGCCGAACACTCAGGGTCTGGGGAAAATCCAATATATATCTGGTGATATCTCGGGTCCTATTACAGATAGCGAAATAAATCAAAGTGAATTATCTAAAGGAGGCCCAGGCGCATGAATCTGTGTAGCGGGAACGACCTCGGTCCACCAGGGGCCGAGAAAACCACCGTCTGATGGGGCTGGACACTCAGGGTGAGGGAAATATCCAATATATATCTGGTGATATCTCGGGTGCTATTACAGATAGCGCAATAAATCAAAGTGCATTGTCTGTAGGAGGCCCTGGCGCATGAATCTGTGAAGCGGGAACGACCTGGGACCACCAGGGGCCGTGAAAACCACCGTCTCATGGGGCCGGACACTCTGGGTCTGGGAAAAATCCAATATATATGTGGTGATATCTCGGGTGCTATTACAGATAGCGCAATAAATCAAAGTGCATTGTCTGTAGGAGGCCCTGGCGCATGAATCTGTGCAGCGGGAACGACCTCGGACCACCAGGGGCCGAGAAAACTACAGTCTCATGCGGCCGGACACTCAGGGTCTGGGGAAAATCCAATATATATCTGGTGATATCTCGGGTCCTATTACAGATAGGGAAATAAATCAAAGTGAATTATCTGCAGGAGGCCCTGGCGCCTGAATCTGTGCAGCGGGAACGACCTCGGACCACCAGGGGCCGAGAAAATCACCGTCTCATGGGGCCGGACTCTCATGGTCAGGGAAAAATCCAATATATATCTGGTGATATCTCGGGTGCTATTACAGATAGCGCAATAAACCAAAGTGAATTATCTGCAGGAGGCCCTGGCGCATGAATCTGTGCAACGGGAACGACCTCGGACCACCAGGAGCCGAGAAAACCACAGTCTCATGGGGCCGGACACTCAGGGTCAGGGCAAAATCCAATATATATCTGGTGATATCTCTGGTGCTATTAGAGATAGCGCAATAAACGAAAGTGAATTATCTGCAGGAGGCCCTGGCGCCTGAATCTGTGCAGCGGGAACGACCTCGGACCACCAGGGGCCGAGAAAATCACCGTCTCATGGGGCCGGACTCTCATGGTCAGGGAAAAATCCAATATATATCTGGTGATATCTCGGGTGCTATTACAGATAGCGCAATAAACCAAAGTGAATTATCTGCAGGAGGCCCTGGCGCATGAATCTGTGCAACGGGAACGACCTCGGACCACCAGGAGCCGAGAAAACCACAGTCTCATGGGGCCGGACACTCAGGGTCAGGGCAAAATCCAATATATATCTGGTGATATCTCGGGTGCTATTAGAGATAGCGCAATAAACCAAAGTGAATTATCTGCAGGAGGCCCTGGCGCATGAATCTGTGCAGCGGGAACGACCTCGGTCCACCAGGGGCCGAGAAAACCACCGTCTCATGGGGCTGGACACTCAGGGTGAGGTAAATATCCAATATATATCTGGTGATATCTCGGGTGCTATTACAGATAGCGCAATAAATCAAAGTGCATTGTCAGTAGGAGGCCGTGGCGCATGAATCTGGGCAGCGGGAACGACCTCGGACCACCAGGGGCCGAGAAAACCACCGTCTCATGGGGCCGGACACTCAGGGTCAGGGGAAAATCCAATATATATCTGGTGATATTTCGGGTGCTATTAGAGATAGCGCAATAAACGAAAGTGAATTATCTGCAGGAGGCCATGGCGCATGAATCAGTGCAGCGGGAACGACCTCGGACCACCAGGGGCCGAGAAAACCACCGTTTCATGGGGCCGGACACCCAGAGTCAGGGGAAAATCCAATATATATCTGGTGATATCTCGGGTGCTATTAGAGATAGCGCAATAAACCAATGTGAATTATCTGCAGGAGGCCCTGGCGCATGAATCTGGGAAGCGGGAACGACCTCGGACCACCAGGGGCCGAGAAAACCACCGTCTCATGGGGCCGGACACTCAGAGTCAGGGGAAAATCCAATATATATCTGGTGATATCTCTGGTGCTATTAGAGATAGCGCAATAAACGAAAGTGAATTATCTGCAGGAGGCCCTGGCGCATGAATCTGTGCAGCGGGAACGACCTCGGACCACCAGGAGCCGAGAAAACCACCGTCTCATGGGGCCGGACACTCAGGGTCAGGGAAAAATCCAATATATATCTGGTGATATCTCGGGTGCTATTAGAGATAGCGCAATAAACCAAAGTGAGTTATCTGCAGGAGGCCCTGGCGCCTGAATCTGTGCAGCGGGAACGACCTCGGACCACCAGGGTCCGAAAAAACCACAGTCTCATGGGGCCGGACACTCAGGGTCAGGGGAAAATCCAATATATATCTGGTGATATCTCGGGTGCTATTAGAGATAACGCAATAAATCAAAGTGCATTGTCTGTAGGAGGCCCTGGCGCATGAATCTGTGCAGCGGGATCGACCTCGGACCACCAGGGGCCGAGAAAACCACCGTCTCATGGGGCCGGTCACTCAGGGTCTGGGGAAAATCCAATATATATCTGGTGATATCTCGGGTGCTATTATAGATAGCGCAATAAACCAAAGTGAATTATCTGTAGGAGGCCCTGGCGCATGAATCTGTGCAGCGGGAACGACCTCGGACCACCAGGGGCCGAGAAAACCAGCGTCCCGAGGGGCCGGACACTTAGGGTCAGTGAAAAATCCAATATATATCTGGTGATATCTCGGGTGCTATTACAGATAGCGCAATAAATCAAAGTGAATTATCTGCAGGAGGCCCTGGCGCATGAATCTGTGCAACGGGAACGACCTCGGACCACCAGGGGCCGAAAAAACCACAGTCTCATGGGGCCGGACACTCAGGGTCAGGGAAAAATCCAATCTATATCTGGTGATATCTTGGGTGCTGTTAGAGATAGCGCAATAAACCAAAGTGAATTATCTGCAGGAGGCCCTGGCGCATGAATCTGTGCAGCGGGAACGACCTCGGACCCGTAGGGGCCGAGAAAATCACCGTCTCATGGGGCCGGAGTCAGGGTCAGGGAAAAATCCTATATATATCTGGTGATATCTTGGGTGCTATTAGAGATAGCGCAATAAATCAAAGTGCATTGTCTGTAGGAGGCCCTGGCGCATGAATCTGTGCAGCGGGAACGAGCTCGGACCACCAGGGGCCGAGAATACTACAGTCTCATGCGGCCGGACACTCAGGGTCTGGGGAAAATCCAATATATATCTGGTGATATCTCGGGTCCTATTACAGATAGCGAAATAAATCAAAGTGCATTGCCTGCAGGAGGCCCTGGCGCATGAATCAGTGCAGCGGGAACGACCTCGGACCACCAGGGGCCGAGAAAACCACCGTTTCATGGGACCGGACACCCAGAGTCAGGGGAAAATCCAATATATATCTCTTGATATCTCGGGTGCTATTAGAGATAGCGCAATAAACCAATGTGAATTATCTGCAGGAGGCCCTGGCGCATGAATCTCGGAAGCGGGAACGACCTCGGACCACCAGGGGCCGAGAAAACCACCGTCTCATGGGGCCGGACACTCAGAGTCAGGGGAAAATCCAATATATATCTGGTGATATCTCTGGTGCTATTAGAGATAGCGCAATAAACGAAAGTCAATTATCTGCAGGAGGCCCTGGCGCATGAATCTGTGCAGCGGGAACGACCTCGGACCACCAGGAGCCGAGAAAACCACCGTCTCATTGGGCCGGACACTCAGGGTCAGGGAAAAATCCAATATATATCTGGTGATATCTCGGGTGCTATCAGAGATAGCGCAATAAACCAAAGTGAGTTATCTGCAGGAGGCCCTGGCGCCTGAATCTGTGCAGCGGGAACGACCTCGGACCACCAGGGTCCGAAAAAACCACAGTCTCATGGGGCCGGACACTCAGGGTCAGGGCAAAATCCAATATATATCTGGTGATATCTCGGGTGCTATTAGAGATAGCGCAATAAACCAAAGTGAATTATCTGCAGGAGGCCCTGGCGCATGAATCTGTGCAGCGGGAACGACCTCGGTCCACCAGGGGCCGAGAAAACCACCGTCTCATGGGGCTGGACACTCAGGGTGAGGTAAATATCCAATATATATCTGGTGATATCTCGGGTGCTATTACAGATAGCGCAATAAATCAAAGTGCATTGTCAGTAGGAGGCCGTGGCGCATGAATCTGGGCAGCGGGAACGACCTCGGACCACCAGGGGCCGAGAAAACCACCGTCTCATGGGGCCGGACACTCAGGGTCAGGGGAAAATCCAATATATATCTGGTGATATTTCGGGTGCTATTAGAGATAGCGCAATAAACGAAAGTGAATTATCTGCAGGAGGCCATGGCGCATGAATCAGTGCAGCGGGAACGACCTCGGACCACCAGGGGCCGAGAAAACCACCGTTTCATGGGGCCGGACACCCAGAGTCAGGGGAAAATCCAATATATATCTGGTGATATCTCGGGTGCTATTAGAGATAGCGCAATAAACCAATGTGAATTATCTGCAGGAGGCCCTGGCGCATGAATCTGGGAAGCGGGAACGACCTCGGACCACCAGGGGCCGAGAAAACCACCGTCTCATGGGGCCGGACACTCAGAGTCAGGGGAAAATCCAATATATATCTGGTGATATCTCTGGTGCTATTAGAGATAGCGCAATAAACGAAAGTGAATTATCTGCAGGAGGCCCTGGCGCATGAATCTGTGCAGCGGGAACGACCTCGGACCACCAGGAGCCGAGAAAACCACCGTCTCATGGGGCCGGACACTCAGGGTCAGGGAAAAATCCAATATATATCTGGTGATATCTCGGGTGCTATTAGAGATAGCGCAATAAACCAAAGTGAGTTATCTGCAGGAGGCCCTGGCGCCTGAATCTGTGCAGCGGGAACGACCTCGGACCACCAGGGTCCGAAAAAACCACAGTCTCATGGGGCCGGACACTCAGGGTCAGGGGAAAATCCAATATATATCTGGTGATATCTCGGGTGCTATTAGAGATAACGCAATAAATCAAAGTGCATTGTCTGTAGGAGGCCCTGGCGCATGAATCTGTGCAGCGGGATCGACCTCGGACCACCAGGGGCCGAGAAAACCACCGTCTCATGGGGCCGGTCACTCAGGGTCTGGGGAAAATCCAATATATATCTGGTGATATCTCGGGTGCTATTATAGATAGCGCAATAAACCAAAGTGAATTATCTGTAGGAGGCCCTGGCGCATGAATCTGTGCAGCGGGAACGACCTCGGACCACCAGGGGCCGAGAAAACCAGCGTCCCGAGGGGCCGGACACTTAGGGTCAGTGAAAAATCCAATATATATCTGGTGATATCTCGGGTGCTATTACAGATAGCGCAATAAATCAAAGTGAATTATCTGCAGGAGGCCCTGGCGCATGAATCTGTGCAACGGGAACGACCTCGGACCACCAGGGGCCGAAAAAACCACAGTCTCATGGGGCCGGACACTCAGGGTCAGGGAAAAATCCAATCTATATCTGGTGATATCTTGGGTGCTGTTAGAGATAGCGCAATAAACCAAAGTGAATTATCTGCAGGAGGCCCTGGCGCATGAATCTGTGCAGCGGGAACGACCTCGGACCCGTAGGGGCCGAGAAAATCACCGTCTCATGGGGCCGGAGTCAGGGTCAGGGAAAAATCCTATATATATCTGGTGATATCTTGGGTGCTATTAGAGATAGCGCAATAAATCAAAGTGCATTGTCTGTAGGAGGCCCTGGCGCATGAATCTGTGCAGCGGGAACGAGCTCGGACCACCAGGGGCCGAGAATACTACAGTCTCATGCGGCCGGACACTCAGGGTCTGGGGAAAATCCAATATATATCTGGTGATATCTCGGGTCCTATTACAGATAGCGAAATAAATCAAAGTGCATTGCCTGCAGGAGGCCCTGGCGCATGAATCAGTGCAGCGGGAACGACCTCGGACCACCAGGGGCCGAGAAAACCACCGTTTCATGGGACCGGACACCCAGAGTCAGGGGAAAATCCAATATATATCTCTTGATATCTCGGGTGCTATTAGAGATAGCGCAATAAACCAATGTGAATTATCTGCAGGAGGCCCTGGCGCATGAATCTCGGAAGCGGGAACGACCTCGGACCACCAGGGGCCGAGAAAACCACCGTCTCATGGGGCCGGACACTCAGAGTCAGGGGAAAATCCAATATATATCTGGTGATATCTCTGGTGCTATTAGAGATAGCGCAATAAACGAAAGTCAATTATCTGCAGGAGGCCCTGGCGCATGAATCTGTGCAGCGGGAACGACCTCGGACCACCAGGAGCCGAGAAAACCACCGTCTCATTGGGCCGGACACTCAGGGTCAGGGAAAAATCCAATATATATCTGGTGATATCTCGGGTGCTATCAGAGATAGCGCAATAAACCAAAGTGAGTTATCTGCAGGAGGCCCTGGCGCCTGAATCTGTGCAGCGGGAACGACCTCGGACCACCAGGGTCCGAAAAAACCACAGTCTCATGGGGCCGGACACTCAGGGTCAGGGGAAAATCCAATATATATCTGGTGATATCTCGGGTGCTATTAGAGATAGCGCAATAAATCAAAGTGCATTGTCTGTAGGAGGCCCTGGCGCATGAATCTGTGCAGCGGGATCGACCTCGGACCACCAGGGTCCGAGAAAACCACCGTCTCATGGGGCCGGACACTCAGGGTCAGGGGAAAATCCAATATATATCTGGTGATATCTCGGGTGCTATTACAGATAGCGCAATAAATCAAAGTGAATTATCTGCAGGAGGCCCTGGCGCATGAATCTGTGCAACGGGAACGACCTCGGACCACCAGGGGCCGAGAAAACCACCGTCTCATGGGGCCGGACACTCAGGGTCAGGGGAAAATCCAATATATATCTGGTGATATCTCGGGTGCTATTATAGATAGCGCAATAAACCAAAGTGAGTTATCTGCAGGAGGCCCTGGCGCATGAATCTGTGCAGCGGGAACGACCTCGGACACGTAGGGGCCGAGAAAATCACCGTCTCATGGGGCCGGACAGTCAGGGTCAGGGAAAAATCCTATATATATCTGGTGATATCTTGGGTGCTATTAGAGATAGCGCAATAAATCAAAGTGCATTGTCTGTAGGAGGCCCTGGCGCATGAATCTGTGCAGCGGGAACGACCTCGGACCACCAGGGGCCGAGAATACTACAGTCTCATGCGGCCGGACACTCAGGGTCTGGGGAAAATCCAATATATATCTGGTGATATCTCGGGTCCTATTACAGATAGCGAAATAAATCAAAGTGCATTGTCTGTTGGAGGCCCTGGCGCATGAATCTGTGCAGCGGGAACGACCTCGAACCACCAGGGGCCGAGAAAACCACCGTCTCATGGGGCCGGACACTCAGGGTCAGGGGAAAATCCAATATATATCCGGTGATATTTCGGGTGCTATTAGAGATAGCGCAATAAACGAAAGTGAATTATCTGCAGGAGGCCCTGGCGCATGAATCAGTGCAGCGGGAACGACCTCGGACCACCAGGGTCCGAGAAAACCACCGTCTCATGGGGCCGGACACTCAGGGTCAGGGGAAAATACAATATATATCTGGTGATATCACGGGTGCTATTATAGATAGCGCAATAAACCAAAGTGAGTTATCTGTAGGAGGCCCTGGCGCATGAATCTGTGCAGCGGGAACGACCTCGGACCACCAGGGGCCGAGAAAACCAGCGTCCCGAGGGGCCGGACACTTAGGGTCAGTGAAAAATCCAATATATATCTGGTGATATCTCGGGTGCTATTATAGATAGCGCAATAAACCAAAGTGAGTTATCTGCAGGAGGCCCTGGCGCATGAATCTGTGCAGCGGGAACGACCTCGGACCCGTAGGGGCCGAGAAAATCACCGTCTCATGGGGCCGGACACTCAGGGTCAGGGGAAAATCCAATATATATCTGGTGATATCTCGGGTGCTATTATAGATAGCGCAATAAACCAAAGTGAATTATCTGTAGGAGGCCCTGGCGCATGAATCTGTGCAGCGGGAACGACCTCGGACCACCAGGGGCCGAGAAAACCAGCGTCCCGAGGGGCCGGACACTTAGGGTCAGTGAAAAATCCAATATATGTCTGGTGATATCTCGGGTGCTATTACAGATAGCGCAATAAATCGAAGTGAATTATCTGCAGGAGGCCCTGGCGCATGAATCTGTGCAACGGGAACGACCTCGGACCACCAGGGGCCGAAAAAACCACAGTCTCATGGGGCCGGACACTCAGGGTCAGGGAAAAATCCAATCTATATCTGGTGATATCTTGGGTGCTGTTAGAGATAGCGCAATAAACCAAAGTGAATTATCTGCAGGAGGCCCTGGCGCATGAATCTGTGCAGCGGGAACGACCTCGGACCCGTAGGGGCCGAGAAAATCACCGTCTCATGGGGCCGGACAGTCAGGGTCAGGGAAAAATCCTATATATATCTGGTGATATCTCGGGTGCTATCAGAGATAGCGCAATAAACCAAAGTGAGTTATCTGCAGGAGGCCCTGGCGCCTGAATCTGTGCAGCGGGAACGACCTCGGACCACCAGGGTCCGAAAAAACCACAGTCTCATGGGGCCGGACACTCAGGGTCAGGGGAAAATCCAATATATATCTGGTGATATCTCGGGTGCTATTAGAGATAGCGCAATAAATCAAAGTGCATTGTCTGTAGGAGGCCCTGGCGCATGAATCTGTGCAGCGGGATCGACCTCGGACCACCAGGGTCCGAGAAAACCACCGTCTCATGGGGCCGGACACTCAGGGTCAGGGGAAAATCCAATATATATCTGGTGATATCTCGGGTGCTATTATAGATAGAGCAATAAACCAAAGTGAGTTATCTGCAGGAGGCCCTGGCGCATGAATCTGTGCAGCGGGAACGACCTCGGACCCGTAGGGGCCGAGAAAATCACCGTCTCATGGGGCCGGACACTCAGAGTCAGGGGAAAATCCAATATATATCTGGTGATATCTCTGGTGCTATTAGAGATAGCGCAATAAACGAAAGTCAATTATCTGCAGGAGGCCCTGGCGCATGAATCTGTGCAGCGGGAACGACCTCGGACCACCAGGAGCCGAGAAAACCACCGTCTCATTGGGCCGGACACTCAGGGTCAGGGAAAAATCCAATATATATCTGGTGATATCTCGGGTGCTATTAGAGATAGCGCAATAAACCAAAGTGATTTATCTGCAGGAGGCCCTGGCGCCTGAATCTGTGCAGCGGGAACGACCTCGGACCACCAGGGTCCGAAAAAACCACAGTCTCATGGGGCCGGACACTCAGGGTCAGGGGAAAATCCAATATATATCTGGTGATATCTCGGGTGCTATTAGAGATAGCGCAATAAATCATAGTGCATTGTCTGTAGGAGGCCCTGGCGCATGAATCTGTGCAGCGGGAACGACCTCGGACCACCAGGGTCCGAGAAAACCACCGTCTCATGGGGCCGGACACTCAGGGTCAGGGGAAAATCCAATATATATCTGGTGATATCACGGGTGCTATTATAGATAGCGCAATAAACCAAAGTGAGTTATCTGTAGGAGGCCCTGGCGCATGAATCTGTGCAGCGGGAACGACCTCGGACCACCAGGGGCCGAGAAAACCAGCGTCCCGAGGGGCCGGACACTTAGGGTCAGTGAAAAATCCAATATATATCTGGTGATATCTCGGGTGCTATTATAGATAGCGCAATAAACCAAAGTGAGTTATCTGCAGGAGGCCCTGGCGCATGAATCTGTGCAGCGGGAACGACCTCGGACCCGTAGGGGCCGAGAAAATCACCGTCTCATGGGGCCGGACACTCAGGGTCAGGGAAAAATCCTATATATATCTGGTGATATCTTGGGTGCTATTAGAGATAGCGCAATAAATCAAAGTGCATTGTCTGTAGGAGGCCCTGGCGCATGAATCTGTGCAGCGGGAACGACCTCGGACCACCAGGGGCCGAGAATACTACAGTCTCATGCGGCCGGACACTCAGGGTCAGGGGAAAATCCAATATATATCCGGTGATATTTCGGGTGCTATTAGAGATAGCGCAATAAACGAAAGTGAATTATCTGCAGGAGGCCCTGGCGCATGAATCAGTGCAGCGGGAACGACCTCGGACCACCAGGGGCCGAGAAAACCACCGTTTCATGGGGCCGGACACCCAGAGTCAGGGGAAAATCCAATATATATCTGGTGATATCTCGGGTGCTATTAGAGATAGCGCAATAAACCAATGTGAATTATCTGCAGGAGGCCCTGCTGCATGAATCTGGGAAGCGGGAACGACCTCGGACCACCAGGGGCCGAGAACACCACCGTCTCATGGGGCCGGACACTCAGAGTCAGGGGAAAATCCAATATATATCTGGTGATATCTCTGGTGCTATTAGAGATAGCGCAATAAACGAAAGTGAATTATCTGCAGGAGGCCCTGGCGCATGAATCTGTGCAGCGGGAACGACCTCGGACCACCAGGAGCCGAGAAAACCACCGTCTCATTGGGCCGGACACTCAGGGTCAGGGAAAAATCCAATATATATCTGGTGATATCTCGGGTGCTATTAGAGATAGCGCAATAAACCAAAGTGAGTTATCTGCAGGAGGCCCTGGCGCCTGAATCTGTGCAGCGGGAACGACCTCGGACCACCAGGGTCCGAAAAAACCAGAGTCTCATGGGGCCGGACACTCAGGGTCAGGGGAAAATCCAATATATATCTGGTGATATCTCGGGTGCTATTAGAGATAGCGCAATAAATCATAGTGCATTGTCTGTAGGAGGCCCTGGCGCATGAATCTGTGCAGCGGGATCGACCTCGGACCACCAGGGTCCGAGAAAACCACCGTCTCATGGGGCCGGACACTCAGGGTCAGGGGAAAATCCAATATATATCTGGTGATATCTCGGGTGCTATTATAGATAGCGCAATAAACCAAAGTGAGTTATCTGTAGGAGGCCCTGGCGCATGAATCTGTGCAGCGGGAACGACCTCGGACCACCAGGGGCCGAGAAAACCAGCGTCCCGAGGGGCCGGACACTTAGGGTCAGTGAAAAATCCAATATATATCTGGTGATATCTCGGGTGCTATTACAGATAGCGCAATAAATCAAAGTGAATTATCTGCAGGAGGCCCTGGCGCATGAATCTGTGCAACGGGAACGACCTCGGACCACCAGGGGCCGAGAAAACCACAGTCTCATGGGGCCGGACACTCAGGGTCAGGGGAAAATCCAATATATATCTGGTGATATCTCGGGTGCTATTACAGATAGCGCAATAAATCAAAGTGAATTATCTGCAGGAGGCCCTGGCGCATGAATCTGTGCAACGGGAACGACCTCGGACCACCAGGGGCCGAGAAAACCACCGTCTCATGGGGCCGGACACTCAGGGTCAGGGGAAAATCCAATATATATCTGGTGATATCTCGGGTGCTATTATAGATAGCGCAATAAACCAAAGTGAGTTATCTGCAGGAGGCCCTGGCGCATGAATCTGTGCAGCGGGAACGACCTCGGACCACCAGGGGCCGAGAAAACCACAGTCCCATGGGGCCGGACACTCAGGGTGAGGGGAAAATCCAATATATATCTGGTGATATATTGGGTGCTGTTAGAGATAGCGCAATAAATCAAAGTGCATTGTCTGTAGGAGGCCCTGGCGCATGAATCTGGGCAGCGGGAACGACCTCGGACCACCAGGGGCCGAGAAGACCACCGTCTCATGGGGCCGGACACTCAGGGTCAGTGGAAAATCCAATATATATCTGGTGATATCTCGGGTGCTATTAGAGATAGCGCAATAAGCCAAAGGGAATTATCTGCAGGAGGCCCTGGCGCATGCATCTGTGCAGCGGGAACGACCTAGGACCACCAGGGGCCGAGAAAACCACCGTCTCATGGGGCCGGACACTCAGGGTAAGGGAAAAATCCAATATATATCTGGTGATATCTCGGGTCCTATTACAGATAGCGAAATAAATCAAAGTGCATTGTCTGCAGGAGGCCCTGGCGCATGAATCAGTGCAGCGGGAACGACCTCGGACCACCAGGGGCCGAGAAAACCACCGTTTCATGGGGCCGGACACCCAGAGTCAGGGGAAAATCCAATATATATCTGGTGATATCTCGGGTGCTATTAGAGATAGCGCAATAAACCAATGTGAATTATCTGCAGGAGGCCCTGGCGCATGAATCTGGGAAGCGGGAACGACCTCGGACCACCAGGGGCCGAGAAAACCACCGTCTCATGGGGCCGGACACTCAGAGTCAGGGGAAAATCCAATATATATCTGGTGATATCTCTGGTGCTATTAGAGATAGCGCAATAAACGAAAGTCAATTATCTGCAGGAGGCCCTGGCGCATGAATCTGTGCAGCGGGAACGACCTCGGACCACCAGGAGCCGAGAAAACCACCGTCTCATTGGGCTGGACACTCAGGGTCAGGGAAAAATCCAATATATATCTGGTGATATCTCGGGTGCTATTAGAGATAGCGCAATAAACCAAAGTGAGTTATCTGCAGGAGGCCCTGGCGCCTGAATCTGTGCAGCGGGAACGACCTCGGACCACCAGGGTCCGAAAAAACCAGAGTCTCATGGGGCCGGACACTCAGGGTCAGGGGAAAATCCAATATATATCTGGTGATATCTCGGGTGCTATTAGAGATAGCGCAATAAATCATAGTGCATTGTCTGTAGGAGGCCCTGGCGCATGAATCTGTGCAGCGGGATCGACCTCGGACCACCAGGGTCCGAGAAAACCACCGTCTCATGGGGCCGGACACTCAGGGTCAGGGGAAAATCCAATATATATCTGGTGATATCTCGGGTGCTATTATAGATAGCGCAATAAACCAAAGTGAATTATCTGCAGGAGGCCCTGGCGCATGAATCTGTGCAGCGGGAACGACCTCGGACCCGTAGGGGCCGAGAAAATCACCGTCTCATGGGGCCGGACAGTCAGGGTCAGGGAAAAATCCTATATATATCTGGTGATATCTTGGGTGCTGTTAGAGATAGCGCAATAAATCAAAGTGCATTGTCTGTAGGAGGCCCTGGCGCATGAATCTGTGCAGCGGGAACGACCTCGGACCACCAGGGGCCGAGAAAACCACAGTCCCATGGGGCCGGACACTCAGGGTGAGGGGAAAATCCAATATATATCTGGTGATATCTTGGGTGCTGTTAGAGATAGCGCAATAAATCAAAGTGCATTGTCTGTAGGAGGCCCTGGCGCATGAATCTGGGCAGCGGGAACGACCTCGGACCACCAGGGGCCGAGAAGACCACCGTCTCATGGGGCCGGACACTCAGGGTCTGGGGAAAATCCAATATATATCTGGTGATATCTCGGTTCCTATTACAGATAGCGAAATAAATCAAAGTGCATTGTCTGTAGGAGGCCCTGGCGCATGAATCTGTGCAGCGGGAACGACCTCGGACCACCAGGGGCCGAGAAAACCACCGTCTCATGGGGCCAGACATTCAGGGTCAGGGGAAAATCTAATATATATCTGGTGATATCTCGGGTGCTATTAGAGATAGCGCAATAAACCAAAGTGTATTATCTGGAGGAGGCCCTGGCGCATGAATGTGTGCAGCGGGAACGACCTCGGACCACCAGGGGCCGAGAAAATCGCAGTCTCATGGGGCCGGACACTCAGGGTCAGGGAAAAATCCAATACATATCTGGTGATATCTCGGGCGCTATTAGAGATAGCGCAATAAACCAAAGTGAATTATCTGCAGGAGGCCCTGACGCATGAATCTGTGCAGCGGGAACGACCTCGGACCACCAGGGGCCGAGAAAACCACAGTCTCATGGGGCCGGACACTCAGGGTCAGGGGAAAATCCAATATATATATGGTGATATCTCGGGTGCTATTACAGATAGCGCAATAAATCAATCGCATTGTCTGTAGGAGGCCCTGGCGCATGAATCTGTGCAGCGGGAACGACCTCGGACCACCAGGGGCCGAGAAAACCACAGTCTCATGGGGCCGGACACTCAGGGTCAGGGGAAAATCCAATATATATCTGGTGATATCTCGGGTGCTATTAGAGATAGCGCAATAAACCAAAGTGAATTATCTGCAGGAGGCCCTGGTGCATGAATCTCTGCAACGGGAACGACCTCGGACCACCAGGGGCCGAGAAAACCACAGTCTCATGGGGCCGGACACTCAGGGTCAGTGAAAAATCCAATATATATCTGGTGATGTCTTGGGTGCTATTAGAGATAGCGCAATAAACCAAAGTGAATTATCTGCAGGAGGCCCTGGCGCATGAATCTGTGCAGCGGGAACGACCTCGGACCTCCAGGGGCCGAGACATTCACCGTCTCATGCGGCCGGACACTCAGGGTCTGGGGAAAATCCAATATATATCTGGTGATATCTCGGGTCCTATTACAGATAGCGAAATAAATCAAAGTGCATTGTCTGTAGGAGGCCCTGGCGCATGAATCTGTGCAGCGGGAACGACCTCGGACCACCAGGGGCCGAGAAAACCACCGTTCATGGGGCCGGACACTCAGGGTCAGGGGAAAATCCAATATATATCTGGTGATATTTCGGGTGCTATTAGAGATAGCGCAATAAACGATAGTGAATTATCTGCAGGAGGCACTGGCGCATGAATCAGTGCAGCGGGAACGACCTCGGACCACCAGGGGCCGAGAAAACCACCGTTTCATGGGGCCGGACACCCAGAGTCAGGGGAAAATCCAATATATATCTGGTGATATCTCGGGTGCTATTAGAGATAGCGCAATAAATCAAAGTGCATTGACTGTAGGAGGCCCTGGCGCATGAATCTGTGCAGCGGGAACGACCTCGGACCGCCAGGGGCGGAGAAAACCACAGTCACATGGGGCCGGACACTCAGGGTCAGGGGAAAATCCAATATATATCTGGTGATATCTCGGGTGCTATTACAGATGGCGCAAGAAACCAAGTGTTATCTGCAGGAGGCCCTGGCGCCTGAATCTGTGCAGCGGGAACGACCTCGGACCACCAGGGGCCGAAAAAACCACAGTCACATGGGGCCGGACACTCAGGGTCAGGGGAAAATACCATATATATCTGGTGATATCTCGGGTGCTATTAGTGATAGCGCAATAAACCAAAGTGATTTGTCTGCAAGAGGCCCTGGTGCATGAATCTGTGCAGCGGGAACGACCTCGGATCACCAGGGGCCGAGAAAACCACCATCTCATGGGGCCGGACACTCAGGGTCAGGGGAAAATCCAATATATATCTGGTGATATCTCGGGTGCTATTAGTGATAGCGCAATAAACCAAAGTGAATTATCTGCAGGAGGCCCTGACGCATGAATCTGTGCAGCGGGAACGACCTCGGACCACCAGGGGCCGAGAAAACCACAGTCTCATGGGGCCGGACACTCAGGGTCAGGGGAAAATCCAATATATATCTGGTGATATCTCGGGTGCTATTACAGATAGCGCAATAAATCAATCGCATTGTCTGTAGGAGGCCCTGGCGCATGAATCTGTGCAGCGGGAACGACCTCGGACCACCAGGGGCCGAGAAAACCACAGTCTCATGGGGCCGGACACTCAGGGTCAGGGGAAAATCCAATATATATCTGGTGATATCTCGGGTGCTATTAGAGATAGCGCAATAAACCAAAGTGAATTATCTGCAGGAGGCCCCGGCGCATGAATCTCTGCAACGGGAACGACCTCGGACCACCAGGGTCCGAGAAAACCACAGTCTCATGGGGCCAGACACTCAGGGTCAGTGAAAAATCCAATATATATCTGGTGATGTCTTGGGTGCTATTAGAGATAGCGCAATAAACCAAAGTGAATTATCTGCAGGAGGCCCTGGCGCATGAATCTGTGCAGCGGGAACGACCTCGAACCACCAGGGGCCGAGAAAACTACAGTCTCATGCGGCCGGACACTCAGGGTCTGGGGAAAATCCAATATATATCTGGTGATATCTCGGGTCCTATTACAGATAGCGAAATAAATCAAAGTGCATTGTCTGTAGGAGGCCCTGGCGCATGAATCTGTGCAGCGGGAACGACCTCGGACCACCAGGGGCCGAGAAAACCACCGTTCATGGGGCCGGACACTCAGGGTCAGGGGAAAATCCAATATATATCTGGTGATATTTCGGGTGCTATTAGAGATAGCGCAATAAACGAAAGTGAATTATCTGCAGGAGGCACTGGCGCATGAATCAGTGCAGCGGGAACGACCTGGGACCACCAGGGGCCGAGAAAACCACCGTTTCATGGGGCCGGACACCCAGAGTCAGGGGAAATTCCAATATATATCTGGTGATATTTCGGGTGCTATTAGAGATAGCGCAATAAACCAAAGTGCATTGTCTGTAGGAGGCCCTGGCGCATGAATTTGTGCAGCGGGAACGACCTCGAACCACCAGGGGCCGAGAAAACTACAGTCTCATGCGGCCGGACACTCAGGGTCTGCGGAAAATCCAATATATATCTGGTGATATCTCGGGTCCTATTACAGATAGGGAAATAAATCAAAGTGAATTATCTGCAGGAGGCCCTGGCGCATGAATCTGTGCAGCGGGAACGACCTCGGTCCACCAGGGGCCGAGAAAACCACCGTCTCATGGGGCTGGACACTCAGGGTGAGGGAAATATCCAATATATATCTGGTGATATCTCGGGTGCTATTACAGATAGCGCAATAAATCAAAGTGCATTGTCAGTAGGAGGCCCTGGCGCATGAATCTGTGCAGCGGGAACGACCTCAGACCACAAGGGGCCGAGAAAACTACAGTCTCATGCGGCCGGACACTCAGGGTCTGGGGAAAATCCAATATATATCTGGAGATATCTCGGTTCCTATTACAGATAGCGAAATAAATCAAAGTGCATTGTCTGTAGGAGGCCCTGCCGCATGAATCTGTGCAGCGGGAACGACCTCGGACCGCCAGGGGCGGAGAAAACCACAGTCTCATGGGGCCGGACACTCAGGGTCAGGGGAAAATCCAATATATATCTGGTGATATCTCGGGTGCTATTACAGATAGCGCAATAAACCAAAGTGATTTGTCTGCAAGATGCCCTGGTGCATGAATCTGTGCAGCGGGAACGACCTCGGACCACCAGGGGCCGAGAAAACCACCATCTCATGGGGCCGGACACTCAGGGTCAGGGGAAAATCCAATATATATCTGGTGATATCTCGGGTGCTATTAGAGATAGCGCAATAAACGAAAGTGAATTATCTGCAGGAGGCACTGGCGCATGAATCAGTGCAGCGGGAACGACCTCGGACCACCAGGGGCCGAGAAAACCACCGTTTCATGGGGCCGGACACCCAGAGTCAGGGGAAATTCCAATATATATCTGGTGATATCTCGGGTGCTATTAGAGATAGCGCAATAAACCAAAGTGAATTATCTGCAGGAGGCCCTGGCGCATGAATGTGTGCAGCGGGAACGACCTCGGTCCACCAGGGGCCGAGAAAACCACCGTCTCATGGGGCTGGACACTCAGGGTGAGGGAAATATCCAATATATATCTGGTGATATCTCGGGTGCTATTAGAGATAGCGCAATAAACCAAGTGAGTTATCTGCAGGAGGCCCTGGCGCCTGAATCTGTGCAGCGGGAACGACCTCGGACCACCAGGGTCCGAAAAAACCACAGTCTCATGGGGCCGGACACTCAGGGTCAGGGGAAAATCCAATATATATCTGGTGATATCTCGGGTCCTATTACAGATAGCGAAATAAATCAAAGTGCATTGTCTGTAGGAGGCCCTGTCGCATGAATCTGTGCAGCGGGATAGACCTCGGACCACCAGGGGCCGAGAAAACCACCGTCTCATGGGGCCGGACACTCAGAGTCAGGGGAAAATCCAATATATATCTGGTGATATCTCGGGTGCTATTACAGATACCGCAATGAATCAAAGTGCATTGTCTGCAGGAGGCCCTGGCGCATGAATCAGTGCAGCGGGAACGACCTCGAACCACCAGGGGCCGAGAAAACCACCGTTTCATGGGGCCGGACACCCAGAGTCAGGGGAAAATCCAATATATATCTGGTGATATCTCGGGTGCTATTAGAGATAGCGCAATAAACCAATGTGAATTATCTGCAGGAGGCCCTGGCGCATGAATCTGGGAAGCGGGAACGACCTCGGACCACCAGGGGCCGAGAAAACCACCGTCTCATGGGGCCGGACACTCAGAGTCAGGGGAAAATCCAATATATATCTGGTGATATCTCTGGTGCTATTAGAGATAGCGCAATAAACGAAAGTCAATTATCTGCAGGAGGCCCTGGCGCATGAATCTGTGCAGCGGGAACGACCTCGGACCACCAGGAGCCGAGAAAACCACCGTCTCATTGGGCCGGACACTCAGGGTCAGGGAAAAATCCAATATATATCTGGTGATATCTCGGGTGCTATCAGAGATAGCGCAATAAACCAAAGTGAGTTATCTGCAGGAGGCCCTGGCGCCTGAATCTGTGCAGCGGGAACGACCTCGGACCACCAGGGTCCGAAAAAACCACAGTCTCATGGGGCCGGACACTCAGGGTCAGGGGAAAATCCAATATATATCTGGTGATATCTCGGGTGCTATTACAGATAGCGCAATAAATCAATCGCATTGTCTGTAGGAGGCCCTGGCGCATGAATCTGTGCAGCGGGAACGACCTCGGACCACCAGGGGCCGAGAAAACCACAGTCTCATGGGGCCGGACACTCAGGGTCAGGGGAAAATCCAATATATATCAGGTGATATCTCGGGTGCTATTAGAGATAGCGCAATAAACCAAAGTGAATTATCTGCAGGAGGCCCTGGTGCATGAATCTGTGCAACGGGAACGACCTCGGACCACCAGGGGCCGAGAAAACCACAGTCTCATGGGGCCGGACACTCAGGGTCAGTGAAAAATCCAATATATATCTGGTGATGTCTTGGGTGCTATTAGAGATAGCGCAATAAACCAAAGTGAATTATCTGCAGGAGGCCCTGGCGCATGAATCTGTGCAGCGGGAACGACCTCGGACCTCCAGGGGCCGAGACATTCACCGTCTCATGCGGCCGGACACTCAGGGTCTGGGGAAAATCCAATATATATCTGGTGATATCTCGGGTCCTATTACAGATAGCGAAATAAATCAAAGTGCATTGTCTGTAGGAGGCCCTGGCGCATGAATCTGTGCAGCGGGAACGACCTCGGACCACCAGGGGCCGAGAAAACCACCGTTCATGGGGCCGGACACTCAGGGTCAGGGGAAAATCCAATATATATCTGGTGATATTTCGGGTGCTATTAGAGATAGCGCAATAAACGATAGTGAATTATCTGCAGGAGGCACTGGCGCATGAATCAGTGCAGCGGGAACGACCTCGGACCACCAGGGGCCGAGAAAACCACCGTTTCATGGGGCCGGACACCCAGAGTCAGGGGAAATTCCAATATATATCTGGTGATATCTCGGGTGCTATTAGAGATAGCGCAATAAACCAAAGTGCATTGTCTGTAGGAGGCCCTGGCGCATGAATTGGTGCAGCGGGAACGACCTCGGACCACCAGGGGCCGAGAAAACTACAGTCTCATGCGGCCGGACTCTCAGGGTCTGCGGAAAATCCAATATATATCTGGTGATATCTCGGGTCCTATTACAGATAGGGAAATAAATCAAAGTGAATTATCTGCAGGAGGCCCTGGCGCATGAATCTGTGCAGCGGGAACGACCTCGGTCCACCAGGGGCCGAGAAAACCACCGTCTCATGGGGCTGGACACTCAGGGTCTGGGGAAAATCCAATATATATCTGGTGATATCTCGGTTCCTATTACAGATAGCGAAATAAATCAAAGTGCATTGACTGTAGGAGGCCCTGGCGCATGAATCTGTGCAGCGGGAACGACCTCGGACCGCCAGGGGCGGAGAAAACCACAGTCACATGGGGCCGGACACTCAGGGTCAGGGGAAAATCCAATATATATCTGGTGATATCTCGGGTGCTATTACAGATGGCGCAAGAAACCAAGTGTTATCTGCAGGAGGCCCTGGCGCCTGAATCTGTGCAGCGGGAACGACCTCGGACCACCAGGGGCCGAAAAAACCACAGTCACATGGGGCCGGACACTCAGGGTCAGGGGAAAATACCATATATATCTGGTGATATCTCGGGTGCTATTAGTGATAGCGCAATAAACCAAAGTGATTTGTCTGCAAGAGGCCCTGGTGCATGAATCTGTGCAGCGGGAACGACCTCGGACCACCAGGGGCCGAGAAAACCACCATCTCATGGGGCCGGACACTCAGGGTCAGGGGAAAATCCAATATATATCTGGTGATATCTCGGGTGCTATTAGTGATAGCGCAATAAACCAAAGTGAATTATCTGCAGGAGGCCCTGACGCATGAATCTGTGCAGCGGGAACGACCTCGGACCACCAGGGGCCGAGAAAACCACAGTCTCATGGGGCCGGACACTCAGGGTCAGGGGAAAATCCAATATATATCTGGTGATATCTCGGGTGCTATTACAGATAGCGCAATAAATCAATCGCATTGTCTGTAGGAGGCCCTGGCGCATGAATCTGTGCAGCGGGAACGACCTCGGACCACCAGGGGCCGAGAAAACCACAGTCTCATGGGGCCGGACACTCAGGGTCAGGGGAAAATCCAATATATATCTGGTGATATCTCGGGTGCTATTAGAGATAGCGCAATAAACCAAAGTGAATTATCTGCAGGAGGCCCCGGCGCATGAATCTCTGCAACGGGAACGACCTCGGACCACCAGGGGCCGAGAAAACCACAGTCTCATGGGGCCAGACACTCAGGGTCAGTGAAAAATCCAATATATATCTGGTGATGTCTTGGGTGCTATTAGAGATAGCGCAATAAACCAAAGTGAATTATCTGCAGGAGGCCCTGGCGCATGAATCTGTGCAGCGGGAACGACCTCGGACCTCCAGGGGCCGAGACATCCACCGTCTCATGCGGCCGGACACTCAGGGTCTGGGGAAAATCCAATATATATCTGGTGATATCTCGGGTCCTATTACAGATAGCGATATAAATCAAAGTGCATTGTCTGTAGGAGGCCCTGGCGCATGAATCTGTGCAGCGGGAACGACCTCGGACCACCAGGGGCCGAGAAAACCACCGTTCATGGGGCCGGACACTCAGGGTCAGGGGAAAATCCAATATATATCTGGTGATATTTCGGGTGCTATTAGAGATAGCGCAATAAACGAAAGTGAATTATCTGCAGGAGGCACTGGCGCATGAATCAGTGCAGCGGGAACGACCTCGGACCACCAGGGGCCGAGAAAACCACCGTTTCATGGGGCCGGACACCCAGAGTCAGGGGAAATTCCAATATATATCTGGTGATATTTCGGGTGCTATTAGAGATAGCGCGATAAACCAAAGTGCATTGTCTGTAGGAGGCCCTGGCGCATGAATGTGTGCAGCGGGAACGACCTCGAACCACCAGGGGCCGAGAAAACTACAGTCTCATGCGGCCGGACACTCAGGGTCTGCGGAAAATCCAATATATATCTGGTGATATCTCGCGTCCTATTACAGATAGGGAAATAAATCAAAGTGAATTATCTGCAGGAGGCCCTGGCGCATGAATCTGTGCAGCGGGAACGACCTCGGACCACCAGGGGCCGAGAAAACCACCGTCTCATGGGGCTGGACACTCAGGGTGAGGGAAATATCCAATATATATCTGGTGATATCTCTGGTGCTATTACAGATAGCGCAATAAATCAAAGTGCATTGTCAGTAGGAGGCCCTGGCGCATGAATCTGTGCAGCGGGAACGACCTCAGACCACCAGGGGCCGAGAAAACTACAGTCTCATGCGGCCGGACACTCAGGGACTGGGGAAAATCCAATATATATCTGGAGATATCTCGGTTCCTATTACAGATAGCGAAATAAATCAAAGTGCATTGTCTGTAGGAGGCCCTGCCGCATGAATCTGTGCAGCGGGAACGACCTCGGACCGCCAGGGGCGGAGAAAACCACAGTCTCATGGGGCCGGACACTCAGGGTCAGGGGAAAATCCAATATATATCTGGTGATATCTCGGGTGCTATTACAGATAGCGCAAGAAACCAAGTGAGTTATCTGCAGGAGGCCCTGGCGCCTGAATCTGTGCAGCGGGAACGACCTCGGACCACCAGGGGCCGAAAAACCACAGTCACATGGGGCCGGACACTCAGGGTCAGGGGAAAATACCATATATATCTGGTGATATCTCGGGTGCTATTAGTGATAGCGCAATAAACCAAAGTGATTTGCCTGCAAGAGGCCCTGGTGCATGAATCTGTGCAACGGGAACGACCTCGGATCACCAGGGGCCGAGAAAACCACCATCTCATGGGGCCGGACACTCAGGGTCAGGGGAAAATCCAATATATATCTGGTGATATCTCGGGTGCTATTAGAGATAGCGCAATAAACGAAAGTGAATTATCTGCAGGAGGCACTGGCGCATGAATCAGTGCAGCGGGAACGACCTCGGACCACCAGGGGCCGAGAAAACCACCGTTTCATGGGGCCGGACACCCAGAGTCAGGGGAAATTCCAATATATATCTGGTGATATCTCGGGTGCTATTAGAGATAGCGCAATAAACCAAAGTGAATTATCTGCAGGAGGCCCTGGCGCATGAATCTGTGCAGCGGGAACGACCTCGGTCCACCAGGGGCCGAGAAAACCACCGTCTCATGGGGCTGGACACTCAGGGTGAGGGAAATATCCAATATATATCTGGTGATATCTCGGGTGCTGTTAGAGATAGCGCAATAAACCAAGTGAGTTATCTGCAGGAGGCCCTGGCGCCTGAATCTGTGCAGCGGGAACGACCTCGGACCACCAGGGTCCGAAAAAACCACAGTCTCATGGGGCCGGACACTCAGGGTCAGGGGAAAATCCAATATATATCTGGTGATATCTCGGGTCCTATTACAGATAGCGAAATAAATCATAGTGCATTACTTGTAGGAGGCCCTGGCGCATGAATTTGTGCAGCGGGAACGACCTCGGACGACCAGGGGCCGAGAAAACCACAGTCTCATGGGGCCGGACACTCAGGGTCAGGGGACAATCCAATATATATCTGGTGATATCTCGGGTGCTATTAGAGATAGCGCAATAAACCAAAGTGAATTATCTGCAGGAGGCCCTGCCGCATGAATCGGTGCAACGGGAACGACCTCGGACCACCAGGGGCCGAGAAAACCACAGTCTCATGGGGCCGGACACTCAGGGTCAGTGAAAAATCCAATATATATCTGGTGATATCTCGGGTGCTATTAGTGATAGCGCAATAAACCAAAGTGAATTGTCTGCAAGAGGCCCTGGTGCATGAATCTGTGCAGCGGGAACGACCTCGGATCACCAGGGGCCGAGAAAACCACCATCTCATGGGGCCGGACACTCAGGTTCAGGGAGAAATCCAATATATATCTGGTGATATCTCGGGTGCTATTAGAGAAAGCGCAATAAACCAAAGTGCATTATCTGCAGGAAGCCCTGGCGCATGATTCTGTGCAGCGGGAACGACCTCGGACCACCAGGGGCCGAGAAAATCACCGTCTCATGGGGCCGGACTGTAAGGGTCAGGGAAAAACCCAATATATATCTGGTGATATCTAGGGTGCTATTAGAGATACCGCAATAAATCAAAGTGCATTGTCTGTAGGAGGCCCTGGCGAATGAATCTGTGCAGCAGGAACGACCTCGGACCACCAGGGGCCGAGAAAATTAGTGATATTCGGAATCCGTCACCCAAGGTCATGTAAAAATGCAGCATATATCTGGTGATATCTCGGGTGCTATTACAGATAGCGCAATAAATCAAAGTGCATTGTCTGTAGGAGGCCCTGGCGCATGTATCTGTGCAGCGGGAACGACCTCGGACAACCAGGGGCCGAGAAAATTAGTGATATTCGGAATCCGTCACCCAAGGTCATGTAAAAATGCACTATATATCTGGTGATATCTCGGGTGCTATTACAGATAGCGCAATAAATCAAAGTGCATTGTCTGTAGGAGGCCCTGGCGCATGAATCTGTGCAGCGGGAACGACCTCGTACCATCAGGGGCCGAGAAAACCACAGTCTCATGGGGCCGGACACTCAGGGTCAGGGGACAATCCAATATATATCCGGTGATATCTCGGGTGCTATTACAGATAGCGCAATGAATCAAAGTGCATTGTCTGTAGGAGGCCCTGGCGCATGAATCTGTGCAGCGGGAACGACCTCGGACCACCAGGGGCCGAGAAAACCACCGTCTCATGGGGCCGGACACTCTGGTTCAGGGAAAAATCCAATATATATGTGGTGATATCTCGGGTGCTATTACAGATAGCGCATTAAACCAAAGTGCATTGTCTGTAGGAGGCCCTGGCGCATGAATCTGTGCAGCGGGAACGACCTCGGACCACCAGGGGCCGAGAAAACCACCGTCCCCAGGGGCCGGACACTTAGGGTCAGTGAAATATCCAATATATATCTGGTGATATCTCGGGTGCTATTACAGATAGCGCAATAAATCAAAGTGAATTATCTGCAGGAGGCCCTGGCGCATGAATCTGTGCAACGGGAACGACCTCGGACCACCAGGGGCTGAAAAAACCACAGTCTCATGGGGCCGGACACTCAGGGTCAGGGAAAAATCCAATATATATCTGGTGATATCTTGGGTGCTGTTAGAGACAGCGCAATAAACCAAAGTGAATTATCTGCAGGAGGCCCTGGCGCATGAATCTGTGCAGCGGGAACGACCTCGGACCACCAGAGGCCGAGAAAACTACAGTCTCATGCGGCCGGACACTCAGGGTCTGGGGAAAATGCAATATATATCTGGTGATATCTCGGGTTCTATTACAGATAGCGAAATAAATCAAAGTGCATTGTCTGTAGGAGGCCCTGGCGCATGAATCTGTGCAGCGGGATCGACCTCGGACCACCAGGGGCCGAGAAAACCACCGTCTCATGGGGCCGGACACTCAGGGTCAGGGCAAAATCCAATTTATATCTGGTGATATCTCGGGTGCTATTAGAGATAGCGCAATAAACCAAAGTGTATTATCTGGAGGAGGCCCTGGCGCATGAATGTGTGCAGCGGGAACGACCTCGGACCACCAGGGGCCGAGAAAATCGCAGTCTCATGGGGCCGGACACTCAGGGTCAGGGGAAATTCCAATACATATCTGGTGATATCTCGGGCGCTATTAGAGATAGCGCAATAAACCAAAGTGAATTATCTGCAGGAGGCCCTGGCGCATGAATCTGTGCAGCGGGAACGACCTCGGTCCACCAGGGGCCGAGAAAACCACCGTCTCATGGGGCTGGACACTCAGGGTGAGGGAAATATCCAATATATATCTGGTGATATCTCGGGTGCTATTACAGATAGCGCAATAAATCAAAGTGCATTGGCAGTAGGACGCCCTGGCGCATGCATCTGTGCAGCGGGAACGACCTAGGACCACCAGGGGCCGAGAAAACCACCGTCTCATGGGGCCGGACGCTCAGGGAAAGGGAAAAATCCAACATATATCTGGTGATATCTCGGGTGCTATTAGAGATAGCGCAATAAACGAAACTGAATTATCTGCAGGAGGCCCTGGCGCATGAATCTGTGCAGCGGGAACGACCTCGGACCACCAGGGGCCGAGAAAACCACCGTCTCATGGGGCCGGACACTCAGGGTCAGGGAAAAATCCAATATATATCTGTTGATATCTCGGGTGCTATTAGAGATAGCGCAATAAACCAAAGTGCATTGTCTGCAGGAAGCCCTGGCGCATGATTCTGTGCAGCGGGAACGACCTCGGACCACCAGGGGACGAGAAAATCACCGTCTCATGGGGCCGGACTGTAAGGGTCAGGGAAAAACCCAATATATATCTGGTGATATCTAGGGTGCTATTAGAGATACCGCCATAAATCAAAGTGCATTGTCTGTAGGAGGCCCTGGCGAATGAATCTGTGCAGCAGGAACGACCTCGGAACACCAGGGGCCGAGAAAATTAGTGATATTCGGAATCCGTCACCCAAGGTCATGTAAAAATGCAGCATATATCTGGTGATATCTCGGGTGCTATTACAGATTGCGCAATAAATCAAAGTGCATTGTCTGTAGGAGGCCCTGGCGCATGAATCTGTGCACCGGGAACGACCTCGGACCACCAGGGGCAGAGAAAATTAGTGATATTCGGAATCCGTCACCCAAGGTCATGTAAAAATGCAGCATATATCTGGTGATATCTCGGGTGCTATTAGTGATAGCGCAATAAACCAAAGTGAATTGTCTGCAAGAGGCCCTGGTGCATGAATCTGTGCAGCGGGAACGACCTCGGATCACCAGGGGCCGAGAAAACCACCATCTCATGGGGCCGGACACTCAGGTTCAGGGAAATATCCAATATATATCTGGTGATATCTCGGGTGCTATTACAGATAGCGCAATAAATCAAAGTGCATTGTCAGTAGGAGGCCGTGGCGCATGAATCTGGGCAGCGGGAACGACCTCGGACCACCAGGGGCCGAGAAGACCACCGTCTCATGGGGCCGGCCACTCAGGGTCAGGGGAAAATCCAATATATATCTGGTGATATCTCGGGTGCTATTAGAGATAGCGCAATAAGCCAAAGGGAATTATCTGCAGGACGCCCTGGCGCATGCACCTGTGCAGCGGGAACGACCTAGGACCACCAGGGGCCGAGAAAACCACCGTCTCCTGGGGCCGGACACTCAGGGTCAGGGAAAAATCCAATATATATCTGGTGATATCTCGGGTGCTATTAGAGATAGCGCAATAAACCAAAGTGAACTATCTGCAGGAGGCCCTGGCGCATGAATCTGTGCAGCGGGAACGACCTCGGACCACCAGGGGCCGAGAAAACTACCGTCTCATGGGGCCGGACACTCAGGGTCAGGGAAAAATCCAATATATATCTGGTTATATCTCGGGTGCTATTATAGATAGCGCAATAAACCAAAGTGAGTTATGTGTAGGAGGCCCTGGCGCATGAATCTGTGCAGTGGGAACGACCTCGGACCTCCAGGGGCCGAGAAAACCACCGTCCCGAGGGGCCGGACACTTAGGGTCAGTGAGAAATCCAATATATATCTGGTGATATCTCGGCTGCTTTTACAGATAGCGCAATAATTCAAAGTGCATTGTCTGTAGAAGGCACTGGCGCATGGATCTGTGCAGCGGGAACGACCTCGGACCACCAGGGGCGAGACAACCACCGTCTCATGGGGCCGGACACTCAGGGTCAGGGAAAAATCCAATATATATCTGGTGATATCTCGGGTGCTATTACAGATAGCGCAATAAATCATAGTGCATTACTTGTAGGAGGCCCTGGCGCATGAATTTGTGCAGCGGGAACGACCTCGGACGACCAGGGGCCGAGAAAACCACAGTCTCATGGGGCCGGACACTCAGGGTCAGGGGACAATCCAATATATATCTGGTGATATCTCGGGTGCTATTAGAGATAGCGCAATAAACCAAAGTGAATTATCTGCAGGAGGCCCTGCCGCATGAATCGGTGCAACGGGAACGACCTCGGACCACCAGGGGCCGAGAAAACCACAGTCTCATGGGGCCGGACACTCAGGGTCAGTGAAAAATCCAATATATATCTGGTGATATCTCGGGTGCTATTAGTGATAGCGCAATAAACCAAAGTGAATTGTCTGCAAGAGGCCCTGGTGCATGAATCTGTGCAGCGGGAACGACCTCGGATCACCAGGGGCCGAGAAAACCACCATCTCATGGGGCCGGACACTCAGGTTCAGGGAGAAATCCAATATATATCTGGTGATATCTCGGGTGCTATTAGAGAAAGCGCAATAAACCAA